>NW_020173955.1:8595226-8704839 GCF_003031525.2 Neophocaena asiaeorientalis asiaeorientalis | reverse complement strand
AAAGAATATGAAAAACAATGTGTATATATATATATATATATATATATATATATATATATATATATGTAACTGAATCACTTTTCTGTACAGCAGAAATTAGCACAACATTGTAAATCAACTATACTTCAATTTAAAAAATTAAAAAAATAATAAAGTTATGAAAACTTTCTAAGGTACCAGCTCCACTATTGAACATGTCTCATTTGGGGAATCCTGGATGAAGAGAGAAATCCTACTTTCATCTCTGAAGAACTTGAGTGTCATCCTGGAGAAAGCACTTGTACTGGGTCAAAACAAGTACCAGTCATCTTACCTAGACATAAGACCACGTCTGCTTTTCTGTCTCCTGTTTCTCCATCCAGTGAACATTCTTCTCCTTGGCTGGGCAAGGCCTTAGGACACTGCCCACCACTCTCTAGAACTGTTAGAGGATGAGGCTGTGATGATAGTTAAGCACCAGCGGGAGATCTGCTACCTGGCACCTGGCAATGGTCATCCCCTATGCTCAGCTGACCTCTCACTAGGCCTAGGTCACCAGCTCTTGGGGCAGGAATGGGGAGAATAAATACCATCTGTTACTTATTGTGACTTCCTCTCTACCCTGGGAATATAAGTTTTTCAAGCTGTTTATCGGTATGGAACCCCTACTTTACAACTTAGGATGTGCTGGGTTTCCATTTTTAGAACACAGTACTGGTGTTTATGGGTCCTCGACTTGGAGCACTTTTTGGCTTGCAGTACAAAGATGCTTCTGCTTCCCCACCAAGGTTTGCATCCATGCCCTGAATCAGGTCTGACTCCATGGGTTTGTAACCTGTGCAGTCATACAGGGCCCAACTCCCAGATTTGGTTCAATTCTCTGTGGCCACTCTCTTGAAATACCTCATAATTTTACCTTTGAATTTGTGTTTTGTAAGCAAAGTCTGATGATACAACAAAGCATGTGGGTGAGCAGAGGAGATACTCTGACAGCAGAGCACAAAGACACACACACACACACACACACTCCAGCCTGTGGGCACAGTAGGCAATGTGCTGAAGGGACAGCCAGGCCCAGATCTGAGCTCAGATTAGTGACAGTGGTGGTAGCAACAGAAGAAGCATTGATGGCAGTACTGGCCACAGCCCCAGAAGAGGGAGAAGCTCCTCATGGAAGCAGTGCCAGTACAGCGGTGGGAGGCCAGCAGACCCACCACCCCCAGAGCCCATCCCTGCAGCACCCACACAAATAACAACTCTCCAGTCTGAGCTCTGGGATGGGAACCGCTATTGCTCAGTCAATGAACAGGTGTCAGTAAATTATTATAAAATAAAATTGTGCACATGGACATTGCAGTAAAACCCTAGAATTCTTTAAATAGTTTAGAATTTCTGGTTTTGAAAAATGTTACAGCACTACAAAGCAAATATCCACAGACTTAGAAAGTAAAGACCATTGCATTCAACAGAAAAGACATTATTTTCATATGAAGCTTCAGATAAGCCAATTATTAATAAGAAAGAATTTTAAATTAATTAATTTTATTATAATGAAAGATAAAGCAATAGAATGCATAAATAAGCATTTTTAATTATACACAAATCACGAATTGCTTTCAATTTCATGTACAACCTCTGCAAGTTACTGGAAATACCAGAGGAAACATTAAAATGCCATTGTATAAATTTATATTTAAAATTAAATTCAGACATACATGAAGCTGATCATCAGCTCTTGACATACTAACATTTCTATTTTGAAATTATTTACCCTATTGTTTCAGTCTCTAAAATATACCTAACATTTCCAGTAAGAGTTGTACCACAGAAGGATCCTTCTCAAAATTAACGATTTTCAAAAATTATTTGAGATCTTGCATTTGCCAAGAGTGACTAAAGTCACTTTCAATTACATCAACTGAAAATGAAGTTACTAAAAGTACAACTTTTGATGACCTAATAAATGAATTTGCAAAAAAGCAAACCAGTAAAATCTTATGATCAAGTTATTGCATTAATAAAGTGTGATCATTTATTGTATTATGTAATATTATATGACACCAAAAGCATGTTTTTGCATTTGTAAGTTTATGTTGTAATTTTATTTTATTTTTTTTTTGCGGTATGCGGGCCTCTCACTGTTGTGGCCTCTCCCGTTGCGGAGCACAGGCTCTGGACGCGCAGGCTCAGCAGCCACGGCTCACGGGCCCAGCTGCTCTGCGGCATGTGGGATCTTCCCGGACCGGGGCACGAACCCGTGTCCCTTGCATCGGCAGGCAGACTCTCAACCACTGCGCCACCAGGGAAGCCCCCTATGTTGTAATTTATGTAACATTATTATGCGTATTATGTTTATAAGCTACAAGATCTCTTTAAAAGAAAAAGGTTTATATTTTAGTATAACAGCACTTTTCTTTCCTTCTTTTTGGACAAGGGACCCACATTTTCATTTTGCACTGGGTCCTGCAAATTATGTAGCCAGCCCTACCCTGGACCATTTTCTAGAGGTGATCTGGCCACCACTGCTCTTTGTAAAGGAGGTCAGACAACTATCTCTTAGGAAGCTGGTCTTGGGAAGCAAAATGACCCATTCAGAGATGGACTGGGGACCTTGTGTCCCGATTACACTGGCCCACAGCTGAGCAAAGGCAAAATAACACACAGGCCAGTCATAGGCCTCTTCTCTGTTGACCACAGTGGAATTGCTAGCTCCCCATACATAAGCTCCGCAGCCAGTTATGGCTGAAAGCATCATCCCAACCTCCCTCTCCTTCGTCAATGTTTTACTTTTCCTTCTCTGATGGATATCTGCATTACTCTGGGGACACAGCATGGAGCAAGATGGAAAACCCACTGAGAGGGCTCAGCACAGGGTATGTTACCTTGTTGTTATTCAGACCCCAACAGTCAGCTTCTCAGCCTTTCCCTCTAAATCCTGTTTGGTGATTCCTGTTAGATACCCAGAAGCTCTCATAGGGTCACTTCACCAAGACAGTCAGAGTCTTGGCAATGGAGAAAAGCTCTGCAGGCACTTAAGGCTAAATCAGAGGAAAAGACTGTCATCCTTAGAGTGAGGAGTCTGGAACAGAAGCTGCCCCAGGTGATGCTCTACTGTTCTTCAGAACAGGGTGGGACAAACAGATTCTGCTGACAAGGTGATCTCCTTTGGATCGCTTCATTTCACTTCATACAAACGACTTTGGCAACTTTTGTAAAAAAAAAAAAAATCACGCACAGGATTGTACTCGGGCCATCTGAACCCTTCTCCAATTTCCACTACCGTACAGTTTGACAACTTGATGATTTCCTACCCTGAGCTATTTTCTTTTTTTTTTTTTTTTCCTGAGCTATTTTCTGTTTCCATGTGTCTTCATCACAAGTTCCTTGAGGACTGAGAACATGTCTTCTCCTTCACATGTCCCCAAGACTCCAGGTAAAACAACAATGCTATAGTTTCTAGAACACTAACACTCACTTTCTCATCCATTAACCCATCAATCCTCACAGCACACACCATACCCTCAAGCCAGGATAATGCTCATTTTACAGAGGAGGTGATCAAGACCTCGAGAAGGTCACTGGTTTGCCCACACTGCACAACTGCTAAAGGGCAGAGCTAGGACCCAACCACAGACCTGTCTGATTCTGATCACAGCACCTTTGGGGAAGGGGCCATCTCTAACAAGGCAGGCATCACTCCTTTTTTGCACACTGCCTAGCACGGTTCATTACAAATGCAGATACTTGAGCGAGACCTTGTGATGATAGATGTTTTCATGTTTAGCAACAGAACCACAACTCCGTGTCTGCTTTTTCTACTACATGGCAGCACATCCTAAAAGTATCCCTCCTGTTACACCCATCTGCACTGCTCCAGGACTGCTGAGTGTGTCAAGGACTTTGGGCAGGAAGGGATGGGACTCTCCACAACTCTGGTCTTCCCGGTGGCCTCACACTTTCTGCACCCTCCCAGGATGGAGTGGGCAGCAACAGCAGCTTGAAGCGCTCTGTCTAGACTTGCTTCGTGGCAGCAGTGACTATCTACAAACTGTGGCTTCTGTTCTTTGCCCTCCTAAGATGAAGGAAGTGTGGAGGTGTAGGCCTCCAGGGCATAGCCACCCCACCTGGGCTTCTCTCCTGAGTGTCAAAGACCAAGCAGATGCTGGCCCACAGGATAGTCCCAACTCATTGCAACCTTAATAAATGTTTTCACATATTTATAACCAGGGCGTGAGGAAGGCCTACTTAAGGTTCAAAAACACAGAAGCCACGAAGAAAAAAGACTAAAAACCTGGGCCACATAATAATCCAAAGTTTGGAAGCATAAAAGATACCACAAAGTTAAAAGAAAATGACATATTAAAATATCTGCAGCATGTATAACAAGCTAGGGTTAATATTCAGTATAGCAACAATTCTTACAATTCACTAAGAATAAGGTGAACCATTTAATAAAAAGGGGAAAGAATATAAAGAGGCACTTCATAGTGAAAGAAATAGAAATGGCAAACAGCAAAGGAAAATAAGCCATATCTCACTGTAAACAAAAATACAGTTAAAATACTAAAATATCATAGTTCACTAAATTAGCAGACATTAAAAAGACTATTAATATCCAGTGCTGGAATTTTAGTTGGATTTGCCCAGCAAAAAATGAGAGAAGACTCAAATAAATAAAATTATAAATGAAAGAGGAGACGTTACAACTGATAACACAGAAATACAAAGGATCCTAAGAGATTACTATGAACAAGTATAGCCCAGCAAATTGGACGACCTAGAATAAATTGATAAATTTACAACCTACCAACAATGAATCATGAAGAATTAGAAAATCTGAATAGACCAGTAATGAGTAAGGAGATTAAATCAGTAATTTAAAATTTCCCAGCTAAGGAAAGTCCAGGACCAGATGGCTCCACTGGTGAATTCTACCAGATGTTTAAAGAAGAATTAATGCTAATCCTTTTCAAACTTTTCCAAATAATTGACATGAATAGACTTCCAAAGAAGACATACAAATGGCCAAAAAGTACATGAAAAGGTGCTCAACCGCTAACCATCAGGGAAATGCAAATCAAAACCACAATGAGATATCAGTTCACACCTGTTAGAATGGCTATTATCAAAAAGAAAATAGATAAGACAAATACTATATAATCTCGCTTATATGTGGAATCTAAAAAAGCCAAACTCATAGAAACAAAGTAGATTGGTGGTTGCCAGGGGCTATAGAGTAGGGAAAATGAGGAGATGTTGGTCAAAGAGTATCAACTATTACTTATAAGAGGAATAAGTTCTGGGGATCTCATGTACAGCATAGTGACTAAAGTTAACAATACTGTATTGCATACTTGAAAGTTGCTAACAGAATAGATCTTAAATGTTCTCATCATAACAACAGCAAAGCAGTAATTATGTAAGGTGATAGATGTGTCAACTAACCTTATTGTGATAAGCATTTCACAATATTTTTGTGTAACAAATCATCACATTGTACACCTTAAACTTACAGAATGTTAGACATCAATTATATCTCAGTAAAGCTAGAAGAAAAGAGAAAAAAAATATCCAGTGTTGGGAGTTAGGAGGGCAGTTAGGTTGCATCAAATTTTAAAATGTGTTATGCTCTTTGACTTGGCATTCTACTTCTAACAGCTAACCTAGAGAAACATGTGCACTTGTGAATAAAGAAGCACGGGCAGAAATGTTAATTATAACACTGTTTATAAAAGCATAACATTGGAAATAATCTAAATGTCCTCTAGTAAAGGCATGGCCTAATAAGCCACGGGACAGACATCACAGGGAACGTTATGCAGCGGTTAGAAAGAATAGGTGATATGCTGAGCACTGACATGGAAAGATTTCCAAGACACAGGACGTGAAAAAAAGTGAATTGTTTTGCATGAGGAGCTCTGGTCTGAGGCCTCTGCCTGCAGCAACCTGTGAGCAAGTGAAACGAGATGAAGCACAAGGGAAAAATAAAAGGTTGTGCTGCTGAGGCTCCAGACCCATGTTTTCTTACTGGACAACTTCAGATCAGTGTATAACAACGACATGGTGGAGGACTATGTAATGCTGGCCAAGCAAAGCAGAGGGTACCCTGGTCTGGAGGAAAACTCATCATCAACCAGACGGACTCATGTAAAAACCGTGGGCTTAACAGTGCTGCTGATGTGAAACATCAAGACCAATTACAAAAAGGGACCCAGTGAGATATCCAGGGACTCAGGTTTGAATCACTTTGTGAGAAGTCAGGCTGTGCCCTGTCCAAAAGCCAACTGTTTGCCAACCCAATTCCTCTAGACTCAGGAAACATGAAAATAAGCATTTCAATTACATTTAGAAGATCTATGAAGAAGTAAAGAAGTAATGAAGACATACATTAAACTCATGGTGTTGCTAGTTCCTAACAGGCTTAAATATAATATTCTTTTAAGTATTGTAATTGTTATTTTTGCATATGTCTTATCTGTTTAAAGCATCTAAAATGTTCAAAATAATCAGTCCCATTAAATTGCAATAAACAATGTTTAAAAGGGTAAAAAAAAGTGAATTGTTTAACAATATGCATAGTGTAATCTACATTTTAAACATGTAACCCCATAAAACCACACATTTCTATATGTACATATATGCATGTGTAAATGGATAGAAATACCTCTGGAGAAAATACTAAACTGGCGGGGCTTCCCTGGTGGCACAGTGCTTGGGGGTCCGCCTGCCGGTGCAGGGGACATGGGTTCGTGCCCCGGTCCAGGAGGATCTCGCGTGCCACGGGGCGGCTGGGCCTGTGGGCCATGGCCACTGAGCCTGCGCATCTGGAGCCTGTGCTCTGCGGCGAGAGGGGCCGCAGCGGTGAGGGGCCCGCGTACCGGGGAAAAAACAACAACAACTAAACTGGCAATAAGTTCTCTCTGGGTAGCAGAGTGGGTTTGGGGAGGCAGCAGCGGAGGGGCTCTTGCTATGACTGTTCTGTTGGCTGATATTTTTGCAAGAAGAATGTATGCATATATTACTTGTGCAATTTTAAAAGAAAAAGGAATTAAATAAGCCCAGGGTTGCTAAAGGACAGACCTATCAAATCCATTAGGTCTACCCTCCCTTTGGGGGCCCAAGTAGCCCGACTGGGGTCTGGAGAGGGGGGACGGGGTAGAGAAAAGGAGCCACCACCTGCCCAGTGTCAGCCCCCACCCACGTGCCAGTAAGTCTCCTGACTTTCTGACAGATGTTATTCTATTTTCCTCTGTGTCTCAGGTCAGGCTCCCTGAGAAACAGACTCTTGAGACTGAGATTTGCATGCAAGAGGTTTACCGGGAAGAGCTCTGGGAAACAGCACCTCTGGGGGATTGAAGACAGGACCGAGCAGAGGCTGAGGTGCAGTCACAACAAAGGCCTTAGCAGGTCCCAGAAGGAGCTCTGGAGCTGAGAGGGCTCTTCAGAGTGGTCCCAGCATGGGGGGAGGGGGCTGGGCCTTTGCACCTCCGCATGACCAGTCACTGGATGCGGGCTGCCTCTGGGAAAGGAGTGCAACTTTGGCCAAAGCAACTCACTTCAGCTGAGAGGCCAGCCCTGGGAGAGACTCGACTGTGGGCAACAGTTGGAGGAATGAACACCTCAGCCCTGAAGGGGAATCTGGAACTAAGTGAGCATTTGTCTCAATGTCGATTCCTTCAAAGATGTCAGGTTGCAAAAATGAAGAAATAATTCACACTGACCTAGCACCAACTCTGGCAGGTCCAGAGCTAAACCCCTAAACTGCATTGTCTTCTTTAAACCTCACAAGTCTGAGCTGAGTACTAATATTATCTGTTTTACAAGTACTAATATTATTTGTTACATAGATGAAATTGAGGAAATTGAAGGAATTATACGATACAGAGGAAATTGAAGCTCAGAGAAGTAAAGTAATTTGCCTGAGGTCACACAGCTATCAAGTAACACAGAAAGGTTTCAGTCTAGGTCTGGCTGATTCCAGAGCCAGCAAGAGGGGAGGTGCTTACGAAAAGCTCAGCCAGGACAAAGAAAAATAAGAGCAACAGTGGAGAGGTGTTAAGAAGGTAATTAACACCATTCTTCTGAATAGCAGGTTGGAACAGAGATGTCCAGGAGCCACACAAAAAGTCCTGGGCCCCCTGTTTGTCTTCATTGTATAAAGAAAATCAAGTATTTAATTCCCTACTTACTGTATGATGCTAAATTTAGCATGTTTTAAAACATGCAAATATTTACTATTTATCATAGTTATCAATATTTACTAGTATTTATTATGATATATATATTTCTTAATACAAACAAATTAGTATAAGTATAAAGACATGCAGGAGAGAGATAAACACCTATGGAGGGAGGGGTGCTGGATGAGAAACCATTTAAGAGTCTTCCATTTATATTTATATTATACAAATTCTTAAGCTGGGTAAGGAGTACAACAATATTTGTTATATAATTGTCTCTACAAAAAGTAGAAAGAATAATGCCTTTTGTATTTTGAAACAGTTCATAATAACTGTTTTTCAAAAAGAAAAGTGTTCAGATAAGAAAGCTTATAAAAGCTAAGCAGTAGCACATTATTTAAACTTGTATATTTTTGTTTATTTCGATCCTTACTCTAATTTGAGGATTATATGGCTTAAAAATAGAAAGTACCTATTAATAAATGTGCAGGTCCTTTAATGAAGACTTATTATAGAAAAAACCCTGGTGAGTGTGTGCAAAGACAGCCCATGTGCCAAGTCTTTAACATCAATTCTAAAGATGTACCTACTATCCACCTGGATCTTTTATGGAAACAGGATGAAAATTATAAACACACATGTAATGTATATACAGGATTGAGGAGGGCTGGTTTTAACACAGAAAGCCACTGCCTCCCTTCCCCCACACACCCTGATCACGTGACCCACCGCCCTTTGTTCTGTCACAGTCTTCCACTCATGGGGGGCACAGAACAGTAGACCTCTTGCCAAATATACAGGCTCCACCTGCCCCACCAGCTGCCCCAGGGTTTCTGCTAATCCCTAAGGACATCCCTAGCTCTCCTGGGCTATAGATGACCCAACCTCCTCCTCCTAAGATTTGACTGCAAAAGTGCTTGGGGCCATGTTCCTGCACTAGGGGCAGGGGAGAAGGGGGTGCAGAAACCAGAGATGAAGAGCACACCCCACGCTGCTTTTAGGGAGTAAAAGCCCAGTGACAGCTGAATCTCTGAAGCAGCCCATTCCCTTAAGAATCTGGAGTGTCAGGGACACCAATTCCCCCTCCTTGGCTCCTTGGGGCCTCTGGTTTCCTGTGGGGGGCCCCTCTGGGGAGCAGGTTGGCTGGGAACCACAGTCACGTGTGGCCTCTGGCTCCCCATCCACTGATCACCCACAAGCCAGTGAGTGTCGCAGTCGCACAGGACAACAAGAAATGACCTTCAAGCAGATGGCTCACAGGCCTCAACCAAGACAGCAGTTTTTTTTTTTGCGGTACGCGGGCCTCTCACTGTTGTGGCCTCTCCCGTTGCGGAGCACAGGCTCCGGACGCGCAGGCCCAGCGGCCATGGCTCACGGGCCCAGCCGCTCCGCGGTATGTGGGATCTTCCCGGACCGGGGCACGAACCCGTGTCCCCTGCATCGGCAGGCGGACTCTCAACCGCTGCACCACCAGGGAAGCCCAGTACAGCAGTTTTTAAAAGTGTTTCTAAAAATATTTTGTAAAGCTCCCAGTATTCTTTTACTGGTTCAAACAAACAAATGGAAAAAGATTTTTTAAGTCAATCAGGAAAATTGAACACATTCTTATATAATGTTTTTTAAACTACTGTTAATTGTGTTGGGTGTACTAATGGCATTACTTTGTTCTGTCAGAAGTCTTTACTTGTCAGAGATACTTATTCAAGTATTTATCCATAGAATTATGTGACATCAGGAATTTGCTTTAAAAACCACGAACAAAACAAAGAAGAGTGAATGAAACAAAAATGGCAGTGTGTTCATTGTTGAAGCCAGGTGATGGGTACTACACTTTCTACTTTTGTATATGTTTGAAGATTTGGAATAAAAAATTTTAAAGTGATCTCTTGAGGGGTTAGTTTCTCACCACACATACATACCTTTTTTGTTTGTTTTTTTCCCTTTCTCTGCCTTTTTTCACTTACAAAAGTAATATGTTCTTGTAAAAAATGTCAAGCAATACAGAGGGCTATAAATCCACTTTCCATTAATAAAGGCAAGAACTGTGTCATGTGTGTTTCTTGTCACCTCGTCCTTATGCAGGACACTGTCCAGCACTCGTATGTGCTCAATTTAATGCAGTTAGAATCACTGTCCCTCACACAAGACTGGAAGGGACCTTTTAGGTTGTTTATTCCAATTCCTTCGTTGTACAGATAGGGAAACTGAGACCCTGAGGAGAAGGTAACTGGGTCAGGGGCCCTGAGCTGGTTAGTGGCAGAACTCTAAAAAGCTCTCACAATCCTTAAGGCAGCATTTGTTGGGTAGCCCCCAAGGAGATCCCTCAACCACAGGGTTGGTGAAGCCCCGATTTGTCCTGTCACCAGCACCTCCCATTCCCCCCACCCCTCTGACCCCTTCTTGACAGGAGCTGAGGGCATTGAGCGGGCAGATCCCAGACTCAGAGAAGGCCCCTGGGTGAGGTCCAAGGCTGCTCTGCACTAGCACTCTCCCCAGCTGCAGCCCCAGACTCACTCCACCTCTCAGAGGCTGATGCCCACCCAGTGGGCGCCCTCCTTAGCTCCGGGCAGCTCCTCTTCCTACCCCAGT
This sequence comes from Neophocaena asiaeorientalis asiaeorientalis, assembly GCF_003031525.2. Classification (NCBI taxonomy): domain Eukaryota; kingdom Metazoa; phylum Chordata; class Mammalia; order Artiodactyla; family Phocoenidae; genus Neophocaena; species Neophocaena asiaeorientalis. The sequence goes on along the minus strand of NW_020173955.1, from coordinate 8,694,091 downwards.
ACCCACGCCCTGCATGCAGTCAGTGAAGTAAGTTTGTGACCTCATGCAGAAGGGAAAGTATTATAAGAAGGTGTTCTCTTAAAGCAAACAGATACGCTACTTTTCAGGCTAAAACAGAGGGTAGGATGGGAGGTGGGAATTCACACAAAATTCTAGGTTTATGATACAGACTTTCCAAAGCCACTCTCTGACCCACAGCCCCACAGGGCCCAAGACCTTCAGAGCCACAGAAAGGGCCAGCTCAAAACGATTCCAGCTGCAGATTTGAGCTGTTTGCCCAGGATTTGCCCAATCTGAAGAGAGGGGAGGGAGTTTCACGAGAGGGTCTGGATCTGTGGTGTCCAGCGTGGTAGCTACCGGTCAGTGCAGATATTAAACACTTGAAATATCCAGTCCAAAGTGAGATGTGCTGTCTCTATAAAATGCACACCAGATTTCAAAAGCAGTACGAAAATAAGAATGTAAAAAATCTCATTAATAATTCTTATATTGATATGTTAAAATGATAACCTTTTGGATATATGGGGTTAAAATATATTATTTAAATTAATTATTGTTTCATTTCTATCACTTTATTGAAGTATAATTGACAATCAACTACATGTATTTAAAGTGTTCAATTTGACAAGTTTTGACATGTACACACGGTGGAACCATCATTACATCATATAATGTACATATCCATCACCCTCAAAGAGGTTTTCTCATGCCCCTTTGTAGTCCCTCCTTCCCCCTGCCCCCCCCCAAGATAATTAAGGATATTCAGCCTGTCTCTGTGGAATAGTTTGCATTTTGTAGAATTTTATGTAAGTGGAATCACACAGTATGCATAATTTTTTACTGCTTTCACTCAGCATAATTATTGCGCGATTCACTCACATTGTTATCAGGAGTTCATTTTTTTAATTGCTGAGTGGTATTTCATTATATGAATCTTTCATAGTTTTTTTATCCATTCACCTGTTGGTGGACATTGGGGTTGTTTCTATTTGGGGGCTATTACAGATAAAGTAGCTATGAACATGTGTTTATCTGTTTCTTTTAACTTTTACTATTTTTTTTTTTTAATGTGGCAGCTATGAAATGTAAAATGTGCTCACGTTGCATTTCTGTTGGACGGAGCACACTTAGATTCTCTTCTCCGCCCTCCGCTTTCCTGGCTCAGGCCAATTGTGTTTAATTCAACCAACTGGTGCCCTGGGCCAGGTGCAGAGCCAGAGCGGGGAGCTGTTGCTACAGAGGTGAAGGGCCTGGGGAGGGGGGGGCCCTGAGTACGTCACCCCTCTGTGCCCCTCAGACCCCCTTTTCCAGGAACTGTCTCAAGGCACTAGCCACGGGTCAGGGAGGCGGGAGGCAGATGCATAAACAGTCACCTTGAATTCAACATCAGAAGCCAGAGAGAGATGCGTGAAAAGGCTCAGGTGACACAGAGGAGGAAGCACGTGTGTCTGGGGAGTCTGGGAAGTTTTCCCAGGGAGATGACATTTGCACTGGATCCTGGAGGAAGAGAATTCACCAACCAGGAGTTTCTAAGTGCAGGGGAAAGCTCTGAAATTCCCCAGGGCAAAGCAGGTTCCAGGAACTGGGAACTCTGTGCAGAGGAGGGCATCAGATGGGGTGGAGAGAGCTCAGGCTGGAGAGGGGCTGGTGGGCCAGAACAAAGGGCCTGCTATGCCATGGGGGAGGGGCTGGTCCTTACCCTCCAGGCAAAGACACTAGGGAGCCAGGAAAGAGAGCCAGGCCAGACTGCACTTTAGAAGAACCTCCAGGGGTGGCAAATAGGAGTGATGAGTATTTGGACCATGCCAGTGGGAAGAGACAACAGGGACTAAGTTCTGGAGAGTTCAGAAGCTGCTTGGACATGAATTGGCAACTAACCCGATGTGAGGCACACAGAAGAGCACAACCCTGGGGTCCTTACAGCTGGCGCTCCTGGGTGGTTGCCATCCTCTTCTGCCTAGATTCTGGCTACGGCCCTTCCACAGGTGTCCCTCTCACCCTGTCCCGGCCACCCAACCCAGTGTTGGCACAGGGAGATTTAACTCCACAATTGTCTCCTCCCAGCTCAGTGTCCCCTGTGGCTTTCCACCACCTGTAAGATGAAATTTCACTTCCCTTAGATAGGCACAAAGCCCTAGGCAAGTTGGGCCCACCCACAGACCCACCCACACACACACACACACACACACACACACATATACACACACACACAGAGTGCAGTAGTGCCCTGGCTCTCCATCCCCATGGTCTCTCAGCCTGAGGGCCTTGTCACATGGCTTAGCCTAGACTGAACACAAAACCTCCTCCTCTTCCAGGCATGGTTTAAGGCTCCTCCAGAAGCTCTCCCTGAGGGCTTCAGACCCCTGTGCCCAATACACACTGTGTATCTATAACCTCTTTCATGCTCACTAAACTGTCACTTCTTCAGGGCGATGTCTAAGTCTTTTGTTTCTGGAGCTGGAGTACTAGAGACAGAGATATGAGGGTAACCTGATGTTGGTGGTAATTGCCTTAGGAAGGCTGAGATGAGGGCAGAGCCCCAAGGGCAACACTCTGGACACCAGGATTTCTGACCCAACACAGTGTGGAAATAGGGTCAGAGGCGATCGCTATTCTCTGCTCTGAAAAGTCTTGGGAAGGCTTATTTTGTCACAGGGGAAAGAGCTGCATGGAGACAAGAAAAAACAGCCAAAGGTCCCTGCCCTTAATATGTTCATACTTAAGATGAGGATGATAAAACACGCACACATGAAAGGACATCAAAACGTTGGATGTCCAATGTTTTAAAAAGAGCAACAAATAAATGTGACAGGGAAAATCTGCATGGAATTAACCAAGTATTTATTGAGCTCTTACAATGCAGTCAGGTCATCCTCGAGCTGTAAAGGATGCCACAAGTAAACCTAAGTTGCCTGCCTTTGTCTCCAAGTGTGACCACTCACAGCAGGGAAGCGAGGTCCACGCTCATGAAGACATTTGGGAATCAATCCATCCCCAGGTGGGGAGGCCCAATTGATAAATGTCACAGGTGTCTGGAATGGGGATTTCAAAGTTTACTGTGCATTTGGAATACCCAGGGGTCTTGTTCAAATGCAGATTCTGATTCAGTAGTTCTGGGGTGGAGCTCAAGATGCTACATTTCTCACAGGTTCTGAGTGGAGGTCCCAGCTGCTGGTCAGGGCCCCACTTTGAGTAGCCAGGACCTTAGTGAATGAAGAGAACCATGTGAGCTGGAGCGTTCAGGGAAGGCTCCATAAATGGGACTGAAGGAGCGGGGACTAGACGAGGCAGGAGGGCATTCCAGGGGCAGGTGGCCTGAGCAGGGACATGGGACAGAGGCAAGCTCACAGAGGGGGAGAACCACAGCGCAGGAAGTCCATACGCTGGAACTGAAATTTCTCATTAGCCAGCAGCAGGAAGTGCAAGGGACCAAGTTATGTGGAGTCTTCAATGCCACACTACAGAGCTGCAATTTAATTAAAAAGGGAAAAGTCGGGGCTTCCCTGGTGGTGCAGTGGTTGAGAGTCCGCCTGCCGATGCAGGGGACGCGGGTTCGTGCCCCGGTCCGGGAAGATCCCACGTGCCGCGGAGCACTGGGCCCGTGAGCCATGGCCGCTGAGCCTGCGCGTCCGGAGCCTGTGCTCCGCAACGAGAGAGGCCACAGCAGTGAGAGGCCCGCGTACCGCAAAAAAAAAAAGGGAAAAGTGAGCTGGGGTTGGTTCTTGAGTCATATTTTGCTGACACATTCAGGAAAGGTAGAAAAAGAGTAAGGAATATATATCCACGCAGAGGATGAGGGGAAATGGAGTACAGTTTCTCTCACTTCTTACTTCAAGGCCTTCAGTTCAGCTCCTTGAGGCCGCACCCCCATCCCCTATCCTCCATCCCCCTGCCTCAGTCCAGGCCTTGCTCCCTGAGTCCTTGGCTCTAGAAGCCTTTTAAGTCTCAGATGATCCATGAACACTGGGAAAGAAACCTTCTATGGTTCTGTGCAGCCTTTCTTTCTCTCCACGGATGCATAAACAATTCAACTGCACGTGATAAAAGCAAGGGGAGGGGGGACCCACATTAATTTCCTCGAGGCAAATGATAAGCTGGCAGATTTGGCTCTCTGGGAGGAGATAAAAGCTCTAAACACAGCCGAATGGCTCTCGGGATCCGAGCCTGGTACGGATGCAAATTAAAATAAAAACTATATAAACAGCAGCACAATGGCACCATTCAGGGCTCCTTCATTAGAAGCCAGCTCTCCAGCACCGTTGCCCACAAAGACAATTTCCCTTTCTTCTCCCTCCTAACGAATTTCCAAGCTGGTCAACAAAAGGAGGCTAAGGACAAAAGCAGTTCTAATTGATGAGGCTCTTGGGAGAGGGTCGTTGGGGAGATTCATTTTATGTGTGCAAATCAAAAAGCAAATGTGATGTGTCAGACCAGCTGAGGACAGGCCTCCCACTGGGGGTGGTAGATGTGCCAAGTCCCTCCTCTCAAGGCTCCGTACAGACAGATAACAACCCAAAGGTCACATGCACCAGCCAGGCCTCCCAGAGCCCGAAAGAGCCAGCTTCCTCAAATGCTGCCTTGCACAAGGGGACCCCATTCAGCATCCAGGCGCAGGATGCAACAACTTGCTACCATGGCAGCCTCTCCTCTGTATTGCAGAGGACAAAGTTCATTCGTTATATTATCATGAAGCATCTTTAAGGTGGGCAGTCACTGGGGTTAGGAGAGTCAGTTTTAGCAAAATCCACCACGTATTGAACGTTCAGGCTCCGGGGGGAATCTCTGCTCACAAACCACAGGTATCCCTGATTTTTTCCCATTCAGTTTTCATTTCTAATCACCTACGCCACTTCAGAAAACTTTTCAAGTGACAGTGCTCTCCAACTGTATTGTTCATCTTCATGACTGGCTGTGCAGCCATGAAGATTTCTTCACTTCCAGATCCCTTCACACTCATCTCCCAACCCACACTTCTCCCCGAACTTGGAATTCCCTACTACACCCCTGCTGTCCATCTATATCCCCTTCGCCTCACGAACCTCATGTTTCCTCATTATAAGATGGAGTAATAATCCTTGCTCCACTCATCTCATGGGCTATTGGGAGACTCAAATGAAATGAACATGAAAGCAACTATAAACAGCATACGTATTTCTGTTTTAACAGAAATGTCTTAGCCGAGGCTAGAGCACTGGACCATTTAGTGACTGCCAAAAATCTCTCTCTTTATCATTAAATGAGACTTTTTTCAGCCAATAGGACAAACAAGATTTGTCCTATCCGTCAACACCAAAAGGAACTCTCAACATTTTGAAATGATGGAAACCCAAACAGCCAAAGCGAGCCATCCCCCACCTTGGCCCCTTCATGGTTCCCCAGATATCTCACCAGCACATGCCTGGTACTCTCTGCTTCACCCAGTTTATGCTTCCAGCCACACTGATCTGACGTCAGGCCAAAGGGCTGGTGCCTGGGAGAGGGAAAGACCAAAGGGAGTAGTGAGGCTGGGAGGAATTTTTTTCTCCAGCTCTGAATGTTGCTTTACTTTGCCCCTTTAGGGAAGAGTCCATCATTTAGAAAATGAACTGTGTTTGCAGTCTAACAGGCAGCAGCTGCTGCGGACGGGAGGCCCTGTTCTTTTCACACTTGTAGGCTAAGAAGCAAAGGAGGAGTGAAGAGAGGAGAGAGATATGAAAGTCCCATGAGCAGACTACCCTTTGTAGCCCTCTGCAGCCAGCCAGGTGGTCACAGAGCTCTATAGTTATTCTCTCATTTTCCCAGCTGATAAGGATAAGGGAGGTGCTATCTGCCACAGTCACCCCTGGCTTTAGGGCTGGTGGTTAGTAGCACATGACCCAGCACTATTTTCCTCAACACTTCCAAGCCCTGGCTGCCCTGGGCAATGCTGCCGAAAAGATAACAATGTGTGGTTGATATGCTCAGGTCTTTTCCGAACCACACTCACATAACCACTTGTGTGAATTTCCTAGGGCTGCCATAACAAATTACCACAAACTGGGTGGCTTAAAACTATAGAACTTTATTCTCTCACACTTGTGGAGGCCAGAAGTTCAAAATCAAGGTGTGGGCAGGGTTGGTTCCAGCTGGAGGCTCTGAAGGAGAATCCATTCCGTGCCTCCACCAGGGGCAATCTACAGCATTGCTTGGCTTGCGGCTATATCGCTCTAATTCCTGCCTCTGACTTCACATAACCTCTTCCTGTGTCTCTGTGTGTCCTCTCCTCTTCTTATTAGGGCACCTGTCATTGGACCTAGGGCCCACCCTAAGCTCGGGATGATCTCATCTCAAATCCTTACATTATATCTGCAAAGATCATTTTCCAATAAGGTCACCTTCATGGGTTCCAGGGGTTAGGACTTGGACATATCTTTGGAGGGGACCACTCTTCAACCCACCGCAGCCCCCACGCAAAGGGGAAGGGACAAGAGAAGGACACTACACTGAGCCTCTGTTGAAACCTGCAAGAATTCATGGGGCAAAGTGGGAAGGGGAGTTATTCAGCCAAATTATGGTGGCAAGGGCTGTGGGATACTGAATGGGACTTCAGCATGGCTGCAGTAGGGACCAAGGGACACTGGCTTGGGATCTGCCCTTCACTGAGACCCACAGAGGGCACCAGGTGGCTGCAACAACAAAATGACAGGGAAAGAGACACACCATCCATCTCTCCCCCCACTTACCCACCATCTTCCTCCCGCCTCACTTACACCTGCTGGGTAACCTATGAATCACCCTCCTTTTTACCCTCCTGGGGGTATAAGCGAGGCGGCAGCCTGGGATGAGCCCTGGAAACTCTCCCAGCAGCCTGTTAGTGAACTTTGCCTGCCTTGTGGAGGTCAGCCAGCTCTGTCCACTGAGGGGCTGTTCAGATGACTGCACTTCCACGCCTGGTTTGTGAACACAGATTCAGCACTTAACTGTCTTCTGCTGCTGTTCATGCTTACAAAAGGAAAAGCCCTCCAAAACTTAGCTCACAAAATCCAATTTAAGGATCAGAAAAAGTTACGCCAGGTACAAAAATTCTAAAAGGTCCTTTCTCCAAGGAAGAAAATATTGACTGAATCACCAATCCCAAGTTTCAAAAGGAACAGTTCCTTAAGTTTCCCCCCAAGAGATCCCTGAAATGTGTAAATAGAGAAGATCTGTCAGGGATAGTTACCAAGAAAACTTCTGAGGCCTGAGATGGCAGGCCTTCAATCAAGACCATGCCTATAATATGTCGTTAGGTCTTGTTTTTTAGGCCTGGAGTTCATTAACCATCGGAAGTCAAACTTTTCCCTACAGCGCTAGGAAGAGGAAGTCTGGCAAATGGGGTCTGAAAAACTTCTACGGATGAGTTGAGGGGCAGGTATTTGTTGACTGTGTACCTTGTGTGGGTCACTCTGCTAAATGCCAGGGATATAGCCAGGTACAGCAATTCAGACATGGCCCTGCCTTCATAGAGAGGGAGGAGGGGAGACGGTAAGCTGCCTATCACAAAAATAACCATAGTTGAGCTAAATGGCACAAAGCAAGAGTATGGACTGTCATGGAATCATACAACAGGGCACTTGCATACCTAAGAGATGATTTGGATGGAAGGTTTTGTATAATACAGACTCCCTCTCCTTCTTTCTCAAGGATACTGGATGGAGGTCCTTGCCCCTCTAGGAGCTACAAGTATTTGAAGCAAATCTTCAGACAGATTTTGGGGCTGTGTGCCCAATGAACCTAGAGGGGATCCTAGAGTCCCTGAGAGTGGAAGAGAGATGCTCTTGGAAAGATGAAAGCGATAGAAGCAGGTCCCCAGGGCTGAGATCAGAAAATAAGACTCTAACAACCTCATACTTAGGATATATGTCAGGATGGCTATTATCAAAACAGCAAAGGAACAAATGTTGGCAAGGATGTGGAGAAATTGGAACTCTTGTATATTTTTGATGGGAATGTAAAATGGTGTAACTGCTATGGAAAACAGTATGGAGGTTCCTGAAAAATTGCCCAAAAAATTACCATATGATCCAGCAATCCCACTTCTGTGTGTTTATCCAAAAGCATCAAAATCAGGATCTCAAAGAGATATTTGTACTGCCGTGTTCACTGCAGCACTACTCAGAAGGAATCAGCCACATGCCAGAAGGAAAGTCTGACTTTCAACTGTTGACAACAACAAGGATACACCTTAAGGACACTATGCTAAGTGAAATCTAAAATAGCCAAACTCATAGAAGAGAGTAGAATGGTGGTTGCCAGGGGCTGGGATGAAGGAGAAATGGAGTTGTTGTTCTACAGGTATAAAATTTCAGTTATGCAAAATGAATAACTTACAGAGTTGTAGGGATCTGCTGTACAACACTGTGACAATAGTTGACAATATGCAATTCAAAATTCATTAAGAGGGTGGATCTCATGTTAAGTGTTCTTACAAGGGAAGGAAGGAAGGAAGGGAGGGAGGGAGGGAGGAAGAAAAAGAGAGAGAGAAAGAAACAGTAAAAGAAAAGGAAAGGAAAGAGAAAAGAAAAGGGAAAGAAAGAAGATAGGACTTTAGACCAGGGGTTGACTAACTGGCCTACGGTCAAATCCAGCCTGCTGCCTGTTTTTGTAAATAACACTGTACTGTAACATGGCCACACTCATTTCTTTACATATTGTCTGTGGTTCTTCGGCACTTCAACAGCAGAGCTGAGTGGTTGTGATAGAGGCTGTATGACCCACCAAAGCCTGAAATACCTGCCTACCCTGTGCAAGGGTGTCAGCTGTTGGCTGTCTTCGGATTCCTCACATTTCTGTTCTTGTTATTCTCCTACAGGAAAACCTGAATCCTTTCCCTACTGCTTATTAGTTTGTCACTCAACCCAAGGACTGGGCTTATCCTTTTTTTTTTTCGCCACAATTCTAATTCACATGCACCTAGGTTGCTACCTGTAGTCTCTAGACACACGTGACTATTAAAATGCAAATTGAAAGTATTGTAATTACCTTAGGGCCTTCACAAAAAGAATTTTGCCACCCCTTGCTTTGGATTCCTCAGTATTCTCATCACCACACCAGAATGTCTTAAACACCTTTATCTGGGCTGCTGTGGAGGGAGGAGGGCCAAAACCTCAACAAAAGTCCACGTGCTAAGAACATCAGAGTGCACTCATACGCACCTCCTGTGCGCCAGGCTCTGTTTTGGAAATAATCAATGCATTTAAGCCTTCACATTAACTTTTGGAGGTAGGAATGATCATCCTGATTTTACACATGAGAAAACAGAGGTTCAGAGATGTAAAGTAAATTGCTGAAGCGGCAGAGCCATATCTGAACTTAGATCAGTCTGCCTGTGCGTGCTATCACTACATCCAACTTCCCACACTGCCTGCTGCTTAAACATTTCTATAGAACTACTGGGAAGAGTTCTATCACTTTGGATAAAGAGAGGATCAGTAGGAAACACACCAAGTGAACTCATTCTGCATAACAAACAGTATCAGGCTGCCCACATGGCCCAATGTCACTGTGTTGGTTGGTTCCTTAGAGACTTGGAAGCTTGGAGGGTCAGTTACCACTGGGTTCTTTTGGAATTCCTGTAGTTGTGTGCTGCAGTAAGGGTGCAGCGAGGAGGGGAAAGTTTGCCTTATTATAAGACCATCTTCCTGCCAGTTTGTCATTACCCCAGCAATCACATCATAAAAATTCATGCTCCTCATTCAGACAAGGGAACCAGGATTGGGAGGCAGTTCTGGAAACTACATCAACAAAGGAAATTTACAAGACCTGAGGATGTTTAGTTCAGAGAAGAGAAGCAAGCTAGCTGTGCATTATGTCTTCAGGAAGCCCTGCCATATTGAGAAGAGCAGCCTTCTGTGTGTTCTGTCAGAGTTGAGAATGTAGAACAATAGTTCGAAGTAAAATGAAAGACTTGGGCTCAAAGTTTGACAGAATGTTCCAACAACTGGAACCATCTAACAATGCAATGTGCTTTTGAGATGGGCTCACTCAACCCTGGAGATGTCCAAGCAAGAGCTAATGACACTTGTCAGGGATGCTGTGGCATGGATTTCTGAAACGCGTGAAGGTTAGACTAGGTCACCTCTACAGCACCCTCCAATTCAAAGAGCCCACAATTCTGTGAACAAGAGATCAGCCTGAGGACCACACTGGGAAAAATCGGCGCTTTGAACCAAATATGTTCTTTCTAACTCCTTCCACATCCTAATCACAACATCTCACTAAAAGCTAGTGGCTGTTTTCAACCAAGCCCCAGTCACCTCTAGGCATATTCCAGGAGTAACTGAATATTTATGACATACCTATAAGAATGATTTTTCAGTTTGTCAAGTGAAACTATAAGATCTCTGGCTTTGGAGGAGGCAGCAGGGAGTGGGTTGTCAAAATAATAATATTAGCTAATATTTACATTAACTTTGCCATTTACAGGGGAACCTACGATCCAGTTAATCTTCACAACAGCCCTGTCGGACATGTTAGTCGTTATCATCCATTTGTGCAGGAAGAGGCGGCCCAGTTCCCCCACAGCTGCAAATGGCTACAGACCTAGTGAGTGACACCTTGAAGGCAGGAGGGACCACGTTGGTGGACACCATTTTGAGCAATGTCCTACAGAGACTAGCTGAGAGTTTAGGATTATTAGTCGGGATTTGTTTCCAGTTTTTGTAGCGAAGGTGGTCATTTTGGCTCATGAAACCTGGCAGAAGCGAATGCATTGCTCAGAACATCGTGTATTTACAGTATGTAGTTTTTACAAAACTACCAGTGTTTTTCAGTGCTTCAGTTGTCGGAATGAGTTTCACTTTCACATCCTGAGGAGGCATTCAGCTTGGGAGGCTAGAAACTGCAAGAGGTAGTTACCAAGGCTCATGCCGTTGAATTATAGGCTGTCTTTTTTGCTCATTGCTCACATCAGCAGCACTGGATTTTGTATCCTGTTTACCCATATGGTCTGGACTGAATCATCCCCTCTTCGGTCACAGCACTTGCCTTTGGAGGCTCCCGGAAGGGAAACAATGAGCAAATGTTAGTTAACCTACGTGAGGACGAGAGGATGCCTGCAGACTGTCACTTGGAGAAACCCTCCAGTGTTGCTGGGGTCCTATTAGCGTGATGAAGGGGCCTGTAAATAACGGGGATGGCCATCTTTGCTTCCAAAAATGAAAAACATCCCTCATCAGAAACATGCCTTCTGACATGTAAGGAAGGCAAAGCTTTTAGGTAAAGAATTGGGTAGACAGGTACAGGGTAAGGCAGGGAAAAGCACTCCAGGCAGAGGATCCACTTGAGTAAAGGCAGGAAGGCATGAAAATGAAGTGCCTCTTCTCTTTAACCAGAGCACAGAGTGCATACAGGGGTTCACAGGAGGCTGAACAGGTGGCTTTTAGTTTATAATATGATGCCTCCCCAATGGCAGGCTCCAGAGAGCGCATTTAATGCTGGGGTCCAGTGCTTGTCAAACATGCATCAAAATCATCTGGAGGGCTTGTTAAAGCACAGCTTTCTGGTCTCCACCTGCAGAGTTCCTGATTCAGTGGGTCTCCAGTGGGGCCCAAGAATGTGCATTTCTAACAAGCTTCCCAGCGATGCTGACACTGCTGGTCCAGGGACCACTCTTTGGGAACAACTGCTACAGCTAGTCAGCAGCTGATAACTGTTCTGAATAGGGAAGTGAGGTGATCAGAGCTGAGTGCTTACTGTCTTTACCTGACCAGTTTGAAGGGCCGATAATTCTGTGAGAAGATATGTAAGGAAAGGAATTTGTGAGAGAAGAATTAGCCCAGGCAGTGAGTATATGTTCAGTGGTGAGATCTGATTCAAAGCATCTCATTTTTCACCCACCTGGCAGTGGGGACTAAGGGAGATGAACCACATGACCCATGGTCCTCATAGGAGAACAATGGAATATCAAAAGTTCTTTAAGTTACCAGATAAAGCGTGTCATTTATAAAGCTCTAGAATGGAGTTTTTAACCCCTGAAATGCATTTTCTTTTCTTTTTTTTAAAGTATAGTTGATTTACCATGTTGTGTTAATTTTTGCTGTACAGCAAATTGATTCCTATATGTGTGTGTGTGTGTGTGTGTGTATATAATTTTTTTATATTCTTTTCCATTATGGTTTATCACAGGACACTGAATATAGTTCCCTGTGCTATATAGTAGGACCTTCTTGTCCAAATGCATTTTCTTAGTGTCCGTTTTTCTAAAGACACTGACCATGTCAGTCATCAGTGACCCCACTGGCTGGCAGAAGGAATATTTCATGGCTTTTCCTCCTCTACTCTTGATCTTTTAGGTGTGAAGAAGAATGACAGATTATGAGATTTAATCTAAAACGTCTTGAGTTTCACTTCCATCACAGAAATGGCAACTAGAAAAACACAGGAAAGGCCCAAAGATCTGCCTTGTCTAAGAAATCCTGACATGGCCCAAAGAGGAAAGTCAATATGGTGCACTTCTAGGCTCAACGTTAACAAAGATGCTGCCCTAACTAAGGTGGGTATGTGCTTTAGGGCAAAGCAGAAGGAGGAAAGAAGGGGGAAGGTTTTCTACTGGTAGTAGGGATGGGAGCAGGTTATTCTTAAATCCTATCCTATTGGCCTGATTGATGTCAGGGAAAGCTGTCACCCTCCACAGTAAAGTATAATTGATGATTGGAACTTAATACATGGCTTCATTTTGTATTTTATCAAGGCCTTCTTGAGTCAAGTGCTATAGCCCAGTCTAGCTAGAGAACATTGTATTCTAAGGTTATACTGCAGAAGAGATGACACCCTGACCCAGCAATTGGAGGACTTGGGTTTTTTTCCCTGGTTCTGAAACTCTGAATTTGGGCAAGATCTTATCTTCACTGGACCTCAGATTCTTCAGGTGAGAGAGAACAGAAATTGTACCTGGTTATCTGTATGATCCCTGCCATGACTGGTCTTCAGCAACTCTGTACCACCTATGCTGAAGCCAGCTTTACGGAATGAGGGTGCCCTGAGCAGTGGTCACGGCACCATCGCCCCCTGGACAGCTGGTTTTACCTGAACTCTGCTAAGTTTAATTCCCTGGTGTCATTAGCATTTATCTCTGTGCTGGCCAAAGAAGACCAGGGTGGGAAAATTTCGGTATCAGCTAGTACGAAAATGATCTAGGACACTAATGATCTCAACTGGTTAGACTGAATGAGGAACACCATCAGTCACTTTAAGGGATTTCCAAGGAGGCCACAACTCGACTCTTCCCATTCAGATCACTAAGGTTGGCCAATCCCATACTCAGCTCACACTCAACACTTTCTCTCCTTACCCATCACCCCAACTCTGTTCACTCCCCTGTATTACATGTGCATGTGTCCGTTTCCCTAACCACCCATCACAATTCTCTGTAAGGACAAGAGGCATAGTTCATTCTTCTTTACCTAATTTTAGTTTGCTCTCCCCACCAAGTCTGGGGAAACAATTAAGGGCACAGCTGTAATACCTTTGAGTCCTGATTCTCCACCCAGAGTCATTGCTGGAAGTCTAAACTCCCCGTGGGTCCCCACCATTCCCAAACATGCCCCTTGACTCCACTGCCCAAGGATGACGGTCCTTCTCTGTAACTCCTCACTACTACCACGGGCGGAAGAGGAGTCCACAGAGTTCACTGCTGCTGGCAGCAGGAGACCAGGGCCCTGCCTCTGCCTGGCCTACTGCTCACCATGGGTCCGCTCTCACAGTGTTTGCTCCTGTCTCTCATCACAGAAGGGGAAGCTTCCTTTTTCACCAGTGATAACAGTTCCTATGAGACTCCTCCTATCTCCCAAGGAAACCTGCTATTCTTCATTTGCAGCTCTGTCTGCAGGTGAGCAGAGCATTCCCAGAGCTAGACAAGAGGGTGTTGAATGACACCTTCTCATGTCTTACGCCCACCAACCATGGTAGAATGGGTAAGAATGTAAATTTTCTCCCGCCTCACAATAGGTTCCTTCTCTACCTAAGGGTATTAGGACTTTAGTTTTAGTCAGAAAGTGGCAGAGGTACAATTCAGGGCCCAAGCATTTAAAGCCTAGTTATTCAGAAGAGGGGGGCTTCCGGGAAGATGGCGGAAGAATAAGACGTGGAGATCAACTTCCTCCCCACAGATACACCAGAAATACATCTACCTGTGGAACAGCTCCTACAGAACACCTACTGAATGCTGGCAGAAAACCTCAGGCTTCCCAAAAGGCAAGGAACCCCCCACGTACCTGGGTAGGGCAAAAGAAAAAAGAATAAACAGAGACAAAAGAATAGGGACGGGGCCTGCACCAGTGGGAGGGAGCTGTGAAGTAGGAAAGGTGTCCACACACTAGGAAGGCCCTTCGCGGGCGGAGACGGCGGCTGGCGGAGGGGGAAAGCTTCGGGGCCGCGGAGGAGAGCACAGAAACAGGGGTAAGGAGGGCAAAGCGGGGAGAGATTCCCGCATAGTGGATCAGGGCCGACCAGCACTCACCAGCCTGAGAGGCTTGTCTGCTCCAGCGCCGGGGTGGGCGGGGCTGGGAGCTGAGACTCGGGCTTCGGTCGGATCCCAGGGAGACGACTGGGGTTGGCGGCATGTACACAGCCTGAAGGGGGCTAGTGCACCACGGCTAGCCGGGAGGGAGTCCGGGAAAAAGTCTGGACCTGCCGAAGAGGCAAGAGACTTTTTCTTCCCTCTTTGTTTCCTGGTGCGCCAGGAGAGGGGATTAAGAGCGACGCTTAAAGGAGCTCCAGAGACGGGCGCGAGGCGCGGCTAAAAGCGCGGACCCCAGAGACGGGCATGAGACGCTAAGTCTGCTACTGCCGCCGCCAAGAAGCCTGTGTGTGAGCACAGGTCACTATCCACACCCCCCCTTACAGGGAGCCTGTGCAGCCCGCCACTGCCAGTGTCCCGGGATCCAGGGAAAACTCCCCCAGGAGAACGCACACACGGCGCGCCTCAGGCTGGTGCAACGTCACGCTGGCGCAACGTCACGCTGGCCTCTGCCACCGCAGGCTTGCCCCGCACTCCATGCCCCTCCCTCCCCGCGGCCTGAGTGAGCCAGAGCCCCAGAAGCAGCGGCTCCTTTAACCCCGTCCTGTCTGAGCGAAGAACAGACGCCCTCAGGCGACCTACACGCAGAGGCGGGGCCAAATCCAAAGCTGAGCCCCGGGAGCTCTGCGAACAAAGAAGAGAAGGGGAAATCTCTCCCAGCAGCCTCAGGAGCAGCGGATTAAAGCTGCACAATCAACTTGATGTACCCTGCATCTGTGGAATACATGAATAGACAACGAATCATCCCAAATTGAGGAGGTGGACTTTGAGAGCAAGATTTATGATTTTTTCCCCTTTTCCTCTTTTTGTGAGTGTGTATGTGTATGCTTCTGTGTGAGATTTTGTCTGTATAGCTTTGCTTCCACCATTTGTCCTAGGGTTCTATCCGTCCGTTTAAATTTTTTTTTTATATTTATTTTTTATTTTAATAAGTTTATTATATTTTATCTTACTTTATTTTATTTTACTTTATCTTCGTTCTTTTTTTCCTTCCTTCCCTCCTTCCTTCCTCTCTCCCTCCCTCCTTTCTTTCTTTCTACTTCTACTAATTCTTTCTTTCTACTTTTTCTCCCTTTTATTCTGAGCAATGTGGATGAAAGGCTCTTGGTGCTGCAGTCAGGAGTCACTGCTGTGCCTCGGAGGTGGGAGAGCCAACTTTCAGGACACTGGTCCACAAGAGACCACCCAGCTCCACATATTATCAAACAGCAAAAATCTCCCAGAGACCTCCATCTCAACACCAGCACCCAGCTTCACTCAACGACCAGCAGGCTACAGTGCTGGACATCCTATACCAAAAAACTAGCCAGACAGGTACCAAACGTAAGGTAGACAGCTAGTGGGAAGCAGCCGCATAGCACAGGGAGATCAGCTCGGTGACCGCCTGGAAAGGTGGGATAGGGAGGGTGGGAGGGAGGGAGATGTAAGAGGGAAGAGATATGAGAACATATGTATATGTATAACTGATTCACTTTGTTATAAAGCAGAAACTAACACACCATTGTAAAGCAATTATACTCCAATAAAGATGTAAAAAAATAAAAACTAAAAAAAGGGGTATTAGGATCACCCATTGTCTCCCCACCTAATATATAATTATGAAATGTTGACAATATTAGGGCTCAACTTAAGTCCCAAAATTCTTCTATTTTTTCCCCAGAAACGCTTAGGAGATTCTCAGATAAAATAACTGCCAATATTCGTTCTGAGTTCCTGGAAAGTTGTATCTTCATTACATTACTTCTCTGTGGTGCCTTTCACAGCACTTGGATCAGAGAAGTAAATGTTTGACAAGGAAATAAAGGTGTCAGATAATTCACTCTCATTTTGGAAAATGCAAAGCAAAGCTCAGAAGTGTAGGGCCATGGGGTATTTAGTTTGTAGGAAAAAGTGAGTAGAAGGAAAGGTGAACAGACTCCTGCCTGGGTGGCACATGTTCAGGTGGGCAACAGGGTGTTGAGGGGAAAGGAGGCTAGAGGTCTGGAAACTGGGAAGGTAGGAAAGGACATGTGAAGAAAACTGAAATACTGTGGCTGAAAAAGGGAAACAATGAATAAGAAAATGAGACAGGAAAAGAGGAAATCAAGGTAGGAAGCTATCAAATAGCTATTTGTCCCAGACTGCAGCTATCTCACCAGAGAAGATGGGGCTAGAGAAATGACAGTGTAAACAAATAAGAAAATGATGTGGATACTGTGCAGATAACTCTGTCCTCTAAAGACAGGCAGGAGGTCGGAGGCTGAGTCACCAAATATCGAACACTCCACTCTCGGGGTCCTAGTCTTAGCTCCGGTCTCCATCCGTCTCTGTTCTTTCTGAATCCCACAAGACTTCTGCGTACTTAACATACTTCCCCGTGAGGCTGCTGTTGCCTCCCTGTCTAGGGTATAAACTTGTTCTTGGCAAGCGCAAAGTCTCATAGTGGGTCTCCAGTCGTCACAGCCCCTAGAAGAGTGCCAAGCACAGGGTCGCCACTTACTGATTGGACTGCCATCACAGATTGGGGACTTCCCTGGCGGTCCAGTGGTTAAGACTGGTGCTTCCAATGCAAGGGGCGTGGTGTTCGATCCCTGGTCAGGGAACTGAGATTCCACATGCTGCACTTTGATAAGCAATCACAGGCCGAAAACCAGAAAGACAACATGGACCTTCCCATCAGACTTGCAGGGGAGAGTACAGATTTTGCCACCTTCAAAACATTTCTTCATGCTCAAACACCTAGTCTGAAGAATATCCGTGTCCACTAAGTATTCTTGCAGGACTGTTCAGATGAGAAAGTCAATGAAGGACCTTTTCAAACTTAACCCAGCATCTACTCCCTGAGTGCCCACGATGTGTCAGGCACTTTGCGGAGGCCGGGGCCGCAGAGAATAATGACACAGTTCCCTATTTCTTGGAGCTCACAGTTTGGTGGGGAAGATGGGCATTAAAAAAGAAATTACACGTGTGACGAGGGTTACCAAAGGATCCTCAGAAGTGCTCAGAAGTTGGGCAGCCGGTTCTTTGCTATGGTATTGGCATCTCCTGCCCATCCACGGGGTGGTACTTAAAGGCCAAAACAGAGACTGGAGGGGGGAAAGCTTCGGTTGCTCCACGAACCATCAGCTACTTGTAAAACAGAAATCAGAGCAGGGGTTTCTGTCAAAGTCAGGCCAGGAAATAAAGGACACATCATACATACAATGAATCTGTAACCTGTGAGGTCCCCATACAGGCTGAGATGCGTTTCCCCAAGCGGCAGGCAGCTCTGTTCAGTGTCAAGGCCAGTAACACCCTGGAGAGCTGGAGGCTTAGCCTTCCTCTACCCTCCACCATCTACAGCAAAGCTGTGAATTCCAGAGTAAATGAAGAGGACCTGTAAGCAGTGGGCTGCTGTCACAAAGCCCACGTGCTGAACTTCTCCAGGGGAACAGAGCCATTGCCGAGTCCTTACTCCTCTGTGAGAAACAAGGCTGTGGATTAGAAGCAACAGAACATTGGCAGCAGGGAGAAATGAAAGTGGAGAATGCGAAAGGTCCAGGGAAATAAGAGCTCACAACACTCTAGCTAACTGGGGAGAAAGGGCCAACTCCATGTGTCTCAACTGCCTTGAGACTATCATTGACTGACAGCAGTATTGCACAATTTCTGGTATAGATCAAGTCATTAAAATAAAAATTATATTACATTAAATATGTAATATTTAAGAAATCAAGACTATACTACAAAAGTTTAAAATCTAATTTTTAAACATCTAAAAATTAATTTTTTTACTTGAAGAGGTAAATTTTAGATACCAGAAAAAACATGGTATTTGGAATACACCATTGCCTGAGAAGGCTAGAAAGATGGAAAAATAGAACGTTACTGTATATAAGAACTGACTCTAAATTTCTGCCTTTTTGTGCATCCTTACCTAAGTAACTAAGTATTAAAGTGGTGATTACCGCAAATAGGAAAAAGAAAGTCTTACACATACAACATTGATGGTGATTACATAATATAGAAATTTGACAAGTAGTCTGGATGTTGTAAATAAAAACTCCTCTGAAGAGCTGATGATAGGCCCTAGGGAATTCTGGTCCTAACAAAGCACCAATAAAACCAGCAGCTACTCCCCAGGTATCAAAGGCTATGATCTCCCCCAGAGGGGTTGCTGACAGCCCGGCCTCTGAAAGAGCTACCAAAATCAATACCAATCAGTAGACAATGACATTTAGAGGACATCCAACACTAGAATGATCGTGTCAGGGCACCATTTGCCAGAGCTAAATGCTTGCATTTCCAAATGGCAAATCCTTTTCAGGAGCAGATGTATGACCATGAAGGCCTGGCTGTGCAGAGAGCCATGGGAACTGTTTTGCAAGCTGCTATCATTAAGCAAGTAATAACACTCCTTAAGCCTGCTTCAGTGCATAATTAAGACGGGTTTCAACTCATCAGCCACCACACCTATTGTCTGAAAGCGTCACAAAACGGGTAAGAATGCATGCAATAAAATGAACTAGGGCAAAGTTAACAGCTTCCAGGTAAGCTATGTTGCCAGAAAACTGGGCCTTCTGGAAGCAGCACAACAGAGGCACAATCCACAGCGCCCCGTGACACCACCTGCCTTCAACCCTCTGAACAAGCGGTCAGGTGGACACATAGGGGGCTTGCTGCATTCCCGAAGTACAAGAGGGGAGAGGGACCTGGATGTGTGATGAGTCTGCCCCAGAAAATAAAGTCATTCCTTTTCGGAGCTCCTCCACACAGCTGAGAATTAGGAATATGCAGCGTTCTACACAAAAAACGGTGGGTTCAGCTCAGATAGCATTTCTGCCAAAGGCCAAAGAAATGCCACTGCATTGTGTCCACCACAAGCAGCCTCAGGCACATCCTTGGGGTGAGTGTGGGTATCACCATCGCTGTGCTAGGCACCATGCACTCTGTGTCCCTTTTCGGCTAGGAGCTGCCTCCTCTAGCAGTTTCCACTCCTTTGCCCTCAGAAATCTGAAAAGAGTGGCCAGGAGCCGGTGGGGTGTAGTGGAAAGGGTATGGCTTTGGAGTCAGATGGACCTGAGTTACAATCCTGGCTCTACCACTTACTTGCTGGCTCACCTCTACCCTTTCCACCTGCCTCTCTAGGCCTCAGCTTCCACATTATAAAGAGGGATTAATAATACTTAATCTTTCATAGCTGTTTTAAGAGTTCAAGGTAATATCTAGCAGAGGGACTGGCATAGAGGAGTTGGTCAATAAAGAGGAGCTATTATTATTATTAATAAATTATCACATGGGGTGTATGACTACGTGGGGATGATTAGAAGAGAGGTGGGAAGAAGAGACATTGGCACAAACAATGAAATGGGCTTCACTTTGAAGAAAGATTTTTCAGAGCACCATGTAGCTCTCCTATAGAAATCCTGCCTCCCTCAAAGGTACTATGCATGTATAAACACTCTTTACTTTCTTTAAGCAAGCTTCCCACAGCTTTGTTATCTGCAGCAGGCAAGTTTCATCCTGTTTTCATGGGTAGGAGAAACTGAGGTACAAAAGATCACCTGATTCTCTGAGTGACTCAAAGGAACCACCCAAACATAAACCCAGGAGTATCACAGTCTCCACTCCTTCTGGACCCAAACTGTTCTAACAAATGATTCATATTGGTAGAAATCCCAATTAAAAAAAAAAAAAAGATTAGTCCTACAATGGACAGCCCTATGTTTGGGGCAACCAGGAAGTTAATGTGCAGAAGACCCAGGCTGGGCTTCCACAGTGCATGCTCCAGCACCATCCTGTGCCAACCTTTCCTCTCTCGGCTGTGTCTGGTTCTCAAAGGAGTTGAGCAGAAGCACAAACAGACGGAACCCGCAGTATACCTTCCTCCCTATGGCCTTCTGGCCTCAACCACAGGGCGCCGTGTCCACGCCAGGCATCTGCCTATCCTCAGATCCTGGCTCTTGGACCCCACTCACCGGTTCGTAGGCACACACCTTTGCATCCAACAGGCTTATTCAGATTAGGTTCATCCAGCCTGGGCTGAGAACAGGCAGAGTGCCCTGCTTGTTGCTGTAAAAGGAACCAGCTTCATCAGAGGCAAGCCAGCTTTCACCACTTTGTAGAATTTGACATCGGGTTTTGTTTCCTGCTTTGTTAGGTTATTCCCCCACCTCTTTGCCTCCTGCATACACAGCCCTGGAAAAGGGCCTTTCCTTGTGAACCTTGGTAGCCTCACAAAGTCCGGAGGGGGATGAGGCCAAATGGCTATCACAGACCACTGAAGAAATCCCTTCTCTCATGCCCTTCTATTAGATGGACAGTTCGTGCTTCCACTGGAAGAACTCGAACCTGGAACTCCTTGCTCATTTAGTTGGGTAGTGTCCTGACCTTGTGTATATAAGAGCATTGTACAAGGGAGACACTTATAAATAGGCACCTGGTTTTGTGCCCAGCACAGTGACTGGAATATAATAGGGACAAAAATGTCTGCTGAATGAATGTTCATTTTATTGGTATACCTAAGCTCTTTTTTTTTTTTTTTTTTGCAGTATGCAGGCCTCACACTGTTGTAGCCTCTCTGGTTGCGGAGCACAGGCTTTGGACGCACAGGCTCAGCGGCCATGGCTCACGGGCCCAGCCACTCCGCAGCATGTGGGATCTTCCCGGACCAGGGCACGAACCCACATCCCCTGCATTGGCAGACGGATTCTCAACCACTGCGCCACCAGGGAAACCCATACCTAAGCTCTTATTTCATGTCTTGCTACTTTTTAATTGTACATTTAAGTGATGATATACCAGCTTTTAGAAATGCAAATTCAAATTAAGTTCCTTCAGAGAAACCATTAGAATTTAGCTGTGTTGAGGAGAGCAAACTCAAGGACCCAATCACCTATCTCACTAGTAATTTTCCCTGTGAACATGACACAGAGCTCCGTCAACTGTTATTCTATTTCAGGGACCACAGGCATTCCTCTGTAGTCAGGGAGAGGAAAGCAATGCAACTTCTTGCAACAAGTTCAAAAATCCAAAGAATCTAGCAACCTAGAAAGGTCTCCCCAGGCCTGTACAACTTTGCTGCCAAGGTCACCAAGACAATAGCAACATAACACATATCAGGGATATCAGCTGGCTGGAGAGTTTGCTGTTAAAATACCTCTGGGCCCGGTCCCTGGTACCTTCTCTTTCCACTTTTGTTCAATCTACTGTAGCAGTTCAGAAGCTCTGTGACACGGAACTGCTCGCTCTGCCTGCACATTCCTCATGCCAATCCTCTTTGTAAATGTTTGCTTTAAACATAATCAGCAGCTTTACTAAGATTATGTCCTGAGCACATTTTTTTTTTTTGTCATCCATATCTGTGCTAAGAGAGCTGATGCCTTCCTGCACCCTCAAGTCTTGCCTCCAGATTTATTCCTCAGGCTTTCCCCAGGCCTTTCTGTTCTGATACGGGCATTTCAGAATCAGAACGCTGCAGAATCCTGGAGCGCAAGGATCACTCATTACCCTTCCTTTGTATCTTCTATGTGCCTCACACATAGGAAGCACTTGATAAATATTTTTAGCAAACCGGTTTATTCATTGCTCCCTGAACTCGTGAAGCACATTCCCATCCCTGCGCTCTTGCTGAAGCCTTGTCTCCTGCCAAGAATGCGCTTTCTGCTCCTTCCCATTTATGCAAATCCCGACTGTCCCTTGGGACCAAAATTAAGCCCTCTGAGATCTTACAATTAACATACTATTTTTTAAATTAGTCTGGGTCTACATCTCGTCTCCTCAACTAACCTGAAGTCCTGTAAGCTCTGTCTGGGCTGAAGCAACCTGACAGAACCAAAACGAGGTGAGAAAGGGGGTCCAGTGCCAAAGCTTTGCCTCAAGGGTGATGTCAGGGGTCTTTGCAAATCAGACACTGGGATAGCAAATGAAAGATGCCTACTTGAAGGTAGAATCTATGTAAATGATTTAGACTCAAAGGCAAAAGCAAAGGAACAGAATGGGTGCAGAAGCTGAGGTTAGGATGTGGTCAGTCCAGAAGGATGCCCTAGGACAAGGCTCACTGGCCCTGACACTGATATTGAAAGTCCAGGTCCTGCCCCCTCAGGCAAGAGGACTTGGCCCTTAAAGTAGTCCTCCCCAGATGTGGCACTGACACTGCCCAGTAGGAACTGCTGAATCCCTTATTAGAAGAATGGCAACCTCTCCCAGGATCTAGCACAGTGCTATACAAACAGCAGGAAGGAAGGGAAGCAAAGAGGACAGAAAGGAGACGAGTGGATCATTGGTCCACTCCCCTCAGCCAGTTCAGAAGGCCAGAGTGAGCCCAGGCATCCACCATCCTCTCACACTCCCAGTTGTTTTCATGCTTTGGGGATTGCTTTGATCTCTCTGGAAGCTTTTGAGTTCCTCAGGCATGGGGACGTTATCTGCTCTTTTTTGTATTTACCACTGAGGAACAGGCACTGGTTCCAGCCTCCGGGGCGGGCAGGGTGTGGGCGTGCGGTCTCACTGCACTGCTCACAGGGGGCTCTGGGCAAGATTCTGCTTCCAGTTAAGCAAGGGCAGCTGGGACACCTCTGTGGGTTCAGCCACTCTGCCTTTTCCTAGTTTCCCACAGTTGTCTCTTTCTCCATCCCACCCAAAACACACAAGGTCAACCATGCCAGGAAGGGAGCAGAGTCCCGCCTCCAGCAGGGCTTCCCCAGGCCTCTGCCTATTTAGGGATGGGGGTGGGGGACTGGGTCCTCATGGTGCTTCCCATAGCCATCAGCAGAGGGATGGGGCCTCACCCCAGGTCCAGTTTATGGCCCCATCCAAGTTCTGCCAAACTCATGACTGCCAAGTGCACCAAGAATGGACATGGTCTGAGCATGACTTGAGGCTGGGCCTGCCCTGTCTCCCTCCTTACTGTTTTTCAAGGCAGAATCACACCTAGGGGAGGGGACTGTTAGCATTGTAATGGCTTCTCCCTCTAACCACATGCAAAGTTGAAAAACTAACTGTATCAGGGGAATTCTGAGCAGTAAAAACAAAACAAGGTTAAAAAACAAAACCCAAACCCCTCATAAACAAAAGAATGGGAAGCTCTGCTCCATTCTGTAAAATCCGATTTCAGATCAACTGAGTGTAAAAGGAGAAGATAGTCCGCGTTACAGAAGAGTGAATCCAACAGCCAAGCAAAATCCAAATGGCAAAACGAAGGAGGTGCGTGGTTATTTTTATAATCAATGTGAAAGAGGCAGGACTGCCAGAGAGAGAGGCTGATGGGCCACAGCCACAGAGAAGCAGCTCGCTGAGCAGACATGGCTGGGGCACACCTTTCCTGTTCCCGGCCCTGAGTGTTATTTCTGTGCAAACAAAAGATTGTCTCTTTATCAACAGTGTTGACCCAGCACTTGATGCACACAGAGGCTCCCCCTCGGAACCTGGACCACAACCCTGTGGGTAGGCAGCACAGGGACTGTTAAATCCATTACACAGATGAGAAAACCAAGTCCTAGAATGATTTGCTCCAGGTCTTCAAATATAAAAATGAGATAACCAGAACTTGAATTTGTCTGTTATAAAGCCAAGGTTAGAGCTCCCTGCACAGGCTCAGGGGCCCTGGGACCTCTGCTGGAAGGGAAGGAACTCGGCTGCATGGTCAGTGTGGCCCCCTGGGCTTTTTCACCCCTTCTAAACAGGAAGTGAGAGTACAGACTCCTGTCCAACCTCCAACCTGCCCTATTATTCCAGTGAACCCCCAGGCTCAACAGACTTTGGATGGCTGTGAACTGGCCCTCAAGCAAAGGCATGAGTTCAGCCGCACTCTCCTTTGCCAAAGCTGCTTCTGGTAAAACAAATCTGTAAAGAGAGATTTCTCCTAAGGAGGCCCCACCCAGCTCAGCCAAAGGGAGAGAATGGGTGGGTGACAGGGCTTCCTATTTTAGGAAATCCATCAGTTCTCTATCAGCAGAGCCTGGGCCTCCAGCCAACAGGTCCCTGGAGGGAGGAAGAATGAGGACTGGGGTCAGCTGTAGAGAATGAACGCAGGTCCCCAGCTGCGGGCTCCAGCGAGGGGCGGTCTCAGCCCCTCTGAGCTCTGCTACAGCCAGGCTGCTATGGCCTGGCTCCCCTTCCACTTCCCCCGGGCAGAGGCATTGCTTCCCGCAGCCTGGCCTGAGGCCGCTGGGGAAGGGGAGGGGTGGGGGTTGAGGCTGTGCCCCTCCCCCTAGCAAAGTGTCCAGACGCCAACAGGCCCACATCTGTCCTCTACTACCCGGAAGAAGTGGCCCCCTGCTGTGTGACCCTGGGCAATTTCCTCACGTGGAAAAAAGCGACAGCAGCACCTCCTTCATAGAATATTGTGGCACTCACCTAGGAACCATTGTCCCCTCCTCCCAGCAAATACTCTGAATCCTGTGGCCTCAGCCCCTCAGAGATCTTGTTCTGTGTCATCAAATACAGTTTTCCCTAAACCCCAAACACACTTCTCTCTACCCCAGCCACGTACTCCTGTGTGTAGCTCCAGCAGTCCCATTTCCGGCCCTCAGTTGTACTGAAGATTTCATCTACCAAGCACTTACATGCCAGCACCAACTGCACTGGGGAAGAGTCATGGGATGTTTGGGGCAGTGTGGCGGAAGGGAAAAGCCCCGAGTGCAACCCTTTTACTTAATCGTCACCTACTGCTCCCACCAGCACACAAGAAGTGCTAATTTTACAAAGGAAAATTTGGTGCCTAACCTCATTTCTATCTCCAGATGTAGTATATTTCTTCTCTCGGGGTGTTTTCAAAGTCTTATTCTGCAGATTTCTGATGTTAACGTGTTACCTCCTCAAGAGCAGAAGGCAGACTGCTGGTCCAGCAAATGAGTGTGGACGCCCTCTCCTCTCAGACCTCTTAGCTCAGCTAAGGAGGACAACAGTTACAAGCTGGGGGCTTCAGCCGGAGGAGTGAGAGTCAGCAGCCTCCAGAGAATGAAGCAAGACATTTCAAGTCAAAATCTCTGCACGGAGGCTTCCCTGGTGGCGCAGTGGTTGAGAGTCCGCCTGCCGATGCAGGGGACACGGCTTCGTGCCCCGGTCCGGGAAGATCCCACAAGCCGCGGAGCAGGTGGGCCCGTGAGCCATGGCCGCTGAGCCTGCGCGTCTGGAGCCTGTGCTTTGCAACGGGAGAGGCCACAACAGTGAGAGGCCCGCATACCGCCAAAAAAAAAAAATAAATAAATAAATCTCTGCACGGGCCCTGGGCCAGGGCAGCATAGTGCCGTGCAATTACAGGGAACAATCTAAAAAAATCAATCCTGAACGGGCAGCCGGTGCAGTGCCTCTGAAAATAGACAACCGCTGGGTCCTCTCCTCTGAGGAGCTGGCAGCCACTACCTGCGGCAGCACAAACAAGCGACTTTCTAAACCAAAATAGTATCTTGGGTCTGAGAAACAATGAAGGACAAATGCCAGAGTGCAGGGAAGAGTTTTATGAAGTCCTAAATCACCTCTGCAAAGAGAAGCTAAAATAAGGTAAACCCACTGCAGGGTTGTCAACCCCCATCATCACTGTGCTCCTATTACCTAGTGATCGTGACAGGAGGAGCTGGTGTTGTGTCCTCATCATCACCACCATCCCCCTCATCATCATGGCCCACCTTCACCGCTGGACACAGCTACTATTCAGCCCCTGGGCCTGCCTGCAGGTTTGATGAGGCAAAAGAGGAGGCTAGATTTGTTTAAAGAGGTCGGTGTGGGGATGACAAGAAAGCAAGATAAAAGGAGAGAGATGCAGAAGCACCAATGCCTAGCAGACAAGGCCTACTACCAAGTATTTGAGACTGGGCTGATTCTGCCAGAGCCGTGAAGTGGTGGGTGAACCAAGGCAAGGGTTTTGCTTGTCTGCTCCCCTACTGGCACCTGCCTCCCTGGGGTCCTGGAGTTGGAGCATATTTTGAAAGAACCAAGGGACACTAAGTTCCCAAGACCCTGTCTCACATTTATTTCCTTTTCTGTTTCAACAAGGACACTATTTTGTACTTGTTTAGTGATTCTTCACAGACAATTTTCTTCTGGACTGAGGCTGGTTTTATCAGATAATCCAGGCATCTACTGAGTGCTCACCAACATGTCCTACTAGGAAATGAGAGCTGTAGGAGGGTTGATTTATGAACTAAACAAAGGAACAACAAAATATCACACACCCGGAGGTGACGGATCTGGGGACAGGAAGGCAGGACTAACTCAGGAGGATTCCCCTTCAGGACAGGCAGGGAATTCTGAACTTCCCCACCGTGTGGGAGCCCCTCTATTCCTATGCTTCTTTTTTTCTTTTTTTGTCTTGGCATTTTATTTTATTTTTTTGTTGAAGTATAGTTAATTTACAATGTTGTGTTAGTTTCAAGTGTACAGCAAAGTGATTCAGTTATACATATATATATTCTTTTTCAGATTCTTTTCCATTATAGGTTATTACAAGATATTGAGTATAGTTCCCTGTGCTATACAGTAGGTCCTTGTTGCTTACCAATTTTATATAGGTAGTGTGTTTATGTTAATCCCAAACTCCTAATTTATCTCTATCCCACCCCCATGCTTCTTGCTCTGAGGCAAATGTCCTGAGAAGACACCCCAGGATTTAGTAACCAAGCAGCATGTGTGCCTTTCTCCATTGCTGGGGCCTGGCCTCCCGAGTTCCCAGCAAGCAGAGGTTCCACTGAAAGGGAAAACTCCCCTCTGATGAAATCAGCATATTCACCAGATGCTAATACAGCCCTGCCTGAGCTGCATCCATCACACCTGCCTCTCTTCCTTTTTTCCACCTCCCAGAATAGGGAAGGGTTACTTTTCTGCTGGGCCCACAGCTGATGAGCTTCAAGGTGCAACGTGACATTAAACTCCCTGGTGGCAGTCCCTCATCGTGGTTGCCATGGTGCCCTGCAGGGCTACTCAGCTCCCTACTCACACCCAGCCTGCAGCTCCTTTGGCAAAAAGGCAGAACCTCAGTACGACTGGAGGTAATGAGCAGGGTCATTGAAATCTCATTTCAGTCAATATATTCCTCATCAACCCCAACAAGCATTCGACTTACTTATATACTCCCTGTCAACCCTGCCTCTAAAGGGCAGGACTGGTGAATGGAGAAACGAATACAGAACACCCTGCCAATCCATAAGGCAGAAAATAAACCCTGGCACATGGCAGGTACTCAGTAAATATCTGTTAAATGTATAAATGAATGAATAAAAGTAGCTCAAGTATGGTTTAGGCCTCTTGAGGGACATTTTCTGAAAAGACACTGTTGGTATTAATAATTGGTACACTTGATGTGGCATTTTCTGCCTTCCGAAATGCTTTCCTGTGTTATCGCACTTGGTCTCTGCAACAAGAAAGGGCCCTAGAACTGTGCTGGGAAATCATTTCCATTTTGCAGCTGAGAAAACTAAGGTGCAGAGAGGTGATCTACCTGAGTGACTCAGCACTTGGGTGGAGGTTATGGAGGGGAAGCCCTCTCCTACCTCCTCTAATGGCTCGGCCACAGGCCTTCCTTCTCCCCCCGCCCCGGGCCGGAGCCACTGGACATCTGAGAGGGGGCAGGGGACTCAGGTGTGCACCGAAGCCCTGTCCATGCCTCGATTCACTGGGGCCTCGAATGATGAAATATTTATTTGGTGATAAGAACTTGCCCTTCATATCAAGTGGCGGCTCTTGCTTGGATTACCTTACAGTAAAGTAGACCCACTGTCAGTGTCTGCTGCCCCGAGTTGTTGGAAGGTCACTCACTCCAGCTTGCACCTATGCCGCGGAGAACAGCTCCCAGCTCAACCTCAGGCAGGGAAGCAGAACCACCAGGGGGAGATTCCTAGCTCTGAGGAGTCAGAGACAGAGCACAGGCCCTGGGCCCAGCCATACCCCCTCCTCAGGACAGCTGGCTTCTGGCCTTTCTGCTTCCCTTTCCTCCCTCAACCATGACTCCTGGGACCTGACCTGATCTTTCTGCAAAGCACCGTCACTTCCCACAGCAACCCACAAGATTCTCTCCCTGACAGGACTGCCTATTGAGCAGAAGACAGCCTTACTGTTGGGAAACATTCAGGATAAAAAGCATAAATTACAAAGGCTGAAGAAAGCCGACAAATTGTTCACAGTCACCGTCCCAGTGACTTCATTTCTAACTGACGTTTAGAGTCCCTTTGGCCTCTAGCTCCTGATGATAGGTTTCAACACGCTTCCCTCTTGTCAGCTCATCAGCCCGAACACGCCATTAGGCATGAGTGTGTGCTATGCCCACAAGTTCTGGTATTCTGCAGAATTCCAGGCTCAGCCGGCTTTAGAGTACCTTTGAGAATTAAATGAGATAACATGTAAGAAGCTATAGGAAATGTAGCTATATGGCAATCAGGTTAGTGGTCAGTGTACTGACTGACCTCCATCTGACTCACCTCCACGTGTTCTCAGCCCCAGGAGCTGACCCCTGAGGAAGGCACCATCCTGAGCACCCTTGCTGGCTGGCTTCCGGTTTGGCCAACATGAGGCAGCAAAAACGGGCAGGGATTTCTTCCCCACTCCCTCCCTGCCCTGGAGCCCTGTCTCTGGAGGCCCTTCCTCCACAGCAGCAGTCCCACTGGGTCAGGCACCAAGACTTCCTTCTTTCCTTTGCCCTTTGGCCTTAGGGAGGTAATGGCTCCCCCGACGCAAGTCTCCAGGTACCTCAATGTTCCGTATTTGTTCCCTCAACCCTGCCTACTGCTCTGTGGATGCTTTTATTAAAGTCTTTCTATTTGAACCACCTGGGATAAATTCTGTATTCCTGCCAGGCCCCTGACTGATAAACTCAGAGACATCCACATCTGTGTCTAATCAGCTAAAAGGCCCAGCATTGGCCTCATTCATCACTGGGAGCAGAGAAATGATAGTGTCCAATGCTGGTTAAGGTATCTTCAATGCAGAGCTTCCAAACCGCCAGCAAGGCCAGCTGGCCTTTCCTCCCTCCTCTCATCTTTCTAGTGTCCTAGCTGCATGGTCTTATAAAGCAGCTCAGCGTGGGGTGCCAGCAGTCTGACATCAGGATGGAAGAATACAGAGGCCTCAGAGGTTCTGAATTTTCTGCAATCTAATGATTCGCCGATCCTCTGGTGTTTGGCAATAGTTATTTCAGTTTCAAGATCCTTAAATCACTTCTTTGTTCTTTCTGCTGTGTAACTGGGGCACCATTATGAGTCTGGAGCAATTGCAGTTTGGGGTAGAGGCATTTTTATTGGCAGGGGTGGGGAATTATGTGAGTTGTTTTGTTTTGTTTTTTTCCTTGTTCTGGAGGAGTCAAATCATTCACTTGGAAGAAGGTCAAGTTTGTTTGGGATTTTCTCCTGCAAGAGGTCCACAGCTGACCCCTTCTTCAAATGGCGCTTTTTCTGTCTCTCTGTTTCTAACTTTACTTCCTCCTCTGGCTTCAGGGCGGGTGTCTAGTTTGGGAGCTCCAAGTCCTCGCCTCCTCTTTTGTATTTATCTCCCTCCAACGTCCAGGTAGTTGCAGGCTTGGCTGCCAAATGCCATTCATGACATATGTATTTACTGAAGGCCTGCCATTGTGCCAGGTGAATCGCTGGGCACAGGGAAAAAATGGTGACCAAACACTGTCCCTGCTCTCCAGGATCTCACAGTCTAGCAAGAAGGGAAGACAAGAGGAAGCTCAGGGAATTAACAGGAGCACCAGGGAGGGGGTACGGGGAGGGTTAGGGGGGTCACACTGGACTCTGCCTCCTGACCATGAGTGTTCAAGGGCAGAATCAGGTTCACAGCCTATTTTCCACACCTTAGAGGAAATGTGCTTCATAAATAAGTAACCACACCTGAGTTACTATGCAAATAAGCTCAACTCTGCTCTTCAACAGCCAGGTTCACTTTTTTTTTTTTTTTTGCGGTACGTGGTCCGCTCACTGCTGTGGCCTCTCCCATTGCGGAGCACAGGCTCCAGATGCGCAGGCTCAGCGGCCATGGCTCACGGGCCCAGCCGCTCCACTGCATGTGGGATCCTCCTGGACCGGGGCATGAACCCGTGCCCCCTGCATCGGCAGGCGGACTCTCAACCACTGCGCCACCAGGGAAGCCCCAGGTCCACTTTTCCACTAGCTATTTCTCTCCAGCTTCCATGCTCTGTGCTATATTTACTGTATGCAACCCATTTATCATGGTCTGTCATTACTGAATGAGACAGTCAGCCTCAAGAAGAAAGGACAAGATTTCAATTACAGGAAAAAATCTGTAAAAAATACAAACACATGGAGGCTAAACAATACATTACTAAATAACCAAGAGATCACTGAAGAAATCAAAGAGGAAATCAAAAAATACCTAGAAACAAATGACACTAGAGACACGACGACCCAAAACCTATGGGATGCAGCAAAATCAGTTCTAAGAGGAAAGTTTATAGCAATACAATCCTACCTCAAGAAACAAGAACCATCTCAAATAAACAACCTAAACTTATACCTAAAGCAATTAAAGAAAGAACAAAAAAACCCCAAAGTTAGCAGAAGAAAAGAATTCATAAAGATCAGATCAGAAATAAATGAATACATACTTGTGGAAGTTTTAGCCACAGCAATCAGAAAAGAAAAAGAAATAAAAGGAATCCAAATCGGAAAAGGAGTAAAGCTGTCACTGTTTGCAGATGACATGACACTATACATAGAGAATCCTAAAGATGCTACCAGAAAACTACTAGAGCTAATCAATGAATTTGGTAAAGTAGCAGGTTACAATATTAATGCACATAAATGTCTTGCATTCCTATACACTAATGATGAAAAAATCTGAAAGAGAAATTAAGGAAACACTCCCATTTACCACTGCAACTAAAAGAATAAAATACCTAGGAATAAACCTACCTAAGGAGACAAAAGACCTGTATGCAGAAAAGTATAAGACACTGATGAAAGAAATTAAAGATGATACAAACAGATGGAGAGATATACCATGTTCTTGGATTGGAAGAATCAACGTTGTGAGAATGACTGTACTACCCAAAGCAATCTACAGATTCAATGCAATCCCTATCAAACTACCAATGGCATATTTCACAGAACTCATGGTAGGACGGGAATAAAGACACAGACGTAGAGAATGGACTTGAGGGCACGGGGAGGGGGAAGGATTAGCTGGGACGAAGTGAGAGTGGCATGGACATATATACACTACCAAATGTAAAATAGATAGCTAGTGGGAAGCAGCTGCACAGCACAGGGAGATCAGCTGGGTGCTTTGTGACCACCTAGAGGGGTGGGATAGGGAGGCTGGAAGGAAGACTCAAGAGGGAGGAGTTATGGGGATATATGTATATGTGTAGCTGATTCACTTTGTTATAAGGCAGAAACTAACACACTATTGTAAGGCAATTATACTCCAATAAAGATGTTAAAAAGAAAAAAAGAAAGGACAATTTGAAGGGTCTTTACCTGGCCCCCCTGAGCCTGAGTTCCCTTCAAGGGCCAAAGTTTACCCTGACCCAGTCTCATGCAAAAAAACAAACAAAAGACAAAGGCTACAGAAAATACCAATAGTGATAGCTAAATCCTCTAAGAAAAGGGGAGGGGGACCAGTAGAATAAAACCAGCAGGAAACCACTCTTGCTGCAATGGACTCCCTGAGCATTTCAGGAATTTGGTTACAGCTCAACACAAGTCCTGATTCACATTCACTCACCTCACAGGAGAGCCTCACAGGCAGAGGCTAAGTGCAGCCACAAGATGGGCTGCTAAGAATTTTCTGATTTCAGTTCAGACTGGTTTCCAAAATGTTCTGGGGATTCTAAACTTTCACTCTCCCAAACACTTCAGAGTGTGCCATAACTAATCCCACATCTTGCATTTATTTGGGAAAGGAGGCTCCAATCTCCTATGTGGGTGGGATAGGAAGTGAAGACTGTGGAATCTGGAATCCCTTTTTGTTCCCATTTTCCTTTGTGAAAATCCTTCAAATTAAAAAGTCATTGAATGTTGGAGTTAAAAAGAGATGTTGGGTATCACTTAGTCCAATGGCCTCTCCTCGTTTTAGACAGCTAATTGAGAAAACAGGCCGTGATCAAAGTCTCACAAGCTAGGGGCTGAGCTAATCCAGGCTCCAGGCCAGCTGCACTACTGTCCTGGGAATTCACGCACAAGGTATTGGCAGAGGGCAGAGGGGGAATATGTGGCTATTAAGGGAATAATGGAAAAACTCCAAAGAGGAATAAATCAGCTGACACATAACTTGCCATCCAGGCTGGCTGTCAGGAGGCTCAAATTGGAAGCAGGTGAATCTGCCTGATGAGAGTTGAAGGAGGGAAGTGAGGAAGTGGGGGAAGGTGGGAGGGAGGGTAGAATACATTTCAGAATCAACAGAATCTGAGACTGCATTTACTCTGTGTACTAACTAGGGTGACAAGGGTTGGATGGGAACAAGATTAAGGGAGATATGTTCCTGGAGGAGGGAAAATGCTTCTTGTATTAATAGGTAAAGGGTAAAGACAAGTCTCAGATGTGAGTAGAAGATAGGGAAAGCTGCCTGTGGTGAACACAGGGATGCACCCCCAGGTGCCCTTTCCTTTATGGAGGGTTTATTCCCCATGGTGGGAATGCTGCTAGAAGAAGACCTCCAGCTGTCAAACCCTCTTTGGGGAGTGCCTGGGCTAAAGGAAGCTGCTCTGTCCAAGGTCTTGCCTTCTTCAGGGGCAGTGACTCATCCACAGGTAGATAAAGGCCCAGCCCTCTTGCCTCAACTGGGGACACCTGAAAGGGTCCATCCCAGCCTCTGAACTTGCCATGTGGTCAGCTGAGCTCTTTGTTGGGATTGCTACAGAGCTTACCTTCTCCCTCTGCTGGATCCTACTTTCTCCCCCCTCCTCCCATAGTGTTGAGACCATGGGTGCCACCCAAAAAATAGCCTCCATCTCAGAATCAGCTTGGGGGAACCCAAATGGCAGCTCTGCTTACAGAGTAAACATACAGAGCCCCACTGAAAGCAGAGAGAAAACCTCCATCTGTTGAATCTGGCCAAGTAACTCACACCTGTGGAAAGCACATGGCCCAAGTCCCGATTTAGAAAATGCAGTTAAGGCTCTGTCTAGGTGACAGGCTGTTACCTCATCGCCATCCACGTGCCCAAGCAGTGAGATCAAACAGGCCATTCCTCCCCTTGCAGGACCACACCCTACCTGAGCCAGGCAGCCAGAATCCAGTACAGGCAATTCTTAAAGACCTTTAAAGACGATTCCAAAGCCACCCCTGGAGCTGGCACCCCATGTAAAGTTGATAAACCTTAATTAACAATCAGAAATGTTCTCCTACAGTAAATTTAAATTCCTCGCATCCTGCATGTATTGATTTCTTTCTGCTATCTTAGGCAGAGGTAGAAAACATAAGCTTATTGGTTTAGTGACATCTCACGATTCATCTTCAATCTCTTATTCAAGGTGAATGATCCCATTTCCACTATTTTTTTTTTTTTTTTTTGCAAAAGGTTATACTTTCCATCCCATCATCACGTCTGTGGCCTTCTGTAAAGGCCACAAAGGAATCTCTTTCAAATCTTGGTCAGTTTAATGGCTATCAATTTTTCTTCTATTAGAGTCAGCTTTATCATCCTGTGTGGCAAATGGCACAGTAACAAGGCACCATCAATAAGTCAACAAGGGCACTGTCCTTAGTTTCTACTCTTCAAAGCCAGCATTCCCACAGCCTGAAGAACCTAACAGGGCTTCTAACTGAAGAGGTGGGAAGGGATCAAGAGGTGGGAAGAAAAAAAGGTAGAACTGAGGCTGCATGGTTCCTGGGAACAGAGAAGCCACTGTGCCCCCCCAAGAGAATAGGGAGGGGTGGGGGGATTCCACAGAACACAGCCAGAGGCGGGCAGCTCATGTTGGGGGGTCGCATGCTTCTGCCTATGAGAAGAATCTGAGCACATTAGCTATTTCTTTCTTGCCAAGAATGCTTGAGATATTTAGATTTGAGTTACGAATTGAAAGTGAGATAAGCCCTATTTTATTTGCTTGTTTCCCTGCACTTATCTCAGGATGCTTCCTGGATCTGTATGGTAAATAACGATTTATGTAGGAGAGAGAAATAAAGGAGGTACATTCACTTATCTGGCTATCTTTGATCCACTGAATAATTATTATGTTTAACTCTGGATTGGTAGGGTTTTTATACTCATTAGGAAAACTTACACCAGTGGTTTTCAACCACTTGGCAAGGCCTAGAGACGTTTCTGCTCGTCTTGACTGGTTAGGGTGGCGAGTGGGGAGAGCTACCGACATCTAGTGGATAGAGGCCAGAATGCCGCTAAACGTCCTACGGGGCAAGGACAGCCTCACACAACAAAGTGTTTTCTGTCCAAAATGTTGATAGTACTGGGATCAAGAAAGTCTGACTTACAAATGATTCCATGTCCTCCAAATGTATTCACCTCTTCAAGAGGCTTCAGGCATTGTGGTTTCTCCTCCTCTCCACACAATGGGCCTGGAGAAATTACAAGCTGCTTGACCCACAAGCTCACTGTCTTATCTTTGATGGAGGCAGAGCTGAGGAACAAAGACAAGAGAAACCCAACTGTGAGGTGAAAGCAAGCTTGACCTTGGCTCATGGGCTCCCTTCAAAAGCTATGTTTTATGTTGGCATCTCTGATCAGACAGGCTGAGTCAGAAAATAACAAGGAATTCTCAGAATTACTTCCTAGGTCAGGGTCTTGCTTTCAACTCTGTAATAATCTCATCCCCCCACTTTGAATCAAGGATTGAACACTGTGTAAGAAGAATAACCAGGTTCTCTCTTCAATTGGTTCTGAAACCATCTCAATGATTTTGAGAAAACAGATTTTCTACAATCCGGCAGTAAATTGACCAGCCTGGGATATTTTTGTGTATATGTTTCTTACTTTTCTAAAGAATAGACTGAACATGCCAGAATTTTTCAAAGCTGAAATTATGGTATAAGCAACAGCTTTGCAGACAGCCTGTGCTTCAACGTGGAGTAGCAGAAACAGGAAAGTCAGCCAGGCCACGAGGGTCTGGTCAAGTGTATAACAGTGTGGGATTGCTGCATAACGGGCAGGATCCCACTACAGTACAGCCTTTGAAATGTCTTGAAAAGAAATCTTTTGTCTAGAAAACAAAGCCCTCAACTCCAGGCCCAAATTCACCCCACTCACTCCACCCTCATCCCTACTTCAACTTGAAAAGCTCAAGAAGAGAAAAAGCACTAGAATTTAAAACATTTTAATGTAGAGTAACTTGTTTTTTCTTTAAAGGGCCATCTTCTTATGAATACAAATACTTCTGGGAGGATGACAGAGTAGGGAGCACCAGGAATCTGTCTTGCCTCCTAAACAACAATTGCTCAGGCAGAACCTGTCTGACGCAACTATGGGGACTCTGAAGGCTACTGAAGGCTTGCAACTTCCAGACAAAGGCTTGGACAGTAAAGTGCAGTTAACTGCAGTCAATTTTAGCTCTTAGTACAGTAGCAGCTACCCATCCCATACCCACAGCCCCATGGCAGGCAGCTGTGCACCTGTTCCTGGAGCAGCTTGCACGTAGCTTGCAGGAGCCAAGGTGGTCAAGAAGAACCATGTCTTCCAAACATAAGGGATCTGTGCTCTGAGTACGGATTGCTAATCCAGATCTCTAGTTGCACCTCCCCCCACTGTTGAAAGTCCCTCTCTGCTCCAGCTGAAGTGACCTCTGGGGATTTAAAGGGCCAATACTCATTCTTTTCCTCCTTCCATTTTTCTCTTTTTCCCTTTTTGGGGGACAGATATGAAAGAGTAGGACATTCAAAAGCAATTCCATATACAGGGGAAATTAGAAAGTCATCATGCACACTCAGAGGAAAGCATGGGCTCAGAAAAGATCTGAGAAAACGTTACGTTTACAACTCAAGCAGATCCCTGGCACAGACACAACTTACAACAATCAAAACAGAAACAAAAACAAAAACAGAAAACCCTGGGCAAGGGAGAGAAGCTGATTTCCAGAGTTGCCAAATTATTAGATTCAAATGTCCAGTTTTCAGGAATCCCCTGGTGGTCCAGTAGTTAGGACTCTAGGCTTTGATTGCTGAGGGCCCAGGTTCAATCCCTGGTTGGGGAAATAAGATCTTACAAACCATGCAGCACAGACAAAAAAAAAAAAAAAGTTCAGTTTTCAACAAAAAATCACAAGGCATATAAAGAAATAGGAAAGCATGACCCATCCAAAGGAAAAAAAGAAAATCAACAGAAACTATCCCTGAAACAGAACTGATTTCAGATCTACTAGACAAAGACTTATTTAAAACTGTCTTAAAGGTGCTAAGGGGAGAACAAAAAACTAAAGGGAGAGGTAAATAAAGACAAGAAAATGATGGCTGAATGAAATAAAAATATCAATAAAGAGGTAGAAAACCTAAAACTAAACCAAAAAGAAATTCTGGAATTGAAAAGTACAATAACTGAAATGAAAAATTCACTAGAGGAATTCAAAGGCAGATTTCAGCAGCAGATAGAAAAATGGAAATATTGAGTCTGAGGAACAGAAAGAAAAAAAAAACTGAAGAAGAAAAATACCAGAGCCTAAGGGACCTATAGGACACCATTAAGGGGACCACCATATACATGTGGGAGTCCCAAAAGAAGAGAGAGGGAAAAGAGAAGAGAGAATATTTGGTGAAATAATGGCTGAAAACTTCTCAGATTTGATGAAAGACATGAAATAAATATCCAAGAATCTCAGTGAACTCCAAACAAGATGAACTCAAAGAAACCCACACTGAGACATAATATAATCAAACTTTCAAAAGACAAAAACAAAAAGAGTATCTTGAAAACAGCAAGAGAGAAGTGATTCATCATATACAAGGGATCTTCAGTAAGATTATTGAAGATTTCTCATCAGAAACAAGCTTTGGAGGCCAGAGGCAGTGCTATTCAAAATGCTAAAAGAAAAAAAAAATAGAAAATGTCAAGTAAGAATCCTAGATCCAGCAAAACTGTCCTTCAAGAGTGAGGGAAAAATTAAGACATTCTCAGATAAATGAAAGTGGACAGAGTTTGTTACCACCAGACCTTCTCTGAAAGCAGTGCTCCAGGAGTCCTGCAGGGTGAAATGACAAGACACTAGACAGTAACTCAAAGCCATATGGAGAAATAAAGATCTCAATAAAGTAAACACATAAGCAACTATAAAAGCTCATATTATTATAACGATGGTTTGTAACTCCCCCTTTTATCATCTATATGATTTAAGAGACTAGTACATTTTTTAAAATTATTAGTCAAAATGCTAGTATTATTGTGACTTCGGTTTTTTTTTTTTTTTTTTTGGCTGCATTGGGTCTTTTTTCTGCATGTGGGCTTTCTCTAGTTGCAGTGCGTGAGCTTCTCACTGCAGTGGCTTCTCTTGTTGCGGAGCATGGGCTCTAGGCGAATGTGCTTCAGTAGTTGTGGCTCGCAGGCTCTAGAGTGCAGACTCAGTAGTTGTGGCACATGGGCTTAGTTGCTCTGCATCATGTTGGATCTGCCTGGACCAGTGATTGAGCCCATG
This sequence comes from Neophocaena asiaeorientalis asiaeorientalis, assembly GCF_003031525.2. Classification (NCBI taxonomy): domain Eukaryota; kingdom Metazoa; phylum Chordata; class Mammalia; order Artiodactyla; family Phocoenidae; genus Neophocaena; species Neophocaena asiaeorientalis. The sequence goes on along the minus strand of NW_020173955.1, from coordinate 8,656,094 downwards.
TTCCTTGCATTGGCAGGCGGATTCTTAACCACTGCCCCACCAGGGAAGTCCCTGTGACTTTGGTTTGTAACCCTAAATTTTGTCTTCTACATCACTTAGGAGACTAATGCATTTAAAAGAATTACTAGTTTATGGTTTTGGGCACACAGTGTTTAAAGATGTAATTTAGTGACATCAACAACCAAAATGGGTGGGGACAGAGCTATTAAAGTAGCATTTTTTTTTTTTGGTAGTAAAATACACATAACAAACTTTACCATCTTAACCATTTTTAAGTGTCCAATTCAGTGGTATTAAATACATTCATAATGTGCTACCATTACTACCACCCATCACTATAACTCTTTCATCTTGTAAAACTGGAACTCTATACTTATTAAACAATAACTCCCCATTCTGCCCTCTCCCTAGCCCCTGGAAACCACCATTCTACTTTCTGTCTTTATGATTTTGACTACTAAGTACCTCATATAAATGAAATCATACAGTATACATCTTTTTGAGACTGGCTTATTTAACTTAGTATAACGTCCTCAAGGTTCATTCATGTTGTAGCATATGTCAGAATTTTCTTCCTTTTAAAGGCTGAATAATATTCCATTGTACACATATACCATATTTTGCTTATTTATTCATTGGTCAATGGATACCTGCTTCCACATTTTAGCTATTTGAATAATGCTGCTATGATCATGGATGTACAAGCATCTCTTCAAGACTGTGCTTCCAGTTCTTTTTGGTATATATCCCAAAGTGGAATTGCTGGGTCATATAGTAATTTTATGTTCAATTTTTATGCTAAGTGAAATAAGCCAGTCACAAAAAGACAAATACTGTATGATTCCATTTATATGAGGTACTTACTCAAAAATCATAGACAGAAAGCAGAATGGTGGTTGCCAGGGGCTGTGGGGAGGAAAGAGGGAAGTTATTGTTTAATAAGTATAGAGTTTCAATTTTATATACAAGATGAAAAGAGTTATGGAAATGGATGGTGGTAATGGTAACACATTATGAATATATTTAATACCAGTGAACTGGACACTTTAAAATGGTTAAGATGTATTTTATCCCAATTAAAAAATTAGGGGAAAAAAAAGAATGGTCCTTAAATTACCAAAGATTACCAACAGAATGCTATATTTTAAAATGTGACTGCCGGGATTTCCCTGGTGGCGCAGTGGTTAAGAATCCGCCTGACACTGCAAGGGACACGGGTTTGATCCCTTGTCCGGGAAGATCCCACATGCTGTGGAGCAACTAAGCCCGTGCGCCACAACTACTGAGGCTGCACTCTAGAGCCTGTGAGCCACAACTACTGAAGCCCACACGCCTAGAGCTCATGCTCCGCAGCAAGAGAAGCCACCATAATAAGACTGCATACCTCAACAAAGAGTAGCCCCCGAGCTCACTGCAACTAGAGAAAGCCCGCGCGCAGCAATGAAGACCCAATGCAGCCTAAAATAAATAAATAAATAAGTTTATATTTTTAAAAAATGTGACTAGCAACAACCAGACCAGCATCACATCTTCCCCATAAAAGCAATTCAATTCGCTGAAAGAGGTGAAAGCCTTAGTAGCATCTCTATCACCATCTACTGAATCGAATTTGTACTATATTCCAGTAAATCCTAACCAAAGAAGGGTCTTTGTAATATATGTGCTTTCATTTAAATTCTAGCCACTGGAGCCTCTTGGTCAACGTTTTGCCCACTCTCATTATTGATCCTATTGTCAGCACAAACCTGTTTCTGGATGTTGTGTTCAGGAAATGATTATTTTAAGTGCTCACTCCAGAGAAGCTGGGCAAAAATTGCATGCAAACTTTACATGCAGACTGTTTGCTCTCTGGTCAGGGTCTGCAATTCAAAACCCATGATCGTTAAACCATAAACGCCTAGATCTTTAAGCAACTTGGCAGGGATCTTTGACAATTCAGTCCCATTGCTTCCAAAATGTACATTGATTCTCTGTTTTCGAACTGTGTGAGTGTGTGTGTGGTGAGGAAAGAGTTCAGGAGGAAATGGATGGGAGTTTTTTGTTTTTGGCTGCGTTGGGTCTTCATTGCTACATGCGGGCTTTCTCTAGTTGCAGCGAGCGTTGGCTACTCTTCGTTGCAGCGTGCGGGCTTCTCATTGCGGGGTCTTCTCTTGTTGTGGAGCACCGGCTCTAGGCGCACAGACTTCAGTAGTGTGGCACGCAGGCTCAGTAGTTGTGGCTCGCGGGCTCTAGAGCACCGGCTCAGTAGTTGTGGCACAGGGGCTTATTTGCTCTGCGACATGTGGGATCTTCCCGGACCAGGGCTCAAACCTGTGTCCCCTGCATTGGTAGGCAGATTCTTAACCACTGTGCCGCCAGGGAAGTCCTGATGGGAGTTTATTATTAGACATCTCCATCTGCATATAACCAGAGTTCAAGGGTGACATGCACTTCATGTTAAGCACAAATCCAACTAAAGCTGGCCTTATTTATAATAGTACATACTGTATGATTTGACCCAAGAAAACAACAAAACAGAATATAACTCATGCAACTGTCCCTTGGATGAAAAAGGTGGATCCTCCTCAGAGGCCTTAAGATGTCAGTACACATGAGAGCTTGAAGGTACAGTTTGCACTGATTTTTAAAAACTATAATATTGCTTCTTTACCATCCTTATGGTAATAGAGTTGGAGAATACTGATAGATTAATTCTTTAGCGTGAGAGAAAAAGGTGTCAAATTTACTTAAGAAGCATGTTTCTTTTCCTCTTTCTACATACAAATTACATCTGTGCTACTTTCCAAGTTCCTCTGTGTTAGAAATCAAAATGGCCTCCATTCTGGACCAGTGATACATATTATAGTAACTGTAACTTGTAGGTTAAAGAATCCTGCCTTCTATTGCCAGGACATCAGTAAATTGGGCATTCTGTAGCAGCTTTTTCTGAATGAGAAAACATGGTAGCATTTTATTTCCTTTAACCATTCAAAAAGCTTCATTTAAAGTCAATGGAAACAAGAAATTAAATCTGGCCTCCTGAGTTTAGGAAAGAGGTTTTAAATTGGTGGTCTATAGGTCAAGTGTAGTCTGTAGATATGTGTTCTGTGTGGCCTACACAGTACTCTGAAAATCAGGATTGCTCTTGTCAAATCTACATTTCCAGCTTCTGATAGGGTAATTCTAAGTCCATAATCCTGCACGACAAAATTGGCTGGAACCTACCACAATTGTTCCTTTTAAAAAGTCCCTAGATCCCCCTATGCCTGGCTGTGAAACATCTCACTCATTTACAGTAGGACCAGACATCTATAGATACTTGAGAGTGACCTTTTATTTGGAGGCTAAGAAAAGAATATCAAGGAGAGACTGACATAGATTCCCAAGGTATGGAGGGTACCTGTAGATAACTGACAATAAAAAAGAAGCAAAAGGAAATTGCTAAATAATAGGATCTTTATTATGTACCTAATTTTTTTTTTATTCAAGAACATAACAAATTGCAACTACTAGCAAACTGACAACTTTCTATGGGTTCAGTGGTGCTATATTGGTTTACCTTTGTTAAAATGCTGTTTTTTCTGAGAGGGAATGAAAGAAATTATGAGCCTTCTGTAAAATGGGAAAAGTTGAGGGGAATTCCGCGGGCAGTCCAGTGGTTAGGATTCTGTGCTTCCACTGCAGGGGGCATGGGTTCAATCCCTGGTTGGGGAACTAAGATCCCTACATGCCACGTGGTGTGGCAAATAAATAAATAAATAAATAAATAAAATGGGAAAAGTTTAAAAAAAATCATGAGGCCTGTACTCTGACTTTTAACTTATGTTTCAGCAATCTAACAGAATTAAAGGCAACTGAAAAATAACATTTTCATCTGTTAAGGTTAAAAAAGTGATTGAAAATAACGGTTATTTTCTAATTATCCAGGATTTAGAAAAAGTTTTAAATGTTAAGAAAATTTTTTGATTAAATTTGTTTCAGAAAATCTCTAAACCTCTGCAAATGAATGAAATTAATGGAAATTCATTTTGATAAATGCTTGACTACAATAATTAAACAAAAATGTAACTAGTACAATTAAATCTTTCAGACTCTGAAAGAAACATTTTCCTCCCTTCTGTTGCTGTGGTGGACAGAACACCTAATTTGAGTCAGAGAAACTTGGTTCATCATGGTCCTTGCTATGTGATCTTCGGCATGTTACTTTGCCTTCTGAATTCCCTTTTCTTCACCTATGAAAATGGGGATAATAATATCTATTTCACAAAATTTTTGTGAGGATTTAATAAGAATACATATTAATAGTACTAGCACAGTGTCTGGCACAGAGAGAACACTTTAAAAATATTTGTTCTCTTCATACATGGCAGGCAAAGAGGTGCCTCGTATAAAAATGAAAAAAGCCATGGGGGGGACTTCCCTGGTGGTGCAGTGGTTAAGAATCCGCCTGCCAATGCAGGGGACACGGGTTCGAGCCCTGGTCCGGGAAGATTCTACATGCTGCGGAGCAACTAAGTCCATGTGCCACAACTACTGAGCCTGTGTTCTAGAGCCTGCAAGCCACAACTACTGAGACCACATGCCACAACTACTGAAGCCCATAAGCCTAGAGCCTGTGCTCCACAACAAGAGAAGCCACTGCAATGAGAAGCCAGCGCACCACAACAAAGAGTAGCCCCTGCTCAATGCAACTAGAGAAAGCCCGCACACAGCAACGAAGACCCAATGCAGCCAAAGAATAAATAAATAAACAAATAAATTTTTTTTAAAAAAAGCCATGGGAGATGAATAGGTAAAACACAGAGGACTTTTAGGGCAGTGAAACTATTGTGTATGATACTATAATGGTGGATACATGTCATTATTTAATCAATTAAATGGTTTTTGTCACCGGTTGGAAGTAAAAAGGTAACATCAAAACTTGCATAACTTTGGGAGGGAGGGATGAATAGGCAGAACATGGTGGATTTTTAGGGAAGTGAGACTATTCTGTATGATACTATAATGGTGGATACATGTCATTATAAATTTGTCCAAACCCACAGTATGTACAACACCAAGGGTGAAGCCTAATGTAAACTATGGACATTGGGTGATAATGATGTGTCACTGTAGGCTCATTCATTATAACATATGCACCACTTGGAGCGGGGCGGGTATTGATAACAGGGGACGCTATGCATATGTGAGGACAGGGGGTATATGGGAAATCTCTATATGTTCTGCTCAATATTGCTGTGAACCTACAACTGCTTAAAATAATAAAATCTATTTTAAAGCCATGGGTTTAGAAAAATATGACAAGTTTTGGATATTTCTAACCCAATGGAGAATTTCTATTACAGCTATTTCATTACAGCCGTCAGAGAACAATGTCATAAATCAAACATTAATGCAGTGTTGACCCTGAAAATTATAGCTACTAGTATGACCTAATACCCATCAACATACAACCTAAAAAATAAAGCAGGAATCCAACAGAAATGCACATATATGTTCATGAACAAGACATGTACAAAAATGTTCATGAAAGCACTACGTGTATTGCTATGCTGGAAACAACGTAGATGTCCATCTATGGTAGAACTGTGGTATACTTACACAATGGAATAATAAATAGTGATGAGAATAAACAACTGCACATGACATGGATGAATACCACAAAAATAATAAAGAACCAAACACACAAAAATAAATACATTATGATTTCATTTATCTAAAATTCAAACTCAGGCAAAACTCATCTAAGGTATGAGAAGTCAGGATAGTGGCTATCTCTGGGAGGGGGATAATAATGACTGAAAGGGGGCTTCTAGGATCCCAGGGGTGTTATTTCGTCATCTGGGAGTTGGTTACATAAATGTGTTGACTTTGTGAAAAGTTATTGAGCTGTACAGTTATAACTTGTGCAATTTTCAGAATTTATTATTGTGTATATGTATATATCAATAAAATTTACCAACAAAATAAAGCTAGAGTAAAGCTAATTCACAAGATTGGCATTAAATATGAAAGATTCCAGGTCCAACTTGGTATTTATTCATTGACCTGCTTATTGCAACTTACTTTGTACCCAATACTGTGTTTGATTTTCGTGATATAATGGTAACTGTTATGGGTTGAATTGTATGTGCCCTCCCAAAATTCATAAGTTGCAGCCCTAATCCCCAGTACCTCAGATGTGACCTTATTTGGAGATAGGGTCTTTACAGAGTTAAAATGAGTTCATTAGGGTGGGTCCTAATGTAATATGACTGGCATAAATATAAGAGGAAATATGGACACACATAGAGCACATAGAGTGAAGATGACATAAGAGATATAGAGAAGGTGGTCACCTATAAGCCAAGGAGAGAGGCAAAGGTCTGAAACCAATTATTCCCTTACAGTCTTCCAAAGGAATCAACGTTGCCAACACCTTGTATCAGACTTCTGGCCTCCAGAACTGAGACAAATTTGTGTGGTTAAGCCATTCAGTTTGTGGTACTTTGTTTCAGCAGCCCTAGAAAACTAACAGAGTAACCTTCCCCCATTTTCCACACCCTCAAAATGTGCTGTCCTTGCCATCAATAAAAAGTACTGTCCCTGACTGTAACCATGATAATAGCAATAAAGGACAGCCTAGAAAAAAGAAATGTGGCATAATTAAGGAAGTCATAAAAGGTTTCCCTGAGGAATTTTTAACCAAGCTAAAGCCTGAAGTAAAAGAAATTATTAACTAGGTAAAAAGAAAGGGATGAGCCTTCCAGGTAAAAGAAACAGCATATTTTCAAGCCCCTTACAAGAGGAACAGAAAAAATACAAGTGTGTGGCTCAAAATAATGTGTAATACGGTAGGAGATCAGCTGGAATTCAGATTATGCAGAATTTGTTAGGCCATGTTAAGGATTTTGGATGTTATCTCAAAAAGCAATGACATGAGACAACTATTTAGTGCATGATAATATGATGAAATGTGAAATACTCAGCATCACCTATGAAGCAACCTTGCCAAAATAGTTGAAACTAAATTTGGTTAAGTTTTTACAGCTAGCTTCCATTTACAGGAAATATGGGAAAAAGAAAAACAAGTTAAATAATACCATAAGGAAGCAATCAGACAAATCTAAAATGTGGAACATTCCCAGTAACAACCAAGCCAGTCCAATCAGTCAATGGCAAGAGAGAGAAAAAGAGAGGAAGAATACTCTATATGCAGAGACACCACAACGAAATAGAATACATGGACCTTGTTTAGATCCTAATTGGAACAACTCAACTGTAAAAAGGCATTTTTAAGCAATTTGTGAAATGTGAATACAGACTGGATATTAGATAATACTAAGGAATTATTTTTAGTTATTTTTTACAATATTCTGTCTCTTCCCACTGAAGTTGTAATCTTGATAGCAGAGACCATACACAAAACAGGTATCCAGAATATGTTGGGTTTGTTTTTGTTTTGGCCGCACTGTGCAGCATGTGGGATCTCAGTTCCCTGACCAGGGAAGCGCAGGGTCTTAACCACGGGACCGTGAGGGAAGCTCCCACAATATGTTGCTGATGCTGGTGTTGAATCCTGGTATTTACAATTTAGGCAGAAGGTGAAAAAGCACTGGGAAATCATCTGTGGAACTACTGAATTTTTGAGTTGTGAATGACAAAAGGAATTATCTAGCCAAAATAAATTCATGAGGAAAAGGACACAAAACTATATCGTGGTAGAGCTGGTCTAGCACAGGCTCCTATGCCACGAGGCTCATGTTATACCTCTTTCAGTGCAGCATATAAGGAGGTTCTCACAACTTCCAAGCCCTGTACAGCTCACAACTCAACTCTTTCTCCTTCCCCCACTTGACTTTATATTCTTGCTCTTCCTCCCAACTCCATCTCCAAGCATTTTAATTTAGATTCACTTGACAAATTTCACTTTCCTTGGGTAAACTGCCAAAGGTATTGCTAACAAAGAAGAAGAATAATGAGTGGAGGAAAAAACATTTTAGAACCAAAGCAAAATTAGCAGTAACAACAACAACAGCTTCTGTTTCAAGCTTTTTCCAGATTTCTGTACCTAACTCATCCTCTTGGCTTTCATGAACACATTTTTTTCCAAGTTCTGTCAACGGATACATAGTAGCTTTCTATCAATCATACAAGTCTCGAAGAAAAAAGGGTGTTAAGCCATTGGTACATAAAGAATCAGTGCTGCTGAAATACCCTCTCCTTCCCTTCCTTTTTTCCATCCTTCATATTTTCTTTTCAAAAATCATAGCTAAGGACTTCCCTGGTGGCGCAGTGGTTAAGAATCCACCTGCCAATGCAGGGGACACAGGTTCAATCCCTGGTCCGGGAAGATCCCACATGCTGCGGAGCAACTAAGCCCATGCGCCACAACTACTGAGCCTGCACTCTAGAGTTGACGAGCCACAGCTACTGAAGCCCATATGCCTAGAGCCCGTGCTCTGCAACGAGAAGCCACTGCAATGAGAAGCCTGCGCACCGCAACAAAGAGTAGCCCTCACTCACCGCAACTAGAGAAAGCCCATGTGCAGCAAAGAAGACCCAATGCAGTCAAAAACTAAACTAATTAATTAATTTTAAAACATCATAGCTAATATGAAGGCCAGAAATAAAAATATTATTAGTTATTATAAGTCTTTTATAACTAAATTACAATTTAAATTGCTTTTAAAATTGTACATAGGTATTACTTTTAAAAAATATTACATTTTAGAAGACTGAATTATAGCTATCCAGTACTGTCTTTACCAATATACAGAAAAATTGAGAACTCAGCCAGTATTCTTCTGGATTTGTAAGATAAGCCCAGCAACCCAAATATTAGTGGAAACAGATAGTTTAATATAGGCAATAAGGTATGTTATATCCAATACTCCAAAGAGGGATAATTATACAAGTGCAAATGGATAGATATGTGGGATTTGGGAAGTATAAACCAAGTAGAGGAATGTGTTTCTGGGACCTATTACATTGAAATAAGGGTTTCTTCTATTAAGTTCTTCCACTATGTAATATATTTATACTGCACATACATATCACTAAACCTTTTGGGGAGACATTACTGCCCATATTTTACAAAGAGTAAGAAGAAGAATTTGAACTTGAATATGAAGCTGTCTGATTCCAAGTTTACATTCTTTCCACTATAAAATAACATATATACATTCAGTTTAAAGTTAGGAGGGGAAAACTTATGCTCTTTTATTCTATCTAACAGCAGCTCACTTTTACCATGTTCCATGATCAAGGCTGACATTCTGGTATGGCATAAGGGCTGAAAGCTGTTCTGATTAGTTGGATATCTATTGTTTGATTGGTGCCTATGCCATGCTGATCATTAAATATTTTGAATATCACACCTGTCCATGACACAGAACTCTGAGTTTTCAATCAAATACTTACTCAGACACTTGAAATCATCTAAAACCACTTCGTATGACATATTCCATGCCTACAGGTATCCTGGGTCTAAGATGTAGAACCTCTTTGCAAAATTTGGCTATTCTCTCTCTAGATAAGAACATGCTGAAATTCCAAGTTTTATAGTAGAAGCTTAACACTTGCCATTTATATATACCAAAGCATGGAGCACATCTTTGAGTCAGCAGTACAAAATTACTATACTCTAGGTTTTTGCCAGTGAAAACCTTGAAACGGCATCCTGCCTTACTTGTTACAAGTCAGGCTTATAGCATTTTATATTTGGGAAATCAGTCTGACAGGATACTACTCACACCATCCTCAGTTCTTGCTATTAAATTAGATCACCAGAAAGGAATATATTTAGACATTAACTTATGCACTTAGATAGAAATGCCTAAACTGAGATTTATACACTTACATTCTTAAATTTTATCAAGATTCAATATACAGGAGGGATAAATTAGGAGTTTAGGAGTAGCATATACACACTATTATATATAAAACAGATAATCAGGGGCTTCCCTGGTGGCGCAGTGGTTAAGAATCCGCCTGCCAACGCAGGGGACACGGGTTTGATCCCTGGCCCGGGAAGATCCCACATGCCACGGAGCAACTAAGCCCGTGCGCCACAACTACTGAGCCTGCGTGCTGCAACTACTGAAGCCCGCGTGCCTAGAGCCCGTGCTCCACAACAGGAGAAGCCACCGCAATAAGAAGCCCGCACACCACAACGAAGAGTAACTCTTGCTCGCCGCAACTAGAGAAACCCTGCGGGCAGTAACAAAGACCCAGTGCAGCCAAAAATCAATCAATCAATCAATCAATAAAATAAAATAAAATAATCAACAAGAACATACTATATAGCACAGGGAACTCTACTCAATATTCTGTAATAACCTACATGGGAAAAGAATGGATATGTGTATTGGGTTGGCCAAAAAGTTCATTCAGTTAATGAATACATTGTTCAACAAAGTTCTTGGCGAAAATGAAAAATGCCTTTTATTTTTACTTAAAACCGAATGAACTTTTTGGCCAATCCAATATGTGCATAACTGAATCACTTTGCTGTACACCTAAAACTAACATAATATTGTAAATGAACTATACTCTAAAATAAAATTAAATAAAAATAAAAATCTTTAAAAAGAAAAAGTAAAGTACATAGGAATTTTAGAAAGATTCAATATACAAAATGACCATATTAAAAAAGGAAGCAATGGTGTAAATATTTCAAGGACAAATCTAAACGTCATCATAAAGAAGCATGATATATTTCTGAGAACTTCATACTCCAGATTTATTTATAAGTTAGTTATACCAAAATCAGTTTGCCTAACTGATATATATAAAATGTTGTACAGGCTCCCTCAACTGGTTAAGATGTAGATCTACCAAAAAACATGCTGCATCAAGTTGACTTTATCATCCTCTTCAGAAATTTCTGTAACCCCAGCTTGAGATCGAAGAACAGACATGATGTCATTAGATAATTTGTCAAAGCCATTCTGTAAACATATATTTACTAATTCTTGCCACTCTTCTAGGGAGCAAAATGGATCATTTATCATAAGATGTTCAACTGCATCTGAGGAAATAAAAATACAGTATTATAATATAGCACTTATTTGATAATCCATACTTAGCAATTCTTCAAAAATAAAGAGATATCATTTCAACTCCATTACTATTAGACCTGATTCCTTTAAGTGTAACGTGGAGTGCCTAGTCGAGCTCATAGTAAGTACTGAAGTGTTAGTTCCTTCTCCTCCTCCTTTTTCATTAACCTTTTCATGCCTCAATTCAACTCTCCACCATTTCTCACATTACCTATTCCTTCACTCATCTCCTTCTTGGTAAGGTCAGCAGATGCTGAAGGCTGAAAGGAAGGGAGCTCAGAAAGTGAAGAATGTGGGCTCAGCCTTATTCACAGTCTATAAGGTACCACTAGGAACTAGCAAACAAATTTGATGGTCAAGTTTTCATGATCCTTCAAACACTTTTATAAATGCCCTATAGTGCTAACCTAAGGGTTTAAAAAACTTTGGCAAAACCTCCATCCTATCTCTAGACAGAGACCTCTTAATGATGGGGCTGCTTTAACAAATATTTTTCTAAAGGAAATAAAAGAAGGATTTTGTTTATTAAAGAAAACTAATGATATTATTTACTTTTGAAAATCAATTATAGTGACCCTCTTTGGAACTATTTATGGAACTCGTTTATCTACTACCTGCATTACTTATAATACTTGATGAAAGAGGATCTCTATTCAGGTTATTGTAATCACTATTATTTTATTTCTACCATGATTACTATTTTTCTATCAAATAAAATATTTTAGTTGATATCTGTAGTGATAATTTCTAAATTATCTTCCCAACTATGTTTTCATATAATTTACTATTCTTTCTTTGGCCCCATATGATAATTTAAAATCAATTTGTCTGCTCAAGTTTCTATATTAAATTAGAGAAAGGAAAGAAAAAAGTGAGATCTAATTAGTTATTTCTGATCCCACTCCAGAGTGAGGTTCAGAGTAAATAATATATGTAAATAATATTTTCATATATATTTGGTTTAGGAATAAAAAACATAAAGTTTATCTAAATAACATTTTAAATATATATATATAAATTATTAAATATACACATATGTTAATATATATAAAGATTTTACAGTAGTCATAGCTATTATAATTATTATGATGTTCCCTTCAAGCTTCAGAAAGAGTCTCTCTTCATTCTAATTCTCTCAACAAATATATACTATTGCCAACAGAATATTATTAACATGGTAATCTTTACATTTATAAACACCTAAAGTTAACTTGCCAAGAATAAACTCTTAGGAAGATAGAGTTAACTCAAACATAATAATCTTGAACCTTTCCCTAAATAACCCACTACTATTTCTTTCACTACAAAATTTTACTTCACTTACCTTTCCCATCTTTATTTATTTCTTGAAGGAGCTTAATGCCAACTTTTTTCATATCTACAGAGAACAGGTGAAGTACAGCAAGACCAAAAGATAAATATGGTGGTTTCCCATTCCATTCTTTAGTGAGACACTGAATTAATTCAGTATGGGGACATAACTTTATTAGCTGCATCAGGTCATCTGAAAGCAAAAATGAAAAACTGTGTCTCAACATCCTAATATGATACATCAACTAGAAACTGGGACTAGCTAATGTCTATATTTGCCAATCAACACTTCTTTTTCCAATCCTTCCAAAGCCCTCAATGAATTCAACATTACTATCTCCAATCCAAAAAAAAAAAAAAAATCATACTCAGCATCGCAGAAAACAAAGGAAAACTACCTAAACATAGTACCAGGAAAAAAAATTTATCAGAGAACAGTCTTGGAAAGAAATGTGGTATAAAAAAAGGACCAGGTTGACAATCAAGAATCCTAAGTTCTAATCATAGCTCAATCAGTCACTTAATCTTTTGGACCTCAGTTTTTGCATCTTAAAGTGCTAGAATTAGTATCTCCACAATTTCTAAGCTCCCATCTAATACTATGTTATTTTTGTCTACATCTTGTTGCTCATTTGGGGGCAAACTTCTACTGAGTATATCTTTCTTGCTCTGCCTTGCACAGAAAAGGGGCTCAGCAATTTTTCCTAAAAATATCAAGTATTTAGAAACCCAAATATGAAGATTTTAAGAAGCTGTTAGCTAGTTCAAGTAGCTAGAGGTTGAGCCATATGAAGTTGCCTACACTTGACCATTTTTTACTTCAAAAAAAAAGCAATTTCATATGGTTTAATCTACTAGTTAACCATTCAGATAATCTAAAGCTACAATCATGATTTATATTCTTAAATTTATAAACTTTGTGTTAACTTACTAAATTTTTTTAAGTAAAAATATTCTTGGGCCACAACAGAGGTAATTTTCAGTATAATTTTTGAGAGCATTTCAAGAACTACGTGTAAACATACCTGCACTCTAAAAGGTAATCTAGTGTTTATTAAACACATATTTATTGTACTGTGAACTTACATATATTAAATTACTACACCTAATATTCAGTATAAGTCAGATATTATTATTCTCACATTACAAGTGAGGAAACAGGCTTAGAGAGGTTAATTTTCCCAGAATTAGACACACAGTCTAAAGAAGAACAGTTCATCTGACCCCCAAAGTCCATGACCTTCCAATCTGTGGTGCTGCTCCTCCAGAATAATAAATATGTATGTGTGTGTGCACTGTGTGTATGTATATATATACATGCATACACACACAAAGAGAGAGAGAGAGACAAGGACAGAGAAAGAGAAATGGTAAAAGATGAAGCAAGGAATAGCAGAATATAATTCTATATCAATGAAGTCAAATAATTTTTTAAAAATTTTCCCTAGAGAAGAGGTAGAAGTTTATGATTTGGGTCGTTCAATCTGGCCTCCACTAAGGTGAAGTTATTTATATAGGACAACCCTGTCTCCAACATTTCATAACTCATCCATCTCTCTCTATCTCATTCAATCAAGTATTCAAATACTCTTCTCCATTAATTGATTAACCAATATTTACTCCATTATGTACAAGATATGGTCTCTGACTAATTAGAAAGGACACAAGTTCAAATCCTATGAACCTACCCCTCTACTTACTTCAGAATGCATTTCCTTATTCCTTGGTTTGACATGTAATAATGATCATTATTTATCTTGCATGTTCTATTTTAATAAGGTTATAAGGGTCTATATATCAACCATGGTACTGTTTAACTCACAAATACCTAGATACTTAGAACAGTGGTTCTCAAAATATGGTCTAGGGTCCATAAAGTCAGAACTATTTTCATAAAAATACTAAAATTTGCCTTTTTTATTCTCCTTCTCTCACAAATATACAGTGGTGTTTTTCCAGAAGCTACATGACATATTACAATAGACTGAATATAGGATCAGATATGGGAAGCCAGCTATCTTCTGTTAAACCAGACATTACAGAGATTTACAAAAATGTAAAACAGTGTCACTCTTTTCCTTAAATTGTTTTGCTTTGGAAAAGTTACTTTTCATAAAAATATTTTACTTATGACAATACATAATTAGTTTATTGCTGTTGGTTGTTTTTGTTTTTGTTTTTGGCCTCGCGGCACAACTTGTGCTATCTTAGTTCCCCAAATAAGAATTATTAAACCTGCACCCTCAGCAGTGAAAGCACAGAGTCCTAACCACTGGACTACCAGGGAATTTCCTATTGTTATTTTAAACGTGAAATTTTGCCATTTGCAGCAACATGGATGGACTTGGAGGGCATTTTGCTAAGTGAAATAAGTCAGACAAAGAAAGACAAATACTGTATGATCGCACTTAATATGTGGAATCTAAAAAAAATAGATGCATCTGACTCACCTCACTCAGCTGCATCTGGGGAAGAGCCAGAGGACCAGCCTGCAGCCTGATGTGACACTGCCCTGGCTGGAGACCCTGATTATATCCTACAATAAGCTGAGAAGCCTGCCCTTGCTGGGTTGGGCACTGCCGGCACTCAACACCACGGACGTCTCCTTCAACGAGCTGGCCTCGTTGTCTCCTGACGCCCTGAATGGCCTGAGCCACCTCTAGGAGCTCTACCTGTGTGGCAACAGGCTGCAGACTCTGCCCCCCAACTCCTCTCCCACCCCCCCACCCCCCAGCTCCTGGCACCCACGCTCCAGCTGAAGAAGCTCAACCTGGCTGAAAACCAGTTGAGAATAGAATAAAACAGAACCAGACTCACAGATATAGAGAACAAACTAGTCATTACCATTGGGGAGAGGGAAAGGGGGAGGGACAAGTTAGGGGTAGGAGATTAAAAGGTACCAACTATTAAGTATAAAATAAGCTACAAGGATATATTGTACAATACAGGGAATATGGCCAATATTTTACAATAACTATAAATGGAGTATAACCTTTAAAAATTGTGAATCACTATATTGTACACATGTAACATATAATATTGTACATCAACTATACTCCAATAAAAATTTTTTTCTGGTTTAATTTCTTTTTTGTTAAAGTCTTTATTGAATTTGTTACAATATCGCTTCTGTTTTCTGTTTTGGTTTTTTTTTTTGGTCGCAAGGCATGTGGGACCTTAGCTCCTGGACCAGGGATTGAACCCACACCCCCTGCATTGGAAGGCAAAGTCTTAACCACTCACCACCAGGGAAGTCCCTGGTTTAATTTCTAATAGGATAAATATCAATTGATAGAACCCACATAGACAAAAACTCTTTGGGATCTTCAATGCTTTTTAAAACAATGAAGGAGACCTGAGACCAGAAGGTTTGAGAGCCCCGGATCTAGAATAACCTGGTTTCTAGATTGTTTCTAGCCTTGGAGTCTAGAATTCCATATCTAGAATATAACCAGATAGGTACATTCACTTGTTTAATGATGATGGGGAAGGTGAACAAACAAATCATTTCAGGCTTTATTCCAGAAATCATTAGGGAGGAAAAACGAAGTGTTTTTCCTTCTAAAACAGATGCTCTATGAGTCAGATTTATGCTTTTGGAACAAAAGACTTTTTTAGGACTTGACCGTTTTTGTTCTGTTTCTTTGATTTGTAAATGTAAAGCTGACAGTCTAAATCTGAGAAAGACCATTTTCTTCTGAAACCAGAAAGTATTAACAAACCGAGTCTGTCCCCTGAGGCCAAGGATGATCCTTTGGAAAGCTGTGGTTGTTTGTCATTAAAAAGTAAAATAAGCAGAGTAATTTTTCAATCTCAGCGGCCATGGCTCACGGAGGCAGCCGCTCCATGGCATGTGGGATCTTCCCAGACCGGGGCACGAACCCGTGTCCCCTGCATCGGCAGGCGGACTCTCAACCACTGCGCCACCAGGGAAGCCCTGTTTCTACCTTTTAAGCTTAATTTTCCTCAGGTTATTATCTTATGATGTTGTACTAAATAAATTCTGAGGATAAATATCAAGGTTCTAATTATATAGGAGAGTTAATATTTCTTACATTAGTACAATATACAGTTGTCCCTTGATATCCACGGGGTTTGGTTTCAGGACCCCCTGCAGATAGCAAAATCTGAGTATGCTCAAGTCTCTTATATAAAAAGTCTCATACAAAATGGCATAGTATTTTCATATAACCTACACACATCCTTCCATATACTTTAAATCATCTCTGGATTACCTAATACAATGTGAATAATATGTAAATAGTTGTAAATAAAATGCAAATGTTACGTAAATAATTGCTGGTGCACAGCAAACACAAGTTTTGCTTTTTAGAACTTTCTGGAATTTTTTTCCCCTCAAATATTTTCAATCTGAAGTTCATTGAATCCATGGATGTGGAACCCATGAATATGGAGGGCTGACTGTATAATTATTTTACAGTGTAATGCACTACTAGAGGAACAGGATAATATGATAATGAGTCAATCATATTTCTGTATACTCATGCAAGGCAAATTTTGCAAGCAAAAAAAGAAACTTCACATTTCATTCAATAAAAATTCCAAGAGTAATTAAAATCTTTATTCCTTGACTAAAATAATTCTATGGAAAAATAATACTTTACACAGAAACTGAATCTGTATAAATTAGATAATATTAATAAAATATATAATTCATTCAACAAATATTGTGTCGTAACTACTCTGCCAGATTCTGTTCCATCACTGTGTGTATATAGGCAAATTACTTACCTCTCTGTGCCTTAGCCTCTCTTTGGACACAGTTATTTTTCATCTATAAAATAGGGATGGGCTTAAGGCCCCGGCCCCAAAAAAAAAAAAAAAAAAAAAAGGGATAATAACAAACCCAGTTCATAGAGTTAACATAAGGATTAAGTGAGATAAGGCATGTAAATAAGCTGAACTATAGCTATTATTACACTAATAATATCGGGCATGCTGTTACATAATGAATGAAAAAAATTAATAACTCTAAAAAACAGATTCTAAGTAAAAGTCAATTTACTCTTTGAAAATGATCAGATTTGATGACCATAAAAGATTCTTTTTCCTGGAAAAATGTGACCTAAAAGTGCTATATTTTGTTCCATTGTGCAATTTCTTAGAACTGGAGTACACAGCTTGCAAAATCAGGATTGACATAGGCCTGGGATATGGG
This sequence comes from Neophocaena asiaeorientalis asiaeorientalis, assembly GCF_003031525.2. NCBI lineage: Eukaryota > Metazoa > Chordata > Mammalia > Artiodactyla > Phocoenidae > Neophocaena > Neophocaena asiaeorientalis. Next base: position 8,638,583 of record NW_020173955.1, on the reverse strand, counting down.
GATATGTCAGAACTGCCTGTACATTAAGGCTACTGCTGAACTAGACTATAATAAGAGATCAGATCATTCAACTAGGGTCACCCTGGGGCTTCCCTGGTGGCGCAGTGGCTGGGAGTCTGCCTGCCGATGCAGGGGACACGGGTTCGAGCCCTGATCTGGGAGGATCCCACATGCCGCGGAGCGACTGGGCCCGTGGGCCACGGCTACTGAGCCGGCGCGTCTGGAGCTTGTGCTCCACAATGAGAGAGGCCACGATAGTGAGAGGTCCGTGCACCGCGACGAAGAGTGGCCCCCACTCGCCGCAACTAGAGAAAGCCCATGCACAGAAACGAAGACCCAACACAGCCAAAAATAAATAAATAAACAAAATTAAACAAACAAACAAACAAAAAAAAAAACAACTACGGTCACCCTAAGGTCCACAATTCTCTCAGATCACTGCCCAGCTGCAACCTAGGTGTTTCAAACTTTAAATCAACATTTCACTAATTCTTCATTTCTAATGCTTATATTATAGTTCAGAATGATATATATAAGTTCAGTTATTTTTTTAAAATCCTCTAAGTAGCATGGTCCAAATATCTGCAAGTTTACTAAATGTTTATGTACTGAAGAAATATAAAATGTATTTGAATGTCCACCATCAAAGTCAATCAGCTTCAGCTTACCTGTTTTCACTAAAAATTACAAAAGAAATCTACTTACTGGTATACACAAAACAAGCTTTATAATGTATAAGTCCAAAATATTGCCTACTATCATGGGTGATCTTACAGTTCAAGTCCAGAATTCGAATGTATACAAATAATAGGCTTTTTCACTTACCAGAAGTAAAGTCCTTGAATTGTTGTATGTATTCCATGGCCCTTTGAATTTGATTCTGTTTACACAGGCAAAGAAGAGCTTTCTTGTGCAGGCCACATTCACTATAGATAATCTGAGCTAAAGCCAGACACTTGGCCTTGTTATAAGTATCCTGCTCCCCATAATCAAAAATCACATCCCCAGCCTCCTCAGAAAATGTCAGCCTAGAGCAAGCAGATGAATAGGGCACACGTTAGTGAGCTCTTGATGAATGGATGAGAATGAAATATTTGAAAATTCAGCACAGTAGAACTGGATTTTCTATGGTCTCTAAGGATTCCAAGTTAGTAGGCAACTGATGAAATTAAACATATCCAAGACTTAACAACAAGAACAAAACCAATCAGCATGTCTTCCTTTGGGGGAAGTAATTTTGGTGAAACTGAGCTCAACTTTTAAAAAAATCTACAAACAAGGTTAAATTCTCCTGAAAAGATTGGTGGGATTTAAAATTTCAAGGTAAACAAAAATTCTCTCATAATTGAGGCTCTCAATGTTCTTAGCTGTTATGTAGATTCCAAAACCCTGTAGAATGTAAGAACTTATTAAATGTTGGTTAAAGATAGTGACAAAATCTTTAGCTCAAAATTACCATCAGATCTTGCAAGCATTTGTACTAAAACAAAAACAGAAAGTGCGACAGCAGTTGTTGTTTTTTTAAATTGTTATAGGTTTGAAAGAAACAACGGGGGGAATAAAGGGACTTGACTGTCTATTAGGAGACTGAAGAAACAGTTCTTTTGAGATGGCTCAAGTAAGTAGATTTCACTTTTCATCAATTTTAGTGCACCATCTTCATACATAATTGAAGGGAACCATCTGTACTACTAACTCTACCTAGAGACGATCAGCATAAGCCAAAAAACATTTGGGTATCATTAAAGATATCACTTCTAATTACTGGCTGTCCTGAAACTGGGCTTTATTGTTTGGGGTTTTTTTTGGCCACGTCATGCAGCATCCAGAATCTTAGTTCCCTGACCAGGGATCGAACCCATGCTCCCTGCATTGGGAGCATGGAATCTTAACCACTGGACGGCCAGGGAAGTCCCATAATTATATTTTTAATTAATAGCTACAGCATAACAACAGTCACATAATATTAGTGTCTGTATACATGTAATAAAATGCCAATAACAATAAAATGAAATCCTGAAACTCCTACAAAATGTCTCTCTATTGAAAATTAAGTAGATAAAGCCCTCTGTGTTTGTTGGGGCAGGCAGCAGAGAGGTGGGTTTAAAATCAAAAGGCAGGGCTTCCCTGGTGGCGCAGTGGTTGAGAGTCCGCCTGCCGATGCAGGGGACACCAGTTCGTGCCCTGGTCCGGGAAGATCCCACATGCTGCAGAGCGGCTAGGCCCGTGAGCCATGGCCGCTGAGCCTGCGCGTCTGGAGCCTGTGCTCTGCAACGGGAGAGGCCACGACAGTGAGAGACCCGCGTAACGCAGAAAAAAAAAAAATCAAAAGGCAGCTCCTGAGTACGAATCAATTATTTAGGAAGCAATTCCCCGACTTCCACATTTTAATACCAAAATATAAGTTTTGGTAGTTAAAGTCACAACGTTTCCTGAGACTGAACAAGTCATTATTTCAGTTGTTGTAGTGACTGCATTACTGGAGCAACATGAAAATACCAGTATCTTAGTATTTATTTCTTATTAATACCATTATTTCATTATTTTCAGTGGTCACCCTCACGATGCTGTTCCAGCTGAGAGAAGGCCAGAGTTGAGACTAAGGTTGCTCTGCCTTCGTTTGTCACTTTCCAAAAGGATGATCAGAAGCAAAGAGTATGATTAAAAAGAAAATTATCCAAAAGGAGGAGGAGGATCAAGCCCTGGGGTCAGGGGGTGAGAAAAACAAGGATTCTAGCCCTGGGGTAAAAGAGGTAGCAGTCAGACACCCAAAACAAGGTTTTGCCTTGTTTTCAGTCTGTAGCACATTTTCAGTAGTAGTCATCCAATAATTTTTTTGAAAAAGGCCAGAATTTTGTTTTTATGAGTTCCTAATGGAGACCTGAAATGTATGAATAGGTATAATCCATAGTTATCCAAAGCCTTCTGATTTTAGTGCATAGTTTTACCACACAGTTCCATCAAAGCTTAAGAAAAATAAAAATGCTACCACAAGATTCAAATCTAATATTTTAAAATTAATCACTACCAATATGGTATGGAGTAAAGTTGTAATGATTTTTATAGTGTCTAAGGTATCTAAATAGAAGAAACCCAAAACATGGAAAATCCAAACAATATTAATTAGCTCATGAATGCTCTAGAGTTGAGTGGGTTAAATAAAATTGTCCTATTTAGAATAAAGACATTTCTGCTAAATGGTATGTCCAGAAAAATACAGAAATACAAATATGAATAATTCAGGAAAAATGTAGTGGTATTTTCCCACTTTATGCACTCAGGGAAATGCATAAGAGTTTAAATTCTTACAACTAAGAGGTAGAATGGGCCAAGTATATGTAAGGAAATTAATCTTGTCTGAAGTGTCTTTGCACTAGATAACAGGTGTTAGTAATGAACATGCACTTTCTGATGCTGTCCTCATGCCTGCACCATTTCCAGGGCTCCCTGACAAGTACTTTTTGTGGAGAGTGTAGAAGTGTGACCAGGCAGAGAAAGAAAGGAGGAGGCAAAGGCTGAAAAGAGGGGTACACATATGAAGAAGTTTCCTAAAACAGGAATTACGTGAACATAATTATTATTATGTGAATAATTAATTACTGTGTGAACAGTAAGTGAAGGCATAACAAGACAGGGTGAGAGAAAGCTACTTTGCGCTGGGAAACAATAGTGAGATCAATCCAGGGCAGTTTTATGACTATCCAGAGTTGTGCAGGGAAATGATGAATTTGAAATGGGTAGCAGTAGGTAGTAGTATGCAAACTTGCCATTTTTGTTTGGGACATTTCTAAGTCATGGATTTGTTATTTAGGGAGTGCTTACATTTGTCCATCTACTCCCTTATGATACAATTCTTAAAGATGAGAAGTGTACCTAGTCTCTAATATGTATTCTATGTCCCTATGCATTTAGAGCCAAGAAAGCATAGCCCTTAGGCTGCAAAACAAGAAGGCCATGGCTACTAGAGAGAAGACAGGGAGGCCTTTCGTCACTCTGCCTTCCAATACTCACAGCCCAACTCATGCCCACATAGACCCAGGAAAAGGAGCTGTTATCTATTTCCAGACTGATCTTCATAAGCTGGTAGACACAGTTTGGTGCCTACTCAGGTCCCCTTTACTGTGCCAGTGCCCCTTCTCCAGCTGATTATTGACAGCTCATAGCTGCCCCTCCTCCAAAGAATTGCCCTCAGCTGACTGGAGCCACCTCACCTAGAAAGTTACGCCTATCTTTCAACCCCTTAGTAATCTAGAGCTGACGACTGACTAGTAAGGGATACAAAAAGCCAGTCCCATAAACAAGCGGTAACAACTTTGCGGTACGGCTTATGCTCCACAGCTCTCTCTTTATAATACTAATACTAGACTTCACCTGAGTTCACATCCTTGCTTGGCTCTTTCCCTATCCTGTCTCACTCCTTCCCTTATAAAATTTCCCAAGCAGTAAATGACATCAGCTAAATCCAGGTATCATACTCTCTTCAAGGGCATAGGGAGCCTGAGTGCCAAAAATATTCCCCTTTGCCCCATTATTTAGCAATAGTCCTGCCTTCTCATGATAAAGTCAATCAGGACTTCCAGACTCACAGAGCCTAAAGTTGCAGGCATGGGAAGCACAAACTCCCTGTGCTGATGGTTCATTCTAAGTGTCAACTTGATGTTGTTGGTCAAATATTATTTTGGGTGTGTCTGTGAGAATGTATTTGAAGAGAGTAACATTTTAACTGACAGGCTGAGTAAAGCAGATTGCTCTCCTGAATGTGGGTGGCCCTCATCCAATCGGTTAAAGGCCTGAATGGTACAAAAAGGATGACTCTTCCTCAAGAAAGAGGGAACTCCTCCTGCCTGACTACTTAGCTGGGACATCAGTCTTTCCTGCCTTTGGGTCTCAAGGCTGCCGGCTTTCGGACTGGAAGTTACAGCATTGACTCTCTTGAGTCTCTGGATTGCTGATTGCAGATCTTGGGACTTCTCAGCCTCCATAATCATATGAGCCAATTTTTCATTTATATATATTTTTTCTGTTTCTCTGGAGAATCCTGACTAACACACTCTCCAAGCAGGCTCCTGGGAGTAATAGTTGAGCAGGGCCACTCTTCATTTCCCAGACCCAAGTATTCTACCTATTGGGAATACAGCACTATATAATTATCATTGGTTTAAGGAGTACATGTCTTCCTAAAGGATGTTCCTCTGTCTTCAAAAGATGAAGTGACAAGTTGGCATCACTTGGACACCATCTGAACCTTCCATGAACCAAGTTTGGGTTTTTTTTTTCTTCTCCTGTCTGTTGGTCTTTGGTAACCCCACCCTTGCATGAGCCCACAGGTGTGAGCTGTGGAAGTAGTGTCCATCAGGCAATGGTAGTTGACATGGAGTCTGGGCCACTTATTCATGAAGCTTACTTGTCTGGGTAGTCCCAAGACAACTGAACACTGTTAGTGGGTAAATCAGTAACTATGGTTTATAAATGGGAAAAGAATTTGGGGACTTCCATGGCAGTACAGTAGTTAAGACTCTGTGCTTCCACTGCAGGGGGCACAGGTTCAATCCCTGTTCAGGGATCTAAGATCCAGCATGTCATGCAGCATGGCCAAAAAAAACAAAAAAGAATTTCGAAAAGAATAGATATGTGTGTATATGTATACCTGAATCACTTTGCTGTACACCTGAAACTAATACAACATTGTTAATCAACTATACTCCAACATAAAATCAAAATCAAGAAAAAAAGAAAAGATGGTTTGATAAAGGCATGGTAACCACAGTCATTCTACCAGACAAGCCATCAAGACCAAAACTGTAAGTAAGAAGAATCTGTAATGAGTTATAGAGAAAGATAATGAGTACTAATTAATATGTATGAATCTCAAAATAAATGTAAGTGAAAGAAGCCAGACCAAGGAGAGAAAATATACAATGTGTGATTCCATATATATAAAATTCTAGAAAACGAAAATGAATCTAGAATAACATGAAGTAGATCAGTGGTTATTGAGAGGTTGTGGAATGAAGGAGGAGGCATTACAAAGGGACATAAGGAAACATTTGAGGGTCATGGATATGTTTATTATCTTGATTGTGGTGATGATTTCATGGATATATATATATATGTCAAAACTTAAATTGTACACCTTAAATATGTGCAGTCTACTGTGTATCAATTGTGTCTTCATAATGCTGTTTTTAAAAAACTCATCAAATTGTACATTTTAAACATGTATAGGTTATTCTATGTAAATTATATCTCAATAAAGTTGTAAAAAAACCAAATTACAGCCCTAGGACCTAGCAACAAGGGCTATAGTTCCTCCCGCTAACCTTCCTCTTATAAGTTTCCCCAAGAATTGACCACAAAATCCTAGAGAAGATATGCCTGGATGGAGTGAACTTAATGTGAGAAGCATATAGATCTGTATTGTGCAAATGGTTGACTAAGGCAGATGCTGTTTTGGCGTCCTGCTCAAATCCTCCTTACTGGGCCAAAGTGCCCTTCCCCAGCTGCTCTGGGCGTTGGCTGCCAGTGGCTCACAGGTCCTTCCCTTCCATAGGGAATTGCCCTGGGCTAGTGGGAGCCACCATGCCCAGATTTACGTATTCCCATCTAGGCAGCCCACAGCCCTTGACTGACCGATGCAGAAGCAAGGAAGGCTGACCCCTTGCCTCAAGTGAGAACAGCTCTGTGATGTGTTTTATGCTTCAGAGCCAACCCGCTATAAATAAGGCCAAGGTTAGAACTTGCCTGAGGTCACGTCCTTGCTTGGCTCTTTCCCCTTCCCTGTTCTGTTTCACTCAGTCCCTTATAGGTTTTTCTTGAGAAGCCCTCCTTCTATCAACCATGTACACCCAAATTCCTGTTTCAGGCTTTGGTTCCAGGGAATCCAATCTAAGGGAACTCTGGTACAAATCTGCCAATTTGTGCCGAGACTCAACTCCAAGAAGCCACCTCCTGCCTGTCCTTGCTGGTTTGTATGTTCTTTTAAATGCTACCTTGGGTCCATGTCCCTCCTGCTTACAAGTTTTCTCCTGTGTTTATCCTTTACATGTATCCACAGCCTGCCTGAAAACAGGTTCCTGCCTTATCCCTCTGAGCAGCACGATACTGATCAATCCTTTTCTATCCTTACGTATCAACTTCCATGCACCATTAAGTGGTCATGAAACATCTTGTCAGCTGCCGTGAGTCAACTCCTGATGTGGGCTCATTGTGACTAGGCTCTATTACTCCATCCATGAATGCTTAGTAAATACTTTGTGACTGATTAGTTGCAATAGAGATTTGAAATAAATGCTCAAATAATGTACTGATAAGAAAACTATTAAAATTTGAGAACAAAAAACTTTATTAAGCAAATTTCAAAATTAAGTTAAAAGTTTAACTTTGCTTACCTTTCCTGGGTGACCCAATTGATAACTAAATCTAAACGTTTTTCAGATAATCCACATTTGATTCCTTCCAGGGTTAGTTCTGCATCAACAGGATGTTTAAAAGCATGACTTATGCTAAAGATAGCCTCAAAAAATAAGAGTAATGGGAAAGGCTTTCCTCTAGTTTTTCCAACAGCTACAAAGAGAAGAAAACTTTTTGAGTCAAATACTTTTAAGTAATAATAGTTTGCTTTTCCTTACTTCATATTCATATTTTCATCTCATTGCATTTTCTAAAAATTTTAATCTAAAATTACATATTTATAATCTTTAAGTAATGCTTGTGGATTAAACTTTATATTTTGGATAATGACTAAATATCATATGCTATGTGAAAACCTAGGCAGAGGTTGGAGTGATGGGTCTACAAGCCAAGGAACGCCGAAGATTGCTGACAGCTATCTAGAAGCTAGGAGAGCAGCATGAAATGGGAATCTACTTCAGAGCCTCCAGAAAGAAGTTTAAAAAGCTATAAAATGGGAATTCCCTGGCAGTCCAGTGGTTAGGACTCAGTGCTTTCACTGGCATGGGCCTGGGTTCAATTCCTGGTCAGGGAACTAAGATCCTGCAAGCTGCATGGTACAGCCAAAAAAAAATTATTTTTATTTAAAATTTTTAAAAAGCTGAAAGAATATACTACCAGCAGACCTGTACTATAAGAAAGGTTAAAGGTAGTCCTTCAAGCAGAAGGAAAATGACACAAGACAGAAAAACAATCTACACAAAGAAATAAAGACCAGAAATGGTAAATGCTATGAATATAAGCATTTAGAAGTAAAGTTGATCCCTGAACAACGCAGGGGTTAGGGGCGCCGACCTCCACTCAGTCAAAAATCCATGAATACGTGTATCCACATGGATCCTCCATATCCACAGTTCCACAACCACAGATTAAACCAATGATGGGTCATTTATTACTATAACAAGTATTTATTGAAAAAAATCCACCTATAAGTGGACCTGTGCAGTTAAAATTCATGTTGTTCAAGGATCAAACTGTATACTGTTTCTAATTTTTTTTTTTTTTTTTGCGGTACTCGGGCCTCTCACTGCTGTGGCCTCTCCCGTTGCGGAGCACAGGCTCTGGAAGCGCAGGCTCAGTGGCCACGGCTCATGGGCCCAGCCACTCCACGGCATGTGGGATCTTCCCGGACCGGGGCACGAACCCATGTCCCCCGCATCGGCAGGCGGACTCTCAACCACTGCACCACCAGGGAATGCGTGAAGTAGTACATAATCACCTGAGTGTAGAATGTGATAAGTTAAAGATATAACCCATAAAGCCTAAAGCAACAACCAAAATAAGACAACAAAGAGTTATAGGCTCAAAAATCAACAAAGGAGAAAAATGGAATCATAAATAAATTCAACTAATCCAAAAGAAGGTAGAAGAAGAGAAAAAAAATAACAGAGATGAGAAAAAACAGAAAACAAATAAAAGTCAACCATGTCAACAATCACATTAAATGTAAATGATCTGAACACCCCAATTAAAAGACAAATATTGTCAGACTGTATAAAAAAGCAGGATCCAAGTACATGTTGCCTAGAAGATACTGACTTTAAATACAAAGACACAAATTAAGTAGATTAAAGTAAAAGTATGGAAAAAAGATACACCATGCTAATACTAATCAAAAGAAAGATGGAATCACACTTCCAATTTCAAAACTTACTACAAAACTACAGTAATCAAGATAGTATGATTGCACAGGACGGACATCTAGAGCAACAGAATAGAATTAAGAGTCTAGAAAAAAACCTCAAACATTTATGGTTAATTGATTTCTTACAAAGGGGGGCCAAAACCGTTTAATGGGTAAAGAAAAGTCTTTTCAACAAATGGTGCTAGGAAAACTGGATATCCACATGCAAAAGAATGAATTTGGACCCCTATCTCACACCAAACAAAAAAATTAACTCATAGTAGACCACAGACCTAAATGAATAAAACTCTTAGAAGAAAACGTAGGATCTTAAGTTAGGCAAAGATTTCTTAGATACAAAACCAAAAGCACAGCCATTAAAAAAGATCAGTAAATGGGACTTCATCAAAATTAAAACCTTTTGCACCTCAAAAAACACCAAAAAGAGGGACTTCCCTGGCGGTCCAGCAGTTGGGACTTTGCCTTCCAGTGCAGGGGGGATAGGGGTTCGATCCCTGGTAAAGGAGCTAATATCCCACACACCTCGTGGCCAAAAAACCAAAACATAAAACAGAAGCAATATTGTAACAGATTCAATAAAGACTTTAAAAATGGTCCACATCAAAAAAAATTAAAAACAAACAAACAAACGAACAACAACAAAAAAAAACCACCAACAAGAAAGCAAAAATGCAATCCACAGACTAGAAGAAATATTTGCGTATCATCTATCTGATAAGGGATTTTTACCTGGAATTAAAAAGAGCACTTGCAACTCAATAATAAAAACACAAATAAAACAATTACCAAATGGGTAAAGAATAGACAATTCTCCAAAGAAGATAAAATGGCCAACAGGCACATGAAAAGATGCTCAACATTGTTAGTCATTCGGGATATGCAAATTAAAACCACAATGAGGAAAAAAAAACGAGATACCACTTCACACAGATTAGAAAGGCTTGGTGGGAGGGAGGGAGATGCAAGAGGGAAGAGATATGGGAACATATGTATATGTATAACTGATTCACTTTGTTATAAAGCAGAAACTAATACACCACTGTAAAGCAATTATACTCCAATAAAGATGTAAAAAAAAAAAAAAAACCAGACAGACATTACAAGTATTGGTAAGGATGTGGAGAAATGAGAACTCATACACTGGTGGTGGAAATGGAAAATAGTGCAAAGTTTAGCAGTTCCTCAAAGTATTAACACAGAGTTTCCATATAACCCAGAAATTCTTATTTATTTATTAGTTTGTTTGGCTGTGCCAGGTCTTAGCTGTGGCAGGCAGGACCTTTGTTGCCACACATGGGATCTTCATTGCAGCCTGTAGGACCTTTAGTTGCGGTACACAGAATCTTTAGTTGCAGCATGCAAACTCTTAGTTGCAGCATGTGGGATCTAGTTCCCTGACCAGGGTTCAAACCCAGGCCCCCTGTACTGGGAGCTCAGAGTCTTAGCCATTGGACCACCAGGGAAGTCCCTAACCCAGAAATTCTACTCCTAGGTATCTATCCAAGAAAAATAAAAACATATCCACGCAAAAACTTGTACAGAAACGCTCAGTTGCATTATTCATAATAACCAAAAAGTAGAAACAACTCAAATGACCATAAACAGATGAATGGATAAACAAAATACAGTACATCCATACAATGGAATATTATTTCACCATAAAAAGGAATGAACTACTGATACATACTATGGCATAAATGAACCTCAAAAACATTAAGCTAGGGCTTCCCTGGTGGCGCAGTCGTTGAGAGTCCGCCTGCCGATGCAGGGGACGCGGGTTCATGCCCCAGTCTGGGAAGATCCCACATGCCGCAGAGCGGCTGGGCCTGTGAGCCACGGCCACTGAGCCTGCGCGTCCGGAGCCTGTGCTCCGCAACGGGAGAGGCCACAACAGTGAGAGTGAGAGGCCCGCGTACTGCAAAAATAATAATAATAATAATAATTCAAACTGGATCATAGACCTAAATGTAAACCTAAAACTATAAAATCCTTAGGGAAAAAAAATAGGAGAAAAATCTGTGCAGATTAAGCACAGATTTCTTAGGTACGACACTAAAATCTCAATCCCTAAAAGAAAAAACTCATAAATTAGATTTCAACAAATTAAAGACTTCTACTCTTAGAAAGACACTGTTAAGAGAATGAAAAGACAAGCCACAAACTGGGAGAAAATATTTGCATCATATATCTGGTAAAGGATTTTTATTCATAGAATGGAACACTACTCGGCAAAAAAAAGAATAAATTATTGATAGATGCAATAACATGGATGAATTTCAAAATAATTAGGCTAAGCGCAAGAAATCAGTCAAAAAAGGATACCTACTATATGATTCTATTTATATAAAATTCTCGAAAATGCAAACTAATCTTTGGTGACTGAAAGCAGATTAGTAGCTGCCTGGGGACTTGAGGGAAGCTCTGGGAGGGAGACCAGTGGGAGGGGTGGGGAGTAGTGGGAGGGAGCGATCACTGGGGGAATGAGGGAACTTTTGGAGGATACATATGTCAAAACCTAACAAACTGTACATTTTATGTACAATTTAGTGTATGTATGTCAACTCACCACAACAAAGCTGTTTTTTAAAGGAAGTTGAGCAAATCTGACAAAATATTAACATTTAGTAAAACTTGAGAGCGAGTACATGGTTATTTATGTTTCTCACACTTTTCTGTATACTTAAAATATTTCATAATTTAATTTGGAAAACCTAATCAAACCCCTTAATGTTACAGGTAAGGAAACTGAGTAAATGGTAGATCTTGTTTCCCAGTTCAATACTCTTCCCATTCTATCAGGAAAAAAAAAGTATAATTAGCATACATATGTAAGGTTCAGAGAGAAATGCTTACCCTTAAATTTACTCACTGTTCCAATGTTTTGAAGAATTCTTCTAGGACTGTTTGCTGCAAAATAAACTGCCTTTTCATATTCTCCAAGTGAGATTAATTCATTGAACCTATAGCCAGTGCATTTCATTATATAGTAGTACACAAAAAAAGTAAAGAAAAGTGATTAGAAATGTCTAATACAGACTAAACATAGTAGCATAGTAATACAGAAAAGCACCTCTAATAAACTATAACTAGATTCATTCACTCTCTGAGATACTCTTTCACTTCCTTCCCTAATATTGTTTTTTGTAGCCTCAGAATAAGACTCACCTGCCAGGTGACGTGAACCTGATCCTGTACCTTATTCCTGTAGTGCTGAGAGCAAGCCATAGAAAGAGCAACTGAATTTATTCAGTTGAAAGAACTTCAACTGAATTTATAATGAGCTCAGATTTTTTTTCTCTCATATTATCTCTGGAAGAAAAGGGGAACCAGGGGAAAGAAGGGCAATCTGATTAAAGGCTCAGCCTAGGGGAAATATTAATTGCACACAAAGGCCGCCAAGTTGAAGATCAAGAAGTGTCCTTGGTATTCAGAAGCCTTAGTTGTTCGGCCATGAATCAGACTCCCAACTAAATGTGAGACTAATTCAAAGAAGAAAAGATAATAGTTCAGATACCTTAAGTTTCTACTCCTCTTCCTAGGGCAAAACATCTCCAACTCAGTCCTTGCAACTAAAACTATGGCGGGGGGAATCGGGAAGATGGCGGAAGAGTACGACGCGGAGATCATCTTCCTCCCCACAGATACATCAGAAATACATCTACATGTGGAACAACTCCTACAGACCACCTACTGAATGCTGGCAAAAGACCTCAGACCTCCCAAAAGGCAAGAAACTCCCCACGTACCTGGGTAGGACAAAAGAAAAAAGAATAAACAGAGACAAAAGAATAGGGACGGGACCTGCACCAGCGGAAGGGAGCTGTGAAGGAGGAAAGGTTTCCACATACTAGGAAGCCCCTTCTCGGGCGGAGACTGCGGGTGGCAGAGGGGGTAAGCTTCGGAGCGGCGGAGGAGAGCACAGCAACAGGGAGGCAGAGGGCAAAGCGAAGAGATTCCTGCACAGAGGATCGATGCCGACCAGCACTCACCAGCTCGAGAGGCTTGTCTGCTCACCCGCTGGGGCAGACGGGGCTGGGAGCTGAGGCTCGGGCTTCGGTCAGAGCGCAGGGAGAGGACTGGCGGCGTGAACACAGCCTAAAGGGGTTAGTGCGCCACGGCTAGCCGGGAGGGAGTCCGGGAAAAAGTCTGGACCTGCTGAAGAGGCAAGAGACTTTTTCTTCCCTCTGTTTCCTGGTACGCGAGGAGAGGGGATTAAGAGCACTGCGTAAAGGAGCTCCAGAGACAGGCGCGAGCCGGGGCTGACAGCGCGGACTCCAGAGACAGGCATGAGACGCTAAGGCTGCTGCTGCCGCCACCAAGAAGCCTGTGTGCAAGCACAGGTCACTATAGACACCCCCCTTCCGGGGAGCCTGTGCAGCCCGCCACTGCCAGGGTCCTGGGATCCAGGGACAACTTCCCCGGGAGAATGCACGGCGCGCCTCAGGCTGGTGCAACGTCAGGGTCGCCCGGCATCCGCACCCCTCCTTACCCCCGGCCTGAGTGAGCCAGAGCCCCAAAGTCAGCTGCTCCTTTAACCCCATCCTGTCTGAGCGAAGAACAGACGCCCTCAGGCAACCTACACGCAGAGGCGGGGCCAAATCCAAAGGTAGGCCCCGGGAGCTGTGCGTACAAAGAAGAGAAAGGGAAATCTCTCACAGCAGCCTCAGGAGCAGCGGATTAAATCTCCACAATCAACTTGATGTACCCTGCATCTGTGGAATACCTGAATAGACAATGAATCATACCAAATTGAGGAGGTGGACTTTGGGAGCAGCGATATATATATAAATACATATATATATATTTTTTCTCCTTTTTCTCTTTCTGAGTGTGTATGTGTATGCTTCTGTGTGTGATTTTGTCTGTATAGCTTTGCTTTTACCATTTGTCCTAGTGTTCTGCCTGTCCATTTTTTTCTTTTTAAAAATATTTTTTTCTTAATAATTATTTTTCATTTTAATAACTTTATTTTATCTCACTTTATTTTATTTTATCTTCTTTCCTTCCTTCTTCCTTCCTCCTCCCTCCCTCCCTCCTTTCTTTCTTTCTTTCCTCCTCCCTCCCTCTCTCCCTCCCTCCCTCCCTCTCTCTCTCTTTTCTTCCTTCCTTCCTTCCTTGCTTCTCTTTCTTTCTTTTTCTTGGAAAGCAGCTGCATAGCACAAGGAGATCAGCTTGGTGCTTTGTGACCACCTAGAGGGGTGGGATAGGGAGGGTGGGAGGGAGGGAGACGCAAGAGGGAAGAGATATGGTAACATATGTATATGTATCACTGATTCACTTTGTTATAAAGCAGAAACTAACACACCATTGTAAAGCAATTATACTCCAATAAAGATGTTAAAAATATTAAAAAAAACTATGGCAAACAGGATTTAAAGAGTGTTGCAAATGAATGTGGAACCCCAGAGGAGAAAAACACCAAAGTAACATTAAGCAAAATACATAAAACTTTTAACCTCAACCAGGGTTTTTCTCTCATATCTGAAGCTGATAGACTTAGAGGTGTAAGGAAATAATCCAGGCTTTGGTGCCCCTCAAAATGATCTTTACCCCTTTTTTTGTACCATATCAACAAGCAAATCAACAGCTGAAAACTATTTCACATAGAAGACTAGGAATATTACATATATTCATTACATACTGGCCTCATAGCCTATGAATTAACCTGTTAAAGAATAAAATCTTAGATCGCTAAGCCTCTACTATAAAATATATATAATAATTAATAAGTACTTGGGGGAAATATGCCTTCCTAATATGTCATAGGATGGAAATGATGAGAAAAAAAGGACTAAATTGGCTAGGATAATCTGACAAAAGAAGGTCATAAAAATATTAAAAATATAAATAAAACTTAACACTACAATCCACCTATAACCTCTGAAAAATCTCCTAGACCATCAATCTGGTATTTTTTCCACAAAGAATCTATTTTTTAAAATTCTAGCTTATTTTCTAATTTGTCTACTAAAGTAGAATTTTAAAATACAAAAGCTAGAGACTACAGCTCAAAAAGATGCTACATAAATGTGAAACATTTAATGTCTTTAAATAAATATTAAATAGATGCTATAATATCTTAACAAGGAAAATCAAAAAGCTTTTTAAATATTTGCCTTTCAACGTAGTATAGCAAAATTTCAGCTTCTTTTGCCTTGCCTGGGTCATCTTCAAGTAGTTCCTCAATGATGCCTTGTTCGCCTGTAAATATTGAAAGCACCACTGGATGATATTTAAGGTTATCAATCAATAGAAAATAAACATATAAATGTTTAATACCAACAACTTAATGCTATAGTTTCTAATACCACCAACCTCTTCCTAAACTGAGTAGCTTCCCCATCCCTTTCTTCCTTATTTTCAGGTATTCTCTCCTTGGCTAACCAAATCTACTCTTCACCAATTATTTGTCAGCTGTTGAAGGAAGAAGCCCACGGGGTAACAGAGACCTAACAGAAGTAAGTACATTTTTACTTTCTTTAAACTCAGCCTAGGAAAATCCCCATTCTTTAGCTTTCTGGAGAAAAAAAATGTTTTCCATTATTCATGTTAATTAATAAATATAGATCCTCTACCGTGTAAATCTTTACTTTTCTGAATGTGCTCCATGAAGTCTTGAAATGATCTGCTCATATCAGATTTTACCCACAAAGTAAGTGCCTGTGAAATAATCTGCAGTCTTTGATGACTATAAAGATAAAAAACATTAACAATATACTGAACCTAAAATCAAATAGTGGAATATTAAAATAAACACAAATAAAAGCTTCAAACTGTAAAAAGTATATATTCAACTTTCATACCGGAACTGTAATTCATTGTTCAGATTTTCAGCTAAATCTCGCCGTTCTAATACCACAATCATTTCCTCATCTAAATCTGCCTTCCTCTGAGCTGGTAAATATTTTTTTGACATAAGTTGCTCAATTTCTGCATATTTATCTTCAAGATGTTTCAAGTATTTAGTGAGAGCATCTAAACTGACAGATTCTTGGAGAGTCATGCCTAAGGGAAAAGGGAACAAACAAGCCAAGCCATGTGTGGGACTCTTGTGCTCAAACAGCAAGTCTTAGCAAAATAGGTCAGATGGTTGACTATGTTAAGAAATAATTAAGAAATTGTAGCATGAACTTGAAGATTATTGAACATAAACAGAATTAGCATACATTTCTAAATGGCTGGTAGTTTTAAACAAATCATCAATGAAGACTTAGTGAAGACTGATGGTCCAAACCTTAGCATTTTAAGAAAAAAAATTTTAACGACCACATCACCACATCTTGCAAACCCCTAAATATCAATCTTATTCAGTAACACCAAGAACTTCTGCCTAATAATTCAGGATTCCTGTTCAATGATTTTTCCCTAACCAAACTTTCCATTAGTCTACTACAACTAACCCCAGGGTAATCTGTTTGTTCTCTCCAATGCAAAGTTTATAAATGCCTGCCAAATCTTCAGTCCTTTCTCCCTCGGTCATTGTCCCCTCTATTCATTATTCATAACTGCCCCCCACATACACACACACTTCAAATGACTTTCATTCTCATTCAGACCAATTGTTGCCTTTAAAGGCACACCTCAAAATTCTCTTCAAGAACCCCCCCGGATTAACCCTAATCAATTTCAGTCATTCCCTTACACCCTGTATCCCTTCAGCATTTAATCAATTTGTCAGCTATTTTGTACTTATTCATATGTATCTTATTTGTAGTCTGCTAGTCATAATTTTATACTTGAAAGTGAATCTAGTCCCTGCTTCAACCAATCATAGGATGATCATTCAACCTCAGTTAAAATCCTCTGGTGTGGGGTAGCTCGTTATCTCAAGACATAGCTTCTTCCATTGAAACCAAATCTGACTTCCTAAAATTTCCACTTATTGATTCTGCCTCTGGATAAACACTAGTTGGAATTTTGAAAAGTTTTGAATGCAGTTTTCTATTCTCAAAGTCTTTCTTTACTCCAGGATGTATATTTGCAATTCCTCTATCCATTCATCATACAAATCTGTCAATATTCTGGAGGAATTCCAGGATATACTCCAATTTCTTAAAATGTGTCTTGGCTGAAAATGAGGAACCAGTGAATGCTGACATCAATGTGAATCAACAATATTCACCAGAACTTTACGTACCACAGTTTTTTCACATATTTCATGGGTTCTCAAACTATAAAATGCATCAGAATAACCTAGAGAACTTGTTAAAACACTGACTGCTGGGCTCCACCACCCGACCCCAACTCCCATCCCTGGAATTTCTGACAGAGTAAATCTGCAGCAGGACAAAAAAATTTGCATTTCTAACAGGTTCCCAGGTAATGCTGATGTTGATGTAGGAATCACACTTTAAGAGCCACTGTACTATACTTTATATAATCCAGCCAGACTGGAACTCTTTCACTCGTTTAGGGTTGTTTAAGTTTTCTCATTCCTTTGTATGTACCTAGAGGCCAGACTAAAGCTGTTTGTAAAGTCTGGCTAAAGTCCTGGTATACTTGGAAGATATATACATGGTAACACATATATATTAATTTGTGTAACTGGAAACAGTTGGAATTTCTCTCAAATATTTTAAACAAGATACTGTACCTGGAATAGGTTTTGAAGGATCTTTGCAGTAAATACAATATTGTTCTTTTGTGTCATACTCTGCCCTAAGTTGTTTCATTTCATCTATTTGCAATTGAATCTTTGAGGAATTATTTTCAATAAGCCTCATCCTGAAACAGAAAGGCTTTTTTATGTTTCTTTCAACGAATTATTTAATCATACAATTCAAAGTAAAACAGGTTAAATTATTACTTTAATTTGGCTAATTATCATTTTGTACCGTTATGAATGTAGACGGAAGTTTACAAAAGAATGCCTAGGAAGTTAACTAACCTCACAAGTGAGGAACAATTTTCTTTCAAAGCATCAATAAAATCTTATACTGCCTTTGATTCGTAACCTTATTGGAAATTTGTAAGTATTAAACATAATAATCTAGCCACAAAGTACTATGTCTATTCCCTTTAGTTGAAAATTACCTTTGCAATTAAAAAATTATTTTTGTTAAATAATTGTATTAGTTTCCTGTGGCTGCTATAACAAATTACCACAAACTTGGTGGCTTAAAACAGCAGAAGTCTATTCTTTCACAGTTCTGGAGGCCCTAAGTCCAGTATTAGTATCAGTGGGCCAAAATTTGCGTTTTTAGGATTGTGCTTCCTCTAGAAGCTCTAGGGGAGCATCCATTCCTTGCCTCCTCCAGCTTCCGAGGGCTGCCGGCCTTCTGTGGCTGCATGACTTCAATCTCTGCCCCCAAGGTAATGATGCTTTTTCCCCTTGTGTCTGTGTCAATGCTCCCTCTACCTCTCTGTATAAGGACACTTGTGATGGTATTTTGGACCCACCTGCATAATCCAAGAGAATCTCCCTAGCTCAAGATCCTTAATGTAATCATATCTGCAAAGACCCTTTTTCCAAACAAAGTAACATTTCCAGGATTAGGACCTATTTCTTTGGGGACCATTATTCAGCACACTCTATTAATTTTAATTCTAGAGCTAGAGGAATGACAGCATCTTGAGATAAAACTGAGTTCATCCAGAAATGGAGGTTTTAAAGACCAAGAAGTAAATAAAACCTTCTTTTAAGCATTATTTGAAATTTACTTCCTAGTTTATCACCAATATTTTGGCCCAGGGAGGAAATAATAGATTAAAATCAGTTAGCTACATAAATGTTACAGGAGTTTTGGTAAATTAAAAACAAGTTTGTCAGTAGATAACCGCTACCTAAGTCTGATTACTATATAGAGTTCTTGGTAACTACAGATGGCTCTGAGTAGGAGCTTGCAGTATTTATGAAAGAGGGACTGTGGAAATAAAATATCCTTGGCTTTCATCCAAATAGTTATGCTTTAGGAAGAAAGACATGTTAAAAGTAAACAGACTTTCGAAAAAATTGAAAGCAGGGACTCAGACAGATACTTGTACATGAATGTTTATGGTGGCACAAGTCACAATAGCCAAAGGTGGAAAAAAACTCAAGTACCCATCAACTGATAAGTAGATGAAATATGGTACATACAAACAATGGAATATTATTCAGCCATAAAAAGGAATTAAGCTCCAATACATGCTACAACATGGATGAGAAGGTATCCAGTCACTGCTCCTATCCACAGCTACTTTTATGATCTCTTTATCTTTGACAATTTCACTACAGTAAATCTAGTTGAGTATTTCTTATTACTTACAATGGGATTCTTTGGTCTTCCAGAACCTGTGAATTGATATCTTTCACCAGTTCTAGAAAATTCTCAGCCATATTCTCTTCAAATATTGTCTCTGTCCCATATTCTCTTCTCTTTGAGTTGTGATTAGACATAATAATATAACTTTCTCACTCTGTCCTCCATGGTTTTTTTATAGTAGCTTTATGGAAATATAGTTCGTATACCTTAAAATTCCCCCTTGTAAAGTATACAATTCAGTGAATTTTAGCATATTCAAAGAGCTGTGCAAATACTACCATTTCTAGTTCCAGAACATTTCATCACCCCCAAAATAAGCCCTGGATCTGTTAGCAGTCTGCTAAGCAGAAGGCAATTTTCCATGCAGTCCTCAAAGGTGGAGCAGTTTACCTCTTGTTCACTCTTCAAGGGTGTAGCCCTTTATCATCCCAGATTTATATGGGGAGGATTTCCCAGTAGACTACACCCCTTGGGCAGACAGATCCTGGGCTCTGTCTTTTGTACCCCTGTGCCACAGACTAAAAACTAAAGCTTATGGTCACTAGTTTTAATAAATGCTTTCAGGGTCAAAGAAGTTTTAGTGCTTCTCTATCTTTTGTCTTCTGTTATGATTTTGCCCTAATATTTCTGTCACTACCCTGTCAGCTTCCTGTTACTTTTGGAAAAAAATTCCTTTACCATCTTATGTAGCATATTTTCCCAATAGGAAGATCTATCCCAACATCTAGCAAGCCACATTACCAGAAGTGGAGGTCAAATTTTACATAATTTTCCAGGTTGACTTGAAATTATCTGTAATAATTTACCCATCAATTACCAAATGGAACACTGAAAATCTGAGACTACTTGGCAAGAATGAGCATTTTATCCTCTCCCAGTAGGTTATTTATCTTTGTGCATCAGAGCATTAAGCGCTCTATTTCAGATGGTAATCATGAAATTGTACTATTAAACCTCCCATGCGGGCTTCCCTGGTGGCGCAGTGATTGAGAGTCCGCCTGCCGATGCAGGGGACACGGGTTCTTGCCCCGGTCCGGGAAGATCCCACATGCCGCGAAGCGGCTGGGCCCGTGAGTCATGGCCGCTGGGCCTGCGCGTCCGGAGCCTGTGCTCCGCAACGGGAGAGGCCACAACAGTGAGAGGCCCACGTACCGCAAAAAAAAAAAAAAAAACCTTCCATGCAAGAAATCACCTGGAGCAATTATCTGTATCCCTCATTTTATGATACTACAATGTGCCTCCAATTATCCTAAGAGATATTATAAAATTCTCAAACAGAATTAGTATTATTTTTCAAGTAAAAATATAGTAATTTCAATAGGAAGGGTAACATAAAAACATGGCTTTAAAATAAAATTGAAATTGAAAAAGAGTAAGAACCAATGGTTATAGTTACAATGGCTAGTTAATATAACAAAGTAACAATTATCACCTTTTGGGCTACTTACTAATATACTTACTTTGCTTTAAGTTGAGTTATTCTTTTCCTATGATATACCAATGCTGTGGGCTCTCCTGCCAAAACTTTAAGTTTTCCATGAAGATGAAATGCAGTTCTCTGGCTTTTCTTTATTGTCTCAATAAAGGCATCGTATTCTTTTTTGATTGAAGTAAGAATGGATTTGTATGCAGTGACATACTCTATTACCTAAAATATGATTTTTTCTAGAAGACTATGGATCAAAAGACTTGCAAATACAGATTATAGAATTTTTTTAATGAAATATGATGGGCAATTATAAATCTAAAATTTTGCAAATTTGAGCTTGCATTCATATGCAAATACCACTATTAAAGACAGTTAATTGTTACTGAATATATGCTCTTTGTGAATCATTACAATCCTGTGAGCTTAAATATGAGAGAGAGAAAAAAACACGTTTTTTGCTCTACTAGGAATTAACACATACATTATATGAGGTCAGATAAAACCAATACCAGATCTAATTATCTCAATTCTGGATCTCTCAAATACTATTAAATATCGTCCCTCATTACCTCCAAGTCTAGTCTCTGAAGGACTTCATTCAGACCTTAAAATCCTGGACTCCCTTCACTTCCCTGTTTTTCTAACCCATCTGCTCCGACTAGCTGATCAATATTCTCAATTCCAAACTGCATTTCTAATCCCAAGATGTCAAGTGCAACTGGAGAAAACCCTTCATACCTTACATTCATGGTTTACAATGGTGTTTAAGTACATAATATCTCTGGAACTATAATGGAAGAGAATGGAAACCTACAGAGAAGGAAAGGAAAACAGAAACTTACAGAGAAGGAAACCTACATAATATCTCTGGATTGTTAATAGAAGAAAATAGAAACCTACAGAGAAGGAAAGGGAAGTAGGGTCTAAGATGAGAAGGACCAGACTTTCCACTGTATACTCTTATTGGTTCCTTTACTTTTCTTTTTTTTCCTGGCTAATCTTGTGTAGGCATTACCCATACAAAGAAACAATAATAACTAAGGAGCACTTTAAAGAAGTTAAAAAACAAAAAAAGTTAAAAATAATTTATGGTTGCCAAATTCTGCTCACAAGGACGTTGGAAGGTGTCGAGGCATATAAAGAATAGATGTAATCAATCCACAGTTTTCTCTGAAAGATACAATTAGGCTTTCTACCCTTACTATATCTCTAGTCTCTGGTATACCACACTGTTAGCTAGAAAATACCTAGAAAAAATTATCCAGGTAGACATCTGGTCTATCAAGAAATGGTATAAGGAGGGGAGTTCCCTGGTGGTCTAGTGGTTAGGATTCGACGCTTTCACTGCCATGGTCTGGGTTCAATCCCTGGTAGAGGAACTGAGATCCCGCAAGCCATGCGGCCAAAAAAAAAAAAATGGCATGAGGAGATAATTGCTCAATGCCAAGCACCAGGAAAGGATAACTGAATGGAAGATACTGGTCATCTTTTTGACATGACCATACTACCTATCCACCCAAAGGACTGCCACCCAGCAACTTTCAATAAAATAGAGGTCATTAATCTGTGGTCTTCCAAATTAAATACCCCATGGTTCCTGGCCATACTCCACTCCACAAGCCTCTATGAGGTGCTGCAACAATTCAAGACAACTCAGATATGTTAATGGATAGAAAACAGACTTGTAGTAACATCATGATCAGCTCCCATATGGTTTTGCTAGAAGAAATAGATTTCAGAACACCCATAGGAATCTTTAAGAATGCACAGAAAATGCATTAAAGGAGGGAAACTTGTATGCCAGAGGTAGAACAGTTTTGCTTGGTCCACAAAATATTTTAAAATTTAGGAAATTTCACCCCAAACCCAAATTTTCAGGTTCTCTTGAAAACTGAAAAATCTTCCAATGTGGAACCCCCATTCCTTAATGGCAGTAATCAGCTGGAGCTTTAGATTGGATTGTTTTTTCATTTTACCACAGTCCCCATGATTCCTTATTCTGTTAAAGCCAGTACACTTAACTCTTTTGTATGACCTTCTTGGCCTCTAGGGATTCAAGTTTCAGACTCCGGTATTAAGGTTTCCATTAACCACCCCCCCCCAAAACAGAGCCATCCTTACCAGGTACAGGGATCTGAGGGAGAGGAGGAATGGTATCCATTCCACCTCAGCACCTACACACGAATATACACTATTTGTACAACACGCTACCAGGATGCAAAAGGCCAGTCACTTTCTGGAGTCCAATTACCTCCATAATTCACCCGTATCTGTTGAAGCTCACTCTTCCTAGCTTTGGTTTTCTTTGCTTACTAAGTCCTTTGCTTACTAAGTCCTTGGCTCTCTCTGCAATGTACCCTCAACTCTTGTTACACAGCCTCAGGTCCTCCTTGCTTTGATTTAGGCATGGTTCTCTAGGCCAAATCCTCTATTTTTGATTTTAAACAGAATTTGGTATTTGTTCTCTGGTTCTAAGTACTCAGAGATGCAAGCTGACACTTTCATCTTTTACCCAACCAGATCCTTCCGAGAAGGAAGATTAGAGAAGGCAGGCATTAATAGTTTATTAACAATCAAATGTGTTGGAATAACATGAAAATGGAAAGGCAGATTATCTTATTGAGAAGCTAGAATAAAAGTTTCTCTAAGTACCAAATGATTTCTATTTCAGAACCCCTCTCAGTCCTGAAGAATAGGATACTTCACAATGTGCAAATGTACAAATTATAACTGTACAATGTACAAACAGTCCAAATGGAAATCCTGGGGGGTAGGGAGAAAAGGACTAAAGATACAGAAATTATCCTTTATTTAATCCCATGTCTTTTCTCTAAGAATTAAATTTACCAAAGCTCCTCCAAAATGACATCACTATAACTATACTAATTTAAAGCAGAGAGCTCTTCATGTAAGAAAACTTCTGACAAGTGCTAGCATTTAGACATGCAAAGATAAGTATGTTACAATTATAACTTTCCTTTGCTGATTTCACACAAGTAGAGTCTCAGCATGATTCTTGATATTTATAAAACCTATTCAATACACTACCTTCAGTACCTTTAAATATTCACCTAATACATTCCTTAATGACTAAAACACCAAAACAATTTCATTGATCATAACAACTTATAAAATGAAGCTAATCTGCCAGTGTACCAGTTCCAAAAGACAGATTTTCCAGATGACTTAAAAGGAAGAAAAGATTCTTTTTTTCCATTTTATACTTTTATGGATATGCATCAATTTTCTTAATTCCACTTGTAGGTATATATCACTACTTTGTGTTCACTTTTCCTTAGAGTGAGGCACTATATTTTTATTTAGAGGAGAAATAAGACTCAGTGTGTAATGTTTAAAATTTAAACAAAACACTGAGTTCCATTTTGCCTATGGCTGTTTTACTCAGAGACCAATAGTTTACAGAAGTCTTCACGTAAGTAATAATTTCTTCTAGGTAAGGAGGAAAGAGTGCTGACTTCACTGATTTTACTGTCAGGGCATCTTACGTGGGTAAAAAAAAAAAAAGTGAGATAAAAAAATGAGGATCGGTGGCCATACTGCAATTGTTGTTAAGGAAAAGCAGGTATTTCTAAAACCTTGAAAAGCAAAATCAAATGTTACATAAAGCCACAGCATTTTCTTACCTCCATATTTCCAACATTCAGTGCAGTTAAACCCCTTGTTTACCATGCCTATCTAGACCTCTAATCTACAAGGAGTCTCAATTTAATATGCTAGATCAAATCTAAACCAAGATTCTAATTATACCACAAACCAACCCAAAACAACAAAGAACTACCAGGTTCGTGCTTACAGCCCAATTCCTAACAAATCAGATAATGATTTGAGATGGAAGGTCAAAATGATATTAGAGGGCACAGCTAGGTTGTTGTTCAAAAACTGATAGCCTGCACTTAAGCTACAATAACTGAAACTCTCATTAACTGTCTAGTAATATAAATCCAGCATTGCGTTTTCCCCATTCATCCCTTTCTGACAAATTGGATGAACTTCTCAAAACTGACAAAGGGAATGTAGTCAAACAAGCAGTGGTGTTACTAAGGCAGGAATATTAGTTGTCAAGATAGACCATTTCTACATAAAAACTCTGTTGTCTTAAAGCATTATGATACCTTATCAAAAACGTTTCGGTATATGATGTAATATTCATCAGCAGGTCCTTCCTCATTACAGCCCACTCTTTCAGTTTCTGTAATTATGTATCTTTGCATTCTTTCCAAAAATTCCTTGTCACTTCTACTAATGATAGGAGGGAGAACTGCATGTTTATTTATTTCTTGGACAGACATATGTCACAGTCTGCACACCTGTTCACCAGAGAAAAGTCTTGACTTGCTTTGGCAACAAAGCCAAAACTTTGATAAGCCTGAAAGAAAAAGACCATCAATTAATCTAAAGCTTAATTAAGTCAAATATTGATCTAGGGCTTCGCTGGTGGCGCAGTGGTTGAGAGTCTGCCTGCCGATGCAGGGGACACGGATTCGTGCCCCGGTCCAGGAAGATCCCACATGCCGCGGAGCAGCTGGGCCCGTGAGCCATGGCCGCTGAGCCTGCGCGTCCGGAGCCTGTGCCCCGCAACAGGAGAGGCCACAACAGTGAGAGGCCCGCGTACCGCATAAAAAAAAAAAAAAAAAAATTGATCTAAATAAAACGTCTATTTGTTTCAGAAGAAAAAAAAGTCTCATGGATCTCTGAAATAAATATTTCAACCTATGAATTAAAAGGTCTGATCATTCTACTACCATGTGCTATACTATACCTCTGGGATAGAATACCAGTCAATAAAGAACTCATTTCTTACTAAACAAGTATATGTATCATATGATTGAATGGTTTCTTTAACTCAACACTTTCTAACAGAAGGTTTATTAGCATTTTCTTTATTTGTTTCATGTGGGAAAACTAGTTTGGAGGCCTCCTGATGAAGCAAACAAGATCAAATATTTCTCTACGCATGTACCTACCTGGCCCAGTCACAGTTATCCAACACACAATAGCTATAAATAATTCATGAATTTATTTTTATGATGAATTTTATTATAATTCTTATCTTTACTATGAACGTACTAACTGAAAAGTAAGAAGTCAGGACTTCTGCTAAAATCTGTATATCAGTGATGTCAAAGATAACAAACTGTACCTTTCTGAGTGAGGTTTTCAAGCAGCTATATTTCACTGCTCTCTTAGTAAAGAATCATTATCCAACTAGAGTTGGATACAAAAGTTGGTTCCTGAGATCTATTCACATCAACGTTAAACGGATCCCATGATTTGCTTAAAAATGTGTGGCAAGGTAAAACTTTTTTTTTTTTTTTTTTTTCAGGCTACGGACATGCAGCCTCAGTGGCCATGGCCCACGGGCCCAGCCACTCCACAACATGTGGGATCCTCCCGGACCGGGGCACGAACCCGTCCCCTGATTGGCAGGCAGACTCTCAACCACTGCGCCACCAGGGAAGCCCCAAGGTAAAACATTTTAACTCCCCTCATTCCCATCACAGACGTTTATACTCATGGTATAAAATCTGGAAAATATAAACTAAATTTGGAAAATTAATGAAAAACCAAAAATCATCCAGAATCCCACCACCAAAAAATAATGACTACTTAATATGGTGTATTTCCTTCCAATGCTTATAATTATAAAATTAGGATCACACTCTATACTCAGTTTTGTATCCTATTTTTTCACTTAGTATTAAAAGCAGTTGTCCATGTTGTTAAATATTATAGTTTTCAAAAACATGACTTCTAATGATTGCATAGTACTTCATGGTATGATACACAATAACTTACTTAACCATTCCCCACCTGTTGGATATTTTCACTATTATAAATAATGCTGTGATGAATAAATGCCTAAATCAATTTTACTGTGTTTTGGCAATATAATTGATACCTAGTTATCTAAAATAACATATATGGCCAATAAATACTGCCCATAGGTCATATATTGAAGGAAGGAGACACCAAAATAATTTCAAAGTTTAAAAGACCTAATTTAGGGGCTTCCCTGGTGGCGCAGTGGTTGAGAGTCCACCTGCCAATGCAGGGGACACAGGTTTGTGCCCTGGTCCAGGGAGATCCCACATGCCGTGGAGCGGCTGGGCCCGTGAGCCATGGCCGCTGAGCCTGCGCGTCCGGAGCCTGTGCTCCGCAACGGGAGAGGCCACAACAGTGAGAGGCCCGCGTACCGCACAAAAAAAAAAAAAAAGACCTAATTTATCTTTATATTGATGAACTGGATAATGAGAAATAAATTTATAAGTGAACATAAAGTAGTTCCAACGAAGCAATAATCCATAAATGGATCAACAGTTTTCCCAAATAAGAAATCAATTTCTTTATTCATTCATTCAACCAATATTTACTGTCTATTAAGTGCCAGGCATTGTTTTATAGCTAGAGATTCAGCATTCCCCATTATCCTTCCCCACCCATATGCACTCCAGTGCATAATACAGTTATAAATAATATAAAGTCCCTGGCTCCTTGATAGCTTACAATCTATTAAGGGAGACAGACTATAAATAATGTAATTTCCAGGAATTCCCTGGCCGTCCAGTGGTTAGGGCTCAGCGCTTTCACTGCCGTGGACCCAGTTCAATATCAGGTCGGGGAACTAAGATTTTGCAAGCCGAGCAGCGCAGACGGAAAGAAAAAAAAAGTAATTTCAGATAGTAAAAGATAAAAGTCAAAGGAGGAAGGCATGGGTGTGATCACTGGGGAATGGGTGGTCACATCTGAACACCAGTGGCTTCCTATTACCCTTAGGATAAAATCCAAGCTTCTTTCCTTAGTCTATGAATGCCCTATAGGAACCAGGGACTTTTTCTCTGACCAAATCTAGTCTTTTCATGCCCCTGTCCTCCTCATAACCCCCATCCACTCCTATAAACTTGCTCTCTTACCTGATGGTAATTCTCTCCCCATCCCTGCATTCCCTTCCCGCATCCTCACCTCTCCTCCATAAGATACACACAGTACCTCCACTCTCATTTACTTGGCTTTATTTTTCAGATCTCAGCCTATACAGCTCCAGGAAAGCTGCCCTGGATTCCCTTAAATTTGATCAAGTGCCACTGCTATGTTCTCCCACGTACTGTGCACTTCCTCTATCAAATTATCACTCAGAATTCTGGTTATATTCTCTATCTCTCTCAGTAGGCTCTAAATTTGATAAGATCAGGAACCAAAATGTTCTCATTCCCCATCTTCCTTCCCCACCCATATGCATTCCAGTGCATAATACAGTTTCTAGCAGAGTACATGCACCACCCATCCCACCCCCCAAAAAAAAGAAAGTTATTAATCAGTAATCACTGAGCAATAATCTGGTCTGCTCAGAAGACATGACTTGTGCCCTCAAATCAGAACACAGCTAAAGTGACTGTTTCTCAGCATCTACAAAATGCCACTGAGTTACACAGAACAACTCAGATTACCTTACACTCACTCATTCAAATTAGACACTTAGGGATACAGAGGAAACAAGTCACAAGGGTTCCCAGACAAGTATTGATTCTAGTTAAATGAACCTCTGTCACAGAGCAGAGAAGGCAGTGTGACCAGTGGGCACAACGGGCTACAAAAGCCCAGAGGGGCACCTCACTAGTCTGTGGGAGAGGGCAGGGAAATATTAGGGAAAACATCTCATGAAACAACATCCAGGACAATGCTTAATCTGTGCTGCATTTATTTATTCAATAAATATTGGCGGGGGGACTCTTCCCGGTGGCGCAGTGGTTGAGAGTCCGCCTGCCGATGCAGGGGACACGGGTTCATGCCCTGGTCAGGGAAGATCCCACATGCCGTGGAGCGGCTGGGCCCGTGAGCCATGGCCGCTGAGCCTGCGCGTCCAGAGCCTGTGCTCCGCAACGAGAGAGGCCACAACGGTGAGAGGCCCGCATACCGCAAAAAAAATATATATATATATATTGGGGGGGGGACCTACTGTGTGTCTGCTGCTATTCTAGGCACTAGAGATATAGTACTAAACAAAACAAAGTCCCTAACTTCCCAGAGGTTACATTCAAGTAATGAGACAGAAGACACAGGAGTAAAAAAGAGTGTAACAGATGGGGGTAAGTTGTATGGGGAAAAATAAAAGAAGGAAAGGGGTATAGAAAGTAAGAAAGGTGGGAGGGTGCCATTTTACATAAGGCATTAAGTCAGGAAAGAGAATAGCCCTCACTGATAAGGTGACATTTCAGAAACCTGAAAAAAGCAGGTAATGTAGATTCCTGGGAGGAGAGTGGTTGAGGCAGAGAGAGATGCAAGTCCAAAGGCCTCAAGGCAGGATAGCATATCTGCCAGCAAGAAGGCCAGGAAGACTAGAGGAGAATGAGGAAAGGAGAGAAGAAAGATGAGGCCAGAGAGGTAGCTGCCAGATCACGTAGAATATAGGGTCTTGAAGGTAGGAGCACTACCAGCCTATGGGGCACCTTTGTGCAGGTTAGAAAAAGATGCTCCTTTCTCTGGGAAGACGTGGCAAGAGGAACAATGAGCTGAACTGTGGCCTCCAGTCATTCCAGTGTGGGAG
This sequence comes from Neophocaena asiaeorientalis asiaeorientalis, assembly GCF_003031525.2. Lineage (NCBI taxonomy): Eukaryota > Metazoa > Chordata > Mammalia > Artiodactyla > Phocoenidae > Neophocaena > Neophocaena asiaeorientalis. The sequence continues at coordinate 8,609,253 of NW_020173955.1, read as the reverse complement.
TGACAGCCTTGCTTATAGGAACTTAGGCTTAACTCAGAGAGAGATGAAAGCCATTGGAGAGCCGTGGGCAGAAGAATGACAGCTGACTTCCATTTTCAAAGAATTGCTCTTGCTGCTCTGTGAAGACAAGAGTCAAAGCCAGAAGAGCTACTGGGAGGCTACTACAATAGTCCAGACAAAAGATAACGGTGGCTTGAATCAGAGTGGTAGCAGAGATGGTGCGAAGTGTTCTGCATATACATTAAAAGTAAAACCAAGATTTGCTGAGGGATTCGATGTGGGTATGAGAGAACAGTCAAGGATGACCATAAAGTTTTTGGCCTCAGCGATTGAAAAGATGAAATTGCCATTTATGAGATGGGAATATCAATTTCATAAGATCAGGAGCTTGGGCCTCCCTATTAGACATGTTGAAGTTCAGGTGAGTCTGAGTGAGAAGTTTATAAGTTATATGCATATAAATGACATTTAAAAGTTATGAGACAGAATGGAAAATGATCTGGGAAATGTCAACAAAGCAGAGGTCCAAGGACTGGGCATTGGGGGCACTCCAAAGTTTAGAGGTCTGGTAGATACGGAGGAAGCAACAGAACAGCCTGGAAAAGAGCATCCAGGGAGATGGAAAAGGGAGATGGAAGTCAGGTGAAGAAAGTGTTTCAAAGACGAAAGAAATGATCAACTGTGTCAAATGCCGCTGATTGATAGGTCAAATAAGATTAAATGGCCAGTGAATTTTGCAACACGGAGGTGATTAGTAACTACAAGAGCTATTCCACTGGAATGGTGGAGACAGAAGCCTGATAGGAGTGGGTTCAGTCAATGGAAGGAAAAGAATTAGAGACAATGAGTATAGACAACTCTTTCGAGGAGTTCTTTTGTAAAGGTGGAGATTAGCCGGCAGAATATGGTAGGAGAGCGCTCCACAGAGAAGAAACGTTTTCTTCAGAAGTGCCAAAGCATGAAAGAGCTTGTCAGGAACTTCAATTAGCTCAGTGATAAGTGAGTAATGGGCTTGGCAGACTAGGCTGTAAGGAAGGCAGAGGCTATCACACTAAGGAATTTGGATTTTATCTTGAAGATGAAGTAGCATTAATGACATAATCATTTTTACTTTTTATATGTTGGAGGCAAAAGTGAAGGTGGGTTAGAAAAAAACTGGGGACAGAGAAAATTAAGGAGCCTGAATTTGGGGATGCAGATGCAGAGAAGAGGGCACAGAGAGATAAAGAGAGAAGACATTAGAAGGTGCACGCACAGGATTCTGTGGTTGCGCAGCGGCGAAAGGCCAGGGGAAGGGAGTTAACTCGCCCGCCTTGCCAGGACAGCCCCCCACCCATACTCCAAAAACTTCCTCTTAGGACTTTCACCACAACTCCCAACTCCAAACTTGGAAATTCTACAATAAATAAACCTTTCCGCGGGTTTCCTTCCCATGTGGCCTCATCTGAAAATTTGAAAACTCCAGAGATTTTCAACATAGTAAACCGTTTCACACTGCGTAGTGACATAAGACAGAACCTTCCTTAAACTAGGAAAACATCCGGGGTTGAAGGCGGGGAGGGGCTACAGGGCGAGACAAGGACGGACAAGAGGTTTTGAGGATACCACCTATCTTTCAGCTTGTCTGGAGTGGCCACAGGTGTGCCCTTCCCTTGAAGGCCAAGGGGAGCGTCTGGTGGTAAATGGCTGATCATCCGCCCCTCACAGCCTCAGTAAGTGGGTGATGACACTTTCGGTCCCCCACTCTTCCCCAACCTCTTAACCTTCTCTCCTAGTCACTTCCGACCCGTTTCCACCTTCCCCGAAACCATTACTGCGCTTCACCGTTGCTCCCTCCTCACCTTAACCCCTTCCTCCAAATCCCGACGCCAGGGCTAAGCGATAGTAACTAGGGAGCCCATGGCTGTGGAACTGCATCTTGGGACGAGTAGTCCTAGAGAAAAGAAAGCAGCGGAAAACTACAATTCCCAGAAGACACTTCCATTTCCTCCGTTTTCCTCATGAGGCCCCCTCAACCCCACCCCCTTTTAAAGACCCTCTTAGCCACGTCAACTACGGTGTGAAATTCTTTTAAAGACATTTTAAAATTGCTTAAATCTGCTATTTCAAGAGCGTTCTGAAAGCTAAAGTGAGAAATAAGCCAGGCTACCAGGAGGAGAAATGAGGTCACGACCTGGTCTGGCACGTGGCTGGACAGCCGCTGCGACAGCACTCAGGCACTTGACGTGGCCGCCTAGGAGGCGGGGCCTCCGCGGGGGCCCTGGGAAAGCCCGTGGGCCTGCACGATGCCCTTCTTTTTGGATCCGCCATCTGCGGTGAGTATGTACTCTCGGGTGTTCTCCGGCCCGCGGCCTGCCGTCGCGCCTCCTCTGTCCCCAACCTCACCGTTTCCTCCTTTTCCTCACCCTCAGGTGGCACCGCCGCCAATATGCAGATTTTCGTGAAGACCCTGACGGGGAAGACCATCACTCTCGAGGTACGGGCCAGGCGGTGGGAGAAGTCGCGGCGTGAAGGAGGGGGGATCTGAGGCGGGTTTCGGCACGCGCGTTGCTTACCGCCTTAGAATACGTTTCCGAACCTGGTTTCTAAAACTTGGCCGTAAAGGGAGGATTGTTTAACTGAGCTGGGGATTAGGGCAGGTTTCCGATGCCTAAAGTCCGAGTCTGTCGCCTCTGGTGGTTCCCGCCAGGTAGCCGCTGCCGGGGTCGCGAGGCGGGAGGGTGGCGGCCCCCGCAGGTGGGCGCGAGCACGCGTGGCCCGGCCGCCGCCGCCCGGGGCTGGGGGAGGGAGCGTGCGCGCCGGGGAGCCTGTCTCCAGCTGCGTGAGCCAACGGCTCTACTAGGTAGGTTTCAGCCCCCACCGCCTCGGCTCCTTGATGACCTTCCAACTGAACGGAGCAATTACTCTAGTTTACTCTAGTTCCTGATTGTGTTACCTATACGTTTGCACTTCAAAATTTCTAGGTCGAACCCTCGGATACAATAGAAAACGTAAAGGCCAAGATCCAGGACAAGGAAGGCAAGTTAACATTTTCTGATTCAGAAAAACTCACCTGCAGAGGCCCTGTCAGGCGCTAGACATACCTGCTCTTTGTGGGGTGGGAAGAGGTCAGATTGACAAAAATGCTTTTGGAATAACACAGTAGACGTTTATCAGCGTGGAGCCAAGCTGTAGTACCTTTCACGTGTGTGATTTTGGACGTGTTAGTTAATTTACACATGTATACTTATTTGTAAAGTGGTTAACATGTATTAGGATTAAATGAGATAAACCGTTTAAACATTTACAATTACACTTTCCCTGTAGTAAGAACTCACTGATGGATGTTAGTACCATTTATTTGATTCAAGATTATAAATCTTGAGCAGATATGGTTGTTTTGCAGTCACTTAATTTGTTTGTTCAACTCGTTTCCCATTAGGAATTCCTCCTGACCAGCAAAGACTGATCTTCGCTGGCAAGCAACTGGAAGATGGACGTACTTTGTCTGACTACAACATTCAAAAGGTCTGTTTGGAGGAAAGCAGCCCTTTAAGTATAATTAATTTTTTTATTTTTGCCTGTGTTGGGTCTTTGTTGTGGCACGTGGGCTTTCTCTAGTTGTGGCGAGAGGGGGCTACTCTTCGTTGCGATGCGCGGGCTTCTCATTGTGGTGGCTTCTCTTGTTGCGGAGCATGGGCTCCAGGCATACAGGCTTCAGTAGTTGTGGCATACAGGCTCAGAAACTGTGGCTCGCGGGCTCTAGAGCACAGGCTCAGTAGTTTTGGCCACGCACTTAGTTGCTCTGCAGTGTGGGGGATCGTCCTGGACCAGGGCTTGAACCCGTGTACCCTGCATTGGCAGGTGGATTCTTAACCACTGCACCACCAGGGAAGTCCCTTAAGTATGAATATTTGTATCTTAATTTGGAAATTTTGACTAATACTCAAAGTGGGGAGAATAGCATTAGATTAGCAGTAGATTCCCAGGTGATTGATACACCAACATTTGAGAAGTGCTACTATAGTCTACGTTTTGGATTTTGCGTATCGCATCCCATGGTGTAATTTAATGTGTTCCTTAATCTGTCTATGAACTAAGAGTTTATATAGGAATCGGATACCTTTTTTTTTCTGACTCCCTCGTGTGAGTGTACTTCCTGTCATATCCAGTTAGAATGTGCATGATGCTGGTTGTCCATTCTCCACAGAGCAGTAGCATTAATGTAACCATTTTTAAAGGCTGTTTTGTTCTCTGTTCAATAACAGGAGTCCACTCTTCATCTTGTGTTGAGACTTCGTGGTGGTGCTAAGAAAAGGAAGAAGAAGTCTTACACCACTCCCAAGAAGAACAAGCATAAGAGAAAGAAGGTTAAGTTGGCTGTCCTGAAATACTATAAGGTGAGCCAAATTATTAAAGGTAATAATTTATCTCTGGTTTCAAACTCTTTAATATAAAAGTTTAGGGTTTTTTCCTGTTTGGTATTTGAATAAGCTCTTTATAATGGGGTTTACCTTTAGGTACTTTATTCCAAACTAAGTTTCTGATTTTGAAGTCCGATATGGGTTCAGGTCTTAACTCTGTCCACTTCTTGCAAGGCTGGGCTTTAAAAACTCTGAACTTTTTTCTTGTAGTAATTATTGGTGAGAATTTGGGGTGCTTCGGTTTGTAAGTACTAAGAAATATCACTGTTGTGTGATTAAAAGGTTAAATACTTTGAGTCATTTAAGCTAGACTTCACAGTATGTTGTAAGATTATCTTAACAGCAAGTTTATGCTTTTTAGGTGGATGAGAATGGCAAAATCAGTCGCCTTCGTCGGGAGTGCCCTTCAGATGAATGTGGTGCTGGAGTTTTTATGGCCAGCCACTTTGACAGACATTATTGTGGCAAATGTTGTCTGACCTATTGTTTCAACAAACCAGAAGACAAGTGATTGTATATTGGTTAATAAAAGACATGAACTAATGAACTACCGTTTAAATGTTGAGTTTTATTCCAGTGATTTTAAAAGTGGGTTTTAAAGATCAAATTAATCACTATTTTCTTAGGTAACCTGTACTTGGCAGAATTATGTTGTATTTGATACCAGCTGTCTAGATACAGGTCAGTTTCTTTGTACCTCAGCAGTACTGACTTTTTTTTTTTTTGCGGTATGCGGGCCTCTCACTGTTGTGGCCTCTCCCGTTGTGGAGTACAGGCTCCGGACGCGCAGGCTCAGTGGCCATGGCTCACGGGCCCACCTGCTCCGCAGCTTGTGGGATCTTCCCGGACCAGGGCACGAACCAGTGTCCCCTGCATTGTCAGGCGGACTCTCAACCACTGCGCCACCAGGGAAGCCCCCAGTACTGACATTTTTGACTGATAATTTTTGGTTGTAGGGACTTTCCTGTATATCACAGGGTGATGAACAGCATCCCTGGTCTGTACCCACTTGCTGCCAGTAGCACACTACCCCTCCCCACAACCAAAAGTATCCAGACATTGCCAAATGACCCCTAGGGGTGGGAAGGAACCTCCCCCACCCTCAGATTGAGAAACATTGGTTTGTGTGAATTGGTATTATAACCTTGCCTAAAAAGAAGCTACAATGTACTGACACTTGTTTCCTACAAAGGAAGTTTAAAGGCGGCAGAGCTTGCAAGTTACCAGTTAAAAAATTCATCTGCATATGGCTGATTCACTTGGTTGTACAATTGAAGCTAACAGTATTGTGAAGCAATTACACTCCAATAAAGATCTGTTAAAAAAAATTCACCCAAAGTCCTTTAATGTTGAGTGTGAACTCCTCTTTGGAATTTTAAGTTCTGAGGTTTGCTCATTGGTACTGCTGACACTGAAAAATAATGGTTTCACAGTATTTGACTGGTACCATATTTTATCTATGGAGTGCAGTTCAGGGAGGCTTGCTTCTTGATATCAATGAACTAAAGTAAGCACTTGAAGTTTATTAAACTGATTATTAGATTCATTGATATACCAATAATTAACAATTCCCTTTAGCCATATTCTTTCCCTACTCTAGGATTTCTAGTTGGACGCGTCCTTAAATAAGGTTTCCTAATTCTGTAGCATTTTGACAGTTACACCTGTTAATGCTCGGCAGAACTTTCTGGCCAGTGGTGAGTGGTGAATTATTACCTTTAGTAAGACGAAACTAGTTGCTCTGTAATAAAGCAAAACATTTAATCATTTACATTTTTAACATAATTTTAAAATCCTGGGTCCCAAGAAGTCTTGGCTAGAACTTCCTTTTCTTCATAACAGACAATATCATCTCCCACTTTAAATTCTATCTTTTCTTCATCCAAACTAAGACCACAATCCATTCCAGTTTTGATGACTGAAATATCATCTTTATGGTGTTTCAGTGAGATTAATGAGCCTTAAAAAAGAGAAAAAAACTTATGGTTCATATAACTCAAATAAGTACCCAACAAGTGCAGTTGTAGTCTGGTGTTAAAAGGAAAATTACACTGAAATTCTTACAGATTTTACAGTCCTGTCATGTTAAAAGATGGGACGAAATACCAGGGAAACCAAAGAAAAATGAAGTTTGCTATAAACAAGATGTGATGTGTAGCGAAAAGTACTGTCTCCCTTTTCAAAGGTTAACACTTTACAGGGGATGGGGGTTATACTCGGGACGATGAAGACGATGCAGGCACAAGCTTGTTAAGAAAGGATGAAAATATAATGATGTGGATCCGAGTGTAGGAGAGACATGGCTGGAAAGGTAGTTTGGGGCCAATTTTTAGAACCTTAGAAAGATTTGGGGACTAACAATCCTGGGAGAGTCATTAGGACTGGAGGCCAGATATCAGCAAGAAGTGGCCTGAACTAGGATTATGGGAGTGAAAGATTTCAGTTACCCAGGATCATCAGGTTTTGGTGACTGGATATGATATTATAGAAACAGTTTTATGTTGCTTACCCTTCCAAATAACATGTCCATTACGTATTAATTTAAATTTTTTTTGTTTTTCTAACTGTCCCTTTTGGACTCTGCAGCCGGCCACAGGAACTTTTTTCTTCCCTTCTGTTATAGAGAAGGTAGCTAGTATAGAAGCCTCACCTTTAGGAAGAAGAGAACATTAAGTATACAGAAAACAAAAATTCTGAGAAATCTATAATTTCTGACATTTGGCAGAGTAACAGTTAAAGGTGTGAGAAAAATTACAAACTCGTGCAAGAAAGTCCTAATTTTCTCTAACTCAACCAACTTTATTTTCCTGGCCAATATTAGAAATAACATGAAAATCCTTGGGTATTCTTGGAAAAGAAAATCAACAAAACTACATGTGCTTACCAAAAGAATGAAAAATAAATGAAATGTTCACTTTTTTGGATGAATAAAATGCAATAGAAGATGCTATCAGTTGATAAGATTAGTATAATTCCTGTCTGCTCCATGAAAACCTAATTTTCAGTTGTCCCTCAATATATTTTCTTGAATGGACCATCCGTTGTTGCCTGATTTATTTTTAATCTCACCATGGGTAATTTATATACACTTAAGAGTACTAATTCTGTGAGTCAGCTTAATTTTTTTTTACTGACTGAAATTTAAAACAAATTCCAATAATGTCACGGTACCACACACTATAATGTAACAGTTTTCTAGAATTAGTGTTATTTGGTGCTCACTTACCCCTGGAAACCCTCATATGACTCAGTTTTCCAAATTGCTCTTAGCACAAGAACATACAAATCTCTGTGTGATCATGTTAAGTAGGTCAGAAAAGGCTAAAATAAATCTGTACTGTGGACCAAAAATGCAAATACTGAGTCTTATCATGAGGAAACAGACAAATCCAAATTAAAGTACATTCAACAAAATCACTGGCCTATATACACTTCAAAAATGTCAAGGTCAAAAGACTGAAGAACCTAATCTGTGATCCTGGACTGAGGGAAAAATATATATTTATAAAGTACATTATATAGGGACAATGAACAAAATTGGAACATGGACTGTGACTTAGATAAGAGTATTAATGTTCAATTTCCTGAGTTTGATACTTGTTCTGCAGTTTTATACGAGAACGTCCTTGTGTTTAGGAAATGCAAATATTTACGGGCAAATGAACACAATATCTCAAATTTACTATCAAATGGCCCAGAAAAAAAAAGTGTGTGTGTGTGTGTGTGTGTGTGTGTGTTTGGAGGGGGAGGACTAAAGCAAATGGGGCAAAATGTAAACAACTGGTGAACTGGGAGGGATTTGCTTATACTTTTCCAGTAATTTTTCTGGAAATATAAAACTATCATCAAAATTAAAAGTTAACCAAAAATATCCAGATGTGGGGAGGAAAAAGAAGAGATAAACTGATTCAGTCCATCTGAAATACATTTAGCCGTTAAACTGGCCAAGGGATATGTTAGAAAAAAATATTTTTAAATGTTTAATATTTAAATGTAAATTTTCTTCTCATGGTGGATTTCTTTGCCAGCTGCTGGACAAAATCAATGGCTCCTTCCACAACACTGTTAATAATGTTTATGCCTCCCATCCCAGTCTACTCTGCATTACAATTAGTGGTTTATGTCTAACTAGAGGGCAAGTTCTTACTGCCTTATTTGCCTTTGTATCCTCACAGCCAAAAGCACAAGACCTTGCAGAGGGCAGGTGTTTATAATTCATACGAAGTTACACTGAACCTTTATCTATAGTAGTCATTTTTTTCTAGAACACAGGATATGTGTTGGAACAGTGAACATATTTAAACAGCAAAATATATTTCCCTTAAACTTTGCTTTCAAGTGTTATTTACAGCAGGTTAGATACGAATGTTTAAACATTCAGTGAACACTCACCTATTGTGTGCTCTTCCACAATGCAGGGCAATCTACTGCTCAGTTCCTCCTGCAAATCTTCAATAAGACGGTAAATGATTTTGTGAAGTTTAATTTTTACTCCTTTTTTTGCAGCCGACTGCTGGATAACATTGCCTGCATTCACATTGAAGCCGTATATAACACCTGGAAAGCATAAATACAATAAAGTAGCACAAATATTGCATTAAACAGTTTGTCTTCCAAGCAAAAACACAAATCTAAATTTTTTGCTTCTATGTAAATTAAAAGTGAGTAGGAGAGGTAAATTCTATAATTTTTTCTCATGAAAACTAGTTAATTTTTTAAATTAATGAAAGGATTTTATAAATTCTATTGTGGCTTATTAAACAAGGAAGATTTCTTTATGATTTTTAAATCCAATCATTTAAGGAACATTATTTTAAATGACCATTATGTGCAAGGCAATATGCTAAACGAAGCTTTCATACCAGAGAAATAAGAAAAAAATGATTAGAACTGAAATACTACATTATTTTAATAACAATTCTGTTATTAATTATAATCTTATAGTCTACAACTTTTGTTGTTTGCTCTTAGATATTCAGCTGGCCAAAAGATATTAAAAAAATACAGATGACCCTTGAGCAACACAGGTGTTAGGGGCACCAATCCTCCGTGTAGTTGAAAATCCGAGCATAATTTATGGTTGGCCCTCCATATAAATGCGGTTCCTCCACATCCGAGGAGTTAACCAACCTCGGATCTTGTAGTACACTGTAATATTTACTATTGAAAAAATCCATGTATAAGTGGACCCACAGTTCAAACCCGTGTTGTTCAAGTGTCAACTGTAGTTACTTAATTGGTAAAGTTCAAGAGTTGTTTAAGAAATGAAAGAAGTTCCACGGAGCTGACCATTTTACCAAAGAACAAATAATGTATTTAACTGCAAATACCTTGGGGGTGTGAAAAAATATTTATGCAAATGGCTTAATCAGGAGAAAAACAGAACCACCTTGAAAGTCTTATTATCATTAAGAAATCATTCAATGCATCATACTATCTGCATTAATAGAAAAGTCAGTGCCCATAAAATACTTTGAAATAACCAACATTATTGAAAACATCTTTTCAGTAGTAAAGGTAACATCTAATTCTAATCAAGTTAGGTCATGAAGTACCCCCTTCCTAAATGATTCATTAATCACTCAATAACACTGGTGCTTTGCCTAGATGTTAAACCTATTTAAAGCGACAGTCATGCAGTCATGAGTCCCCTTTCCGTGTATCGTAAGTTTGACTCACAAACAGTCCCCTTGTCTTCAAGGCATATAAAGCTAAAAAGAGCTTTTGATTTAAGAAAAATATAAGTTGTAAAATTATAAGTAAACAAAAATAGGCAACCAAAAGTAAAAGATGAAGGAAAGTACTGAGTAGGCTGATTGCAGATTAAAGAGCATTCAAAAAGTCTAAATGAAAGAGAGAGAGAACCAATTCTGGGTTGGGGGGCAACCTGGAAGTGGTGAGGAGGCAGTAATGGTACATTCAAGAAATACTACTGGGGCTTGAAATAGTTCCCCAAAGTTTCAGTACAACAATGACAGCCACAGTGGAGCTGTGGCTGCAATACTGCACATCCCATTTGCTCTCAATCACTAGCTGAGACTGAACTGCAACAGGAAGGGGGATACCGATGGGGGTAAAATGTCAGGTGTGACTAGCCCAGCAAGAAAAGACAAATGGTTCAGAGTATGCTCTAGGGAACACAGTTAAACAAACAGGAAATGGAATCCTCACCATGAAATGTTTCAGCAAGGTTAACATCATTTTCACTAATATCACCCACACCAGAATGTACTAACTCTAGTTCACACTCATGTGAAGCATCATAGGTATCCATAATGTTCAAAATGGCCTCTACGGAACCGTCAACATCACCTAAATGCAGCAAAAGTTTAAAATTACTGGTGATAGGAGTTAGAAATTAACAGACACAAAAATGACAATAATCTATTTAAAGCAATAAAAGGAATAGCATTTACCACAAAATCCACTTTTCTTTAGGTTTAGCATTATAAATATCTACTTAACTGAATAAAGTATAAAGAACCAAATGTACATTTACAACAAAATCCACTAGATAAATGTTTACTAAGGAAATCTCCCCCAGTGAGGGGGTGGGCAAAAAGGGTGAAGAGGGTCAAAAGGTACAAACTTCCAGTTATAAAGTAAATATGTCATGGGAATATAATATGCAGCATGGTGACTATAGTTAATAACACTGCACTGCATATTTGAAAGTTGCTAAGAGAGTAGATATTAAAAGTGCTCATCACAAGAAAAACACATTTTATAACTAAGGATGGTGACAGATGTTAACTAGACTTATTATGGTGATCATTTCACCATATATGCAAATACTGAATCATTATGAAACTAATATAATGTTACATGTCAAGTATATCTCAATTTTTTAAAATTCCCCCCCAAAATACTGAAATCATTTTGGCTTAAATTTAATGGCCCAAATTAATTGTGAGAATGACGAAATACATATATTCCTAAAATGAGATGTAAAGTAAAATCTTTTAAAAGTCACCTTTAATAATTATAGGAAGTACATTTGAATCTCCTCCTGCTTTTTCTTTTGGCTTTAAGGGCTGCTGCTGTTTTTTTATTTTGTACTTTATAAATGACCTTGCCTTCCAGTGCAAAGTGCCATACTTCTCGCGGGCTTTCCGATGTGCTTCTTGGTGTTCCTTTCGCTTTTCTTCTATTAATTCCAGATCCTCTTTATTTTTCTCCTGTTCTTGCTCATACTTCCTCCAGTGAACAACTTCACGTGCCCTTGGCTTTATAGGGGAAAAAAAAAAAGGAATTATTTAACTAAATAGAAACCAGTAACTGCTGGTTTTTTCCTCCACTATGAAATCAGCCTAGCTCATATATGAAACCACTAATTTTAAAGTTTTAAGAAACTTACAAAACTTTTATATGGAGGCTTTGTGTAAATTTGAAATTATTTAAAAATCTTATCTCAAATTTTAAAAGCCAAATTTTACAGCCAAACTCTAAAATGACATCACTGGCCCCCCCTCACAGCCTGTTATAGTACTGAATTATTTATTACTTATTTGGTATAACATTATAGATTGATATTTTAAATCATTATATCATATCTACTGTAGAGGAATTAAGCTTGATATACCTCAGATTCTACTTCAAGAATTTCATCTCCTGCAGAAGGGAAGTCTCTCCAGCCTATAATTCCCACTGGCATGCTGGGACAGGCCTCATTGATTACTTTGTCATTTTCATCAAACATTAAGCGTACTTTTGCCCAACTCTTTCCAGCAACCAGAATGGAGCCTTTTCTCAAAGTTCCTCTTTGAATTATAGCTGTAGTAACAGGACTAATATGAAAATAAAAGTATATATTCTTAATGCCATAATCATGGTGTAATGGCACTTTCTCAGTAAAGATATCTTTATGAGATTAAAAATATATAATTTGAACACACAGGGTTAATTCCACCACTTCTCAACTTCTCAGTTTTTCATACTATAAAGACATTTCTTCAAAATTACAGGCTAAATGTCCATCAATGGAAGAATGGATAAAGAACATGCAGTATATATGTAAAATGGAATATTATAAAACCTTAAAAAAAGAATATCCTGTCACATGCTAGAATACGGATGAACCTCCTGGACGAACATATGCTAAATGAAATAAGCCAGTCAAAAAGGACAATATTATATGATTCCACTCATAGGAAGTATCTAAAGTAGTCAAAATCATGGAAACAACTACTGAAAGATAGCTGCCAAAGGCTGGGTGGAGGAGGGCGGGGAAATTAGTGCTTCATGGGTATAGAGTTTGTTTTGCAAGATGAAAAAGTTCTAGAGATCTGTTGCACAACAATATGAATATACTTAATGCCACTAGACTGTACATTTCAAAATGGTTAAGATGGTAAATTTAATATTATGCAATTTTTACAATTAAAAAAAAGAAAACAAAAAACATTTCTTGTAAGGTTATGGTAGTGAAGGGTGCAGACAGCTAAGTGTTCTGACAGAATCCTAATCTCCTTTCTATAATTTGTTAAGCAGTGAAAAGACCTCTTTTGCTAACAGGGAGGGAAATTAAAGAAAACACTATTCCAACAATCTTACTATATATTAATGGGTAAGAACATAAAGAATTTAGAAACCCTGAAATGCAACAATTGCCATTTTATTCCAAGTTATGTTAGTCTATAAGGCTTTAGCAATATATCAAGCAAATTGAACTACTAAGTCACCTAAATATGACTACTAAATGTATACACATATTTGCTAAGATCTACTGATAACTGCATGTTTGTGTTCTGTGTGCCAGTGCAATAAAATACTTTTTATTTTTATTTTAAAAATATATATATTTTTTGGCTGCACCGCAGCGGCATGCAGAACTTCCCCAACCAGGCATCGAACCCGTGCCCCCTGCAGTGGAAGCGTGGAGTCTTAACCACTGGACTGCCAGGGAAATCCATATTTTTTAAAACAAATGCTTTGAAAATATTGTTCAGGGACTAATAATAATGTGCAATAAACATAAGATACTGTTATATAATCAAGTCACAAAAACAATGAAATAACATTATTAGAAAGCAACCATTTTAACAGACCTACCCTCTTCCTTTGTCTGTGAAAGATTCTATTACTGTTCCTTCAACTGGACCAGTAGGGTCTGCTTTCAATTCTAACATTTCTGCAAGAGCAATTGTTGCCTCTGCCAAAGCCATCATGTTATCGCCCTTTAACAACAAAAAAAACCTGTTAATATACATTAATAAATAATATCTGTAAATGTAAATACCAGTATCAGAAAGCCAAATAATCCTCGACAGTTACACTTTTCTCTTTATGCATTAAAAACATGAATTACACAACACTACGAGACTAGATATCAATTACAGGAAAAAAATCTGTAAAACATACAGACACATGGAGGCTAAACGATTTAAAGTAGCAGGATACAAAATTAATGCACAGAAATTTCTTGAGTTCCTATACACTAATGATGAAAAATCTGAAAGAAAAATTAAGGAAACACTACCATTTACCACTGAAACAAAAAGAATAATATAGCTAGGAATAAGCCTACTTAAGGAGATAAAAAACCTGTATGCAGAAAAATATAAGACACTGATGAAAGAAATTAAAGATGATACAAACAGATGGAGAGATATACCATGTTCTTGG
>NW_020173955.1:8575408-8595161 GCF_003031525.2 Neophocaena asiaeorientalis asiaeorientalis | reverse complement strand
AGATGCAAGAGGGAGGAGATATGGGGATATATGTATAGCTGATTCATTTTGTTATAAAGCAGAAACTAACACACCACTGTAAAGCAATTAAACTCTAATAAAGATGTTTAAAAAAAACCCCAAAACATGAATTACCCTATTTGACAGAAGGAAAGAAGGAAGAGAGGGAGGAAGGGAGGGAGGGAAGAAGAGATAAGCAAGAAAATCTGACCCAGGGACTGATCTTGCAACGAAAAGTGGCCATACATATATAGATAGATATTATATATATAATATATATATTATCTATCTATCTATCTATTTTTAAGAATATCTACTAGAGTTCGTTAATACCCTTTTTTTTTTTTTTTGTGGTACACGGGCCTCTCACTGTTGTGGCCTCTCCCGTTGCGGAGCACAGGCTCCGGACGCGCAGGCTCAGCGGCCACGGCTCAGGGGCCCAGCCGCTCCGCGGCATGTGGGATCTTCCCGGACCGGGGCACGAACCCGCGTCCCCTGCATCAGCAGGCAGACTCTCAACCACTGCGCCACCAGGGAAGCCCTGTTAATACCCTTTTATAAACACATGCTTCTTCCACCCTCTGTCCTCCATCTGTCTCTACAATTGTGTTTTCTTCCTCTCACTTTCTTTACAGTGCTACATTACAATTGAAGTTCTATCCAATTGGACAAGCTTTCACTGATTTCATCTGATCCACTCAAGAATCCTGTAAAATAAGTAAATCAAACACTACTTACTCTTATTAAACAAATAAGGAGAAAAAACACTGACTAGACCCAAACTATAACCTATACTCTGCAACTACCCAGCTGTACAACCTTGGAAAATCAGTTCACCTCCTGGATCACCTTTCCTCAACTGTAAAATGAAGGAGCTAGATTAGGTGATTCTTTCACCTTTAATGATCTATGTCTACTATGCTTTCTAAGTCTCCAAGATCATGCAGCTGATTAACGGGTGATGGAACTGGAACTGATGGACAAGGGATTTTTCCATTTTCCATGTCAGCTAAGAGCTTGCTCACAATTGTTACAATATAAAGCAACAGAAACAACTGTAACAAAACTAACTAAACACTTTTCTTACCCATCTACTTATTCCTAGTATTTATTCCAATTTACAAAATGCTGCTCTGAAAAGCAGAGCTGGGGTTGTTTCTTTGCATGAAGAGTCCTCTATTCTTCATCAGAAAAGAAAGCCTCATCTTACTTCCCTGCCACTCTCTTACCTCCATTCCCAGGATTCATCTTTGCCATGCCTCCAAATTTGCCTAATCAGCTTTACATCTATCTATCTACTCATCTAATATCTGGGCAGAAAAGGTGGTCATGTCTTCAAATGTTCTAATCTTGCCATCTGGTTTTCACATCATAGTAACAATCAAGGTATAGTAGGAAGAAGACAAGTAAGGTGGCATTTTATGAGTTTCAGAGAAAAAGAGGCAAAATTTTACTATTAACAGAGGCATAACTTCTAATCATCTTGGAGGTAACAAATTTAGGAAAAGTAAAGATAAAATGAGACTTAATTGGAGGAAGGTGGCCAAATAAAGTACAATTTCTTCATCGAATGATCAGAAGAAAAAGAGTCCATATTACGAGTAAACCATGGAATATGGTAAGAATGGACAAAAAAAGGAAATTTTTACTTAGCAGCAACCTGTATAGGACAAGAGAACTGGAAAATGCTATCACAAAGCAGGTACTGAGCTTCCTTGGTGTATTTTATCCAGAAGAGAATAATTGGTAATTTAAAAGAAAATGGAATTCATCATAAATAACATTATAAAACTTATAGCAGTTTAGTTCACAGAAACACTGAGTCAATCAATAACAAACTGAACCCAAATATTTCAACACTGTATTAGTAAAAAGTTTTATTTGTTTAAATTTCTCTTAAATGCCCTAAGACCTATTGTATAGTTTTTCACTTTAAAAACAAGCACTTTTTATTACCAACTGAATTTCGTTTCTGCTTAAAAGTCTTTATCCTACTATTATCCTATCCCCACATCATTCACCACTTATTCTCCTCATTCTAAGTACCTTGTAGTAAGAAAAGCATAGGTAAACCTGACCCCTCTGGATTGATGACTAATCTTTCTGAGCCTAATTTCTAATCTGCCAAACTAGGATAATGATACCAGCTTTGCCTAGTTCTCAGAGAATTTTTAAAACAACAACAGAAATTATGGATGTCAAAATGTTCTCTAGGTATAAGGCACTATGTGCATGATGTGTAGCACTCCCATCTGAATACACTGTCTCTGAGGTGCCCGCACTTACCGTGAGTGCAGAAACATGCACTGCTTGAACGTCACCTCCATAATCCTCACATACCACATCATAAGCTAGCAGTTCTTTTTTCACTTTCTCAGGATCAGCCTCAGCTTTGTCACATTTGTTTATGGCAAGGACAATAGGAACTGAAAGAGACAGAGTTAAGAAGAGTGCAAATGACGACACTTCAACTCCAGGTATTCACAATGAAAGATGCCAACGTTTTCTGGCTTTCTCTTGACCCAGCGGATGTATTTATCTAACAAAAGACCTAAAAAGACCCACTTTACACCCACCTACTCTGCTTTATACACATGAAGGATTCCAGGTGAGAGATGTCAAAACTGCAATTATAAGATTCTGTATTAAGAATATGCAATTATGATTATTAAAAAACAAAAACACACAACAGTACTTAGGGTAGAGAAAGGACTATCCTTAAATCTGAAAGCAAGATCAGCAACTACACTAGAGATAATCTCCAGAAAAAAAAAAATCAAGAGAAGATTCTAATTCTAATACCACTAGACCATTTGCATCTTCTTTCCAGGAGTTCCCTGTTAAAACCCAACATCTCACCCTGGGGTGAAACTAAGTACCATTATTGTAAACTTTCTTTTAGGATTTACAGCAATTCTTTCTTCATACACACTTAGCTGAGTGACTGACACAAAGTAGATTCTCAATAAATGTTTACTTAATGAATGAACCAAATAATCTTATAATCTACTTGTCATTACTAAACATACCCTTTCATTAGAGAACTCACACAAAATTCTAGGAGATAATTCTCTGATTGAGTTTCACCAACTCTGCAATTTTCTCAGGTATCAAAGGAATAGAAATTGAAAATAGACACGAAAGAGCTATGCAATCCACAGCCTATTATTATGAAAAAGTACATTCTATATCGATCAGCTGGAACTTAACAGGCACCAAGAGAACAGGTACAGAAAGCATGATGTAAGGAATTTATCATATCTCAACCAACTGCTTTGTTACAGGGTCCCTGACAGATTTACCACTCTTATTTTTATTATATTCCCTAGGATCATTAAGAACATAGCCCATTCCACAAAGGTAGTTTTGAGGAATTAAAAAATAAAGAGAGGAACACAAGCTAGAAGACTAGATTCCAAATGCAGGCATGTTGCAAATTAACATGGGGAAGTTCCTGACACCCTCTGGGTCTTAGTTTTCATGTTGTGAGATGAAAAAAACACTGGACTAGATCAATGATTGTCAACCCTTTCTTTTTTTTCTTGCCAACAAACCTAGGGGAATATGATGCATTCCTTCAGGTACATTTTCTCAAGACAACAGTATTTTCTCAGTGGGTGTAGGGTCATATCACAATAAGAATGAATGTACAAAGTATGTGTGTGGTGTTTATTATAATTTTTTTTCTTGGCCACGCCACGTGGCTTGCAACATCTTAGTTCCCCAACCAGGGATTGAATTCATGCCCTTGGCAGTGAAAGTGTGCAGTCCTAACCACTGGACTGCCAGGGAATTCCCTATTATTACAATTTTTAAATGGAGAAATAAGGGAGAATATAGCCAAGTATTTTCCAAAAGTTTCGATTTTATACCTTTGACCAAATAAGAACTTATTTAAAGCAGATGAGGGAAAAGTCTCTTTTAGAGAAGAATTCCAGATAATAAATGAATAAGGAATAACAATTAGAATATCACCACTTTGTAACTCCTAATGAATTGAGGTGATGGGTACATAGGGGTTCATTATTCTAGGCTTACTTTTATAGCTATTAAACGTTAAAATGTTTTTTAAAAAGTCATTTGAGACTGTTAAATTGTCACACCATGCCAAGTAAGTAAACAGTAGAGGAAGGAATATACTTGTGGTCACAAGTCCCAAGTTGAATCCTGCTATACTCTTCTAAGTAGTTAATGTCTTTGGGAAAACAATTCAACTTTCTTTGCACCTTACCTGTAGAACAGGTATAATAATCCTGGGATTGCCAGGAAGATTAAATGAGCGACATGTAAAAACAGTGACTTTGTAGTAGATCCTTTAAAAAAAAGAAAGCAACTTCCTTCCTGATACATGTAAGTCAGCCACACAGTACCTTGAGCATCTTTGGCATGCTGAATGGATTCTACAGTTTGTTTCATCACTCCATCATCTGCAGCTACAACCAATATGATAATGTCAGTGACCTGAGCACCTCTGGCTCTCATTGCTGAGAAAGCAGCATGTCCTGGAGTATCAAGAAAGGTTATCTTTTCCCCAGAAGGCAGAGAAACTGTGGAAACAGAAATCCAAGAACTCTGAGCACTCAAATATATACTTCCTTAATACAAAGGAATATACATGACCTTATCAACACAATCAATAATTCTTCAAAATAATTTTATTCTTTCCATTAATCTTAATCAGAACAATGCATTTGGATCATCACTCCACAATGAAAAGTGATAACATACCAGTGAGACCTTTAGGGTTTTCTTTTCATGTAATAATTTCAAACTAAAACTCAACCTATTTCTAGAATATAACTATTTTCATAAATGTACCAACTGGAATATATTCTGGAGAAAAAACCAGACTGATAGCTGTCTAGGCAGCCACTCCTGCATTAGCAAACACCAGCTGCACAACTGTCTTGAGCAACAGAGGCAATTTAGTACACAGTCAGAAGCTCCAGGATTTGAGTTCAACAGCCTTGGGTTTAAATGCTGGCTTTGCCACTTTACTAGCTGTGTACTTTGAGCAAGTAACTCAACCTAAACAAGCCTCAGCCTCCTTATATGTATGTAGGAATATTAATACCTACCTCATGATGTTGCGAAGATAAAAAAAGATAAAGCATATAAGGTGCTCAGAACAGTTCTGGGCACATGCTAGGTGTTCAGCAAATGACAGCTGTTACTCAATTATGAGTGGTAACATTATGACAACCTAGCATTGACAATTGACAATGACAATGAGCATAGGCTCATTAAATCAAACTAAGAATGAGCTAGAATACAAAAGGTATAACTTTCTTCTTATACACTGTACAAAATAACCTTTATTAACCACCAGCTCTACATTTCATCAAACCAATGGCTTTAGGCTTTAGCCTATCTTTTACTTTAAATTCATATATTTCATACGGTGACACTATTTTAAGAAAATAATATGTGGGGTTCCCAAGTACATTGTAAGGTGATCTGTGTTCATACCAAGAAAGGCACCAATGTGCTGAGTGATGCCTCCAGCTTCCATTGCTGCCACTTGAGTTTTTCGCAGTTTGTCAAGTAACGTCGTTTTTCCATGATCAACATGGCCCATTATAGTAACAACTGGGGACCTTGGTATTAATAAAGCTGGATCTGCCTGGGGCCTACAATTAACAGCAAAGGAGTTTCATTTCTTAAATATCAGAAACACTTTATAGCCAGTGAACTGATCTGCAGTTATCTCTGTGAACTACCATTAACAATAAAACCCAACATTTAGCTTTGATTAGACATAACTATTTTCCTCTTCTATACATACAATGACTTATGATAAAATAATAATGACTGCCCACCTACTGTAGGCATCTTCGTAACAGTGAGCAAAACTGAAAAAAATTTTAAAATTCAGGATCAATATATACACTCAGCAAACTACGAAAAATAACTCTTAGAGTTTTATAATAACCTGAATATACTTTTTGATACTTTAAGCACTTTGAAGAAAAGTTTAACCTATACTCACACATCATTTTAATTGCAAAAGGAATTTTAAGGCAAATTTTTCCATTAAAAAGTGTGAATAAAACAATGTGGTCTCCTTCCCCCACTTTATACAGTTAAGTTTTACCTTTTTACAGCATCTTTATTTTCTCTGACTTTGTCCTGTTTTAATTTGCTCCATTTTAACTTCATCCCTGACTTCTTTATCACTTCTTTGATCCAGACTTCATCTAAATGTGAGTGTGCTTCTAGTGAATCTATGTCAACAGCAGTGTTCAATAAAGATTCATATACACAATCTGGGTGAAACAAGATAAAACCTTTTAGGATCACGAATTAAATGTTCCAGAAAGTGACCTCTATTGATAAACGTCTATATAAACAATACACTCAATGAGAGGAATAACTATATAAGCTATCCGTTTCTCTAATGTTAACAAATCACAAAAAAGTTGAAAAGAAAATAATCTTTAAAATATGATACAGGGAGTTCCCTGGCGGCCCAGTGGTTAATACTTTGCCTACCAATGCAGGGAGTGCGGGTTCGATTCCTGGTCGGGGAGTTAAAATCCCACATGCCTCAAGGCAATAAACCAAAACATAAAACTGAAGCAATATTGTAACAAATCCAATAAAGACTTTAAAAATGGTCCACATCAAAAAAAAAAAGGAAAAAAAATATGATACATTTATATTAATTGATATTTCTGCATATTCATAAATATTTGAATATTTACCATGTACCTTATGAACTACCTGAGCAATTAATAAAACATTAAATTGCATGTCGATTCTCATTATTCAAGGTAATTATGTTCTATAAACTCACTGGGAACAGTGAATTAGCAAATACTGAATCATTGCTCTGAAGGGAAATACAGGGTTACGTTCCTTCAGCCTCCGGTCACAACATTTTCATCAGCTATATCTTGTTTTATGTGTTTTTGTTTAAAGACATCTTATTCAATATATGTTGTTGATTCATTAACGTTATACTCACAGTCAACAGCACTATACTATAACTAATGCCTCAATAAAGCTTATCTAACACATGTATTTCCTCTGTAAGGCACGTTACAGCCTTCTTGTAGTCAGTAACACTAAACAGCACTTCAGCACCATGCTGAGGGGCCATTTTAAACAGCGAAATCACCAAAAAAAAGCACAAAAATGAGAAAAACATGGCACTAAATAAACCACAAAAATGACACTTGTTTACAGTATGAGAGGAGAGAAGGCAGAGTGTGGCCTTGTTTGAACCTCAGCTAGTAATGCGTGATCAGGTCAGGCAACTCAAATTTTTCACTGCTCTGTGCATGTCCAGGAATGACTACAAAAGCATTTCAAGTATCAATTCTGGGGCTACAAATACATTTTAGGGAATTCGCCAATTCAGAATCCCCAAATAATAAGGATTGACTATATTTACATATGTATATACATAAATATATGCACACACACACATACAGTATCACAGAATACATGTACACACTATTTATGTATCTATTTAGGATGTCCAAAAAGTAGCAAAACATAGGAAAAATAATTACTTCTTGTTTTCATTTTATTTAATGTGCTTTAATTCCAGTCATATTTTCCTGTGGGTAATAAATAAAGTATCAGTGGTGATAATGAAATAACTAGTTTTATGCTTCCAGACTTTCAATTACCCTATAAATATATATTTTGAGAGACAGATATAAAAGAAAGGCATCTTCAAACACGCAGAATATTACACTAAAAGAACTTCCTATTCAGTAGTGTGCTGGTAAATGTTTACTCTGAGGCTCCTAAAAAAAAGTCCTGATTTATAGCACTTCCCAATTTCCATGGTACAAATACCCGCCACCAGGGGTGCCCAACCCCCTGTTAGGAACCAGGACGCACAGCAGGAAGTGAGCGGCTGGGGAGTGAGCAAAGCTTTATTTATATTTACAGCCGCTCCCCATGCTCGCATTACCACCTGAGCTGCGCCTCCTGTCAGACGAGCGGTGGCATTAGATTCTCATAGGAGCACGAACCCTACTGTACACTGCACATGCAAGGGATCTAGGCTGCAGGCTCCTTATGAGAATCTGATGCCTGATGGTCTGAGGTGGAGCTGAGGCAGTGATGCTAGCGCTGGGGAGCAGCTGCAAATACAGATAATCATTAGCAGAGAGGTTTGACTACACAGAGACCATAATAAACCAACTGCTTGCAGACTCAATTCAAAACCCTATCAGTGGGGCTTCCCCAGTGGCGCGGTGGTTGAGAGTCTGCCTGCCGATGCAGGGGACACGGGTTCGTGCCCCGGTCCGGGAAGATCCCACATGCCGCGGGGTGGCTGGGCCCGTGAGCCATGGCCGCTGAGCCTGCGCATCCGGAGCCTGTGCTCCACAACGGGAGAGGCCGCAACAGTGAGAGGCCCGCGTACCGAAAAAAAAAACAAAACCCTATCAGTGAGTGGCAAGTGAAAACAAGCTCAGGACTCCCACTGATTCTGCATTATGGTGAGCTGTATAATTATTTCATTATATATTACAGTGTAATAATAACAGAAACAAAGTGCACAATAAATGCGCTTGAATCATCCTGAAACCATCCCCCCAACCTCACCCCCCATCAGTGGAAAAACTGTCTTCCACAAAAGCAGTCCCTGGTGCCAAAAAGGTTGGGGGCTGCTGTCCCCCACCATGTCTGACTTCAAGCCACCAATATGAAGTCACTGAACAGAGATGAAAAGAGATGTGAAGCAGCACACTATTAAATAGTATTTCCACCGCATGGGTACAATAAACGTAAATAACAAGATCATAGATTAACAGTAAAGTGCAGTAAAATAACTAAGAAGTGAAAATATTAATGAGTATTTATTTACCTCCATTTACGACTTAATTTTTTAAATGGTTGTGTTTACACCAGCTCACATAATTCCTTATAATTTAGCAATAGGCTCACAAACTGGTACAAGCCAGCCTCAGCACCTCACTGATCCTACTCCATAATAATGCCAAGAAATGCTTTCTTGTGTATTTCCCTACCACATTTTTCCCCAAGAAAACACCTTTTAAATTAGGAGTATGGCACTATTGATACTATGTATAAAATAGACAACTAATGAGAACATACTCTATAGCACAGGGAAATCTACTTAAGGCACTGTGGTGACCTAAATGGGAAGGAAATCCAAATAAGAGGGGATAAATGTATATGTATAGCTGATTCATTTTGCTGTACAGTAGAAACTAACACAGCATTATAAAGCAACTATGCTTCAATAAAAATTAACTTAAAAAAATAAAAATAATAAAACATAAATAAACTAGGAGTATGGGATTAACATATACACACTACTATATATAAAATAGATAATCAACAAGGGCCTAATGTATAGCACAGGAAACTACTCAATATTCTGTAATAACCTATATGGGAAAAGAATGTGGAAAAGAATGGATATATGTATATGTATAACTGAATCACTATGCTGTACATCTGAAACTAACACAGCATTGTAGATCAATTATACTCTAATATAAAATAAAAATTAAAAAAAGAATGCTACAACATAAATTTCCTATATGGATATGCTCTCAGAAAACAATAAAACTCTAAACGTAAAAATTATAATGAGTACAATTCTGTTTCTAATAATGCTAAAAATCCTTAATAATCCAGTAACTATAGTTTTCCAATATGTTATCCTAAACTTTTGAGAGGTAGTTATACATAGGGATAATCTTTTTCCCTCTACATTAAATGCATATAGTATCAACATATTACTTTATCTTTATCCAAGACTTAAATATTTACATGTAGAAAAGTACCCAAAGCATTTTAACCAGAAATATTACATCAATTTTCTTTTTTGGCTGCACTGCACAGCTTGCAGGATCTTAGTTCCCCCACCAGGGATTGAACCCACACCCCTGGCAGTGAAAGCGCAGAGTCCTGACCACTGGACCGCCAGGGAATTCCCACATCAAGTTATTTTAACTGAGCCGGGGCAGGGGGGTTAGGATGTATGTACATTGCTAATATAGCAGTTAAAAATATTCACCATATGAAAACTATCTTAAATTCAAAAGAGGTATGATTATAATATTAAATAAGTTTCAAATAGATAACTTTTATTTAAATCATAGCAAATCAGTTTTGGATTTAGAGCACTGACCCACAGGAGTAAACCTGTATTTTAATTATTCTATTTATTTGGTGATACAAAGGAATTATGGTTATGTGTGTGTATGTTAATGTTTAAAAAAAAAAGAACTATCACTTAGTACTTATGTAAGTACTCATGGATTAAATGATATATTAATAATTGTTATCACTGGCTCATGCAAACATTATGCTTATCATTCCATTCCTTCTGCTTTCATATATATATGAAAAATGCCAATAATAAAAAGTTCTAAAAATCAAGTCTGTTATCAATATCATTTATAAAATCATATCAATACAGTTTTCCTTGGAAAAATTCTGAATGACATGGCCATGTCCATTTGTTCTCTTAAAGTTTTCTAGTTATAAAATGATTACATAATCCAATGCAAAGTTTAAAAACAAACACAAGATAGAGTGCTAATTTTCTATTCTTTGTGAGGATGTACTGTCACAAATAGTAGTAACACTTTCAGGCAGGATACACATTAAAACTCTAGCTCTGCTGTGATTTACAAAATAACAATTCCTGAGAGAAAATTTGGTCTGTGAATAAGAGCATCTGCTCTGGAGCCATACTCCCTGGGTTCAAAATCCTGGCTCCACCACATAGTAGCTGTGAAATCCTGGGCAATTATTTATCCTCTCTATGCCTTGGTTTCTCAATCTATAAATGGGGATAATAATCATACCTGCTTCTAGAGAATTGTGAGAATTATATGAGTTAATACATATAAAGTATTGGTATATAGTAACAGCTCAATAAATATGTTATTAGTAGTAATTTTTTGCCAAGTCTGCTTCACTTGTTACTTTATTTTGCTACAATAATAAGCTATTTCTTGTTTACTAAATTTTAATGTCAGTTTATAATGAAAACGAAATGAAAATTTTGTTCCAACAATCCTAAATTGGTAATAAATACAGTAGTCCCTCAGTATCTGCAGGGGCATGGTTCCAGGACATCCCCTGAATACCAAAATACATGGACTTTATATATAAGTCCCTTATATAAAATGGCACAGTATTTGCATATAACCTACACACATCCACCCATATATTTTAAATCATCTTTAGACTACTTACAATAACTAATACAATGTAATGTTATAGAAACAGTTGCTGATGCATGACAAATTCAAGTTTTGCTTTCTGGAACTTTCTGGATTTTTTTTTCCTTTTTTTTAATATTTCTGATTCACGGTTGGTAGAATCCACGGATGCAGAACCCTTGGATACAGTGGGCCAATTACAATTTTTATTACATTTCTAATAAAAATGGTATTATGAAAAGTTGTAGTTATGGACTTCCCTGGTGGTGCAGTGGATAAGAATCCGCCTGCCAATGCAGGGAACACGGGTTCGATCCCTGGTCCGGGAAGATCCCACATGCCGCAGAGCAACTAAGCCCATGCGCCACAACTACTGAGCCTGTGCTCTAGAGCCCGCAAGCCACAACTTCTGAGCCCGCATGCCACAACTACTGAAGCCCGTGTGCCTAGCACCCGTGCTCCGCAACAAGAGAAGCCACCGCAATGAGAAGCCCACGCACCGCAATGAAGAGCAGCCCCCACTCGCTGCAACTAGAGAAAGCCCACGAGCAGCAACAAACACCCGACTCAGCCAAAAATAAATAAATAAATTTATTAAGGAAAAAAAAATGTTGTAGTTATTACTACAAATATTTTTCTGCTGGCACTACACTACAGAAATTGTCAAAATGAGTGCAATTAGAGAATTATAGAGAAACAAAAGGAAAGTAAATGAGTATAAATACAGTCCCTCAGTCCAAAAGCATTCTTTGGACTTATTCTAATAGTCCACGAGATTTCTGAGCAAGAAAGGTTAGTTCAAATTAAAAAAATCTTTTCCACTTTTATTAAAAGCAAAATCTTAGAGAACTAGATTTGGCAAAGAGCCAAGAAACTAATCAGGATTTGTCATCTAAAGTGAAAAATATTGGAATTACTTAACATCTTTTTAAACCACTAGTCTAATTTTCATCCTTGAATGCCTTAATCTCACTGCAAAAAAAATACCAGGTATTCCACGTTTCCATATTTTTCCTTATAAAATTATCTGGCTCACCTATGTCTTTTTCCATTGCTCTGGCCAGCTCCTCAACAGTCATTCCAATCCATACCTCCACCTCCTTTTTAGATTTTGTTGAAGATAACTGAGATTTCTGTGATTTTTTTTCCTATTAAATATTCAGAACACATAAAAAAGAAGGAAGAAAAAACTCTGAGATTTATTCTGGAGTATCTACCACAGTCAGGACTCCTATTTCTACCAACACTCCCATAAATTGTTAAACCTTAGACTAAAATTTTAAATCCTGATTCCTTAATTCACTGTTATACACTGATATAAATAAGCAAATTAATCAACATTACTAAACAGCTAACTAGAACCTCCCTTCCTCACAAAGATTTAGTGCCTGGAATGTAGCATTAAGGCATAAAGATTTCAAAAATACTCAAAATGGATTTCTACTCAAGGCTCTAGGCACTTTTATCTCAGACCAAATAATAGAGAAACTCAGAGAAATCTAGAACTACCTTCTTTGTCACCAGAAGCCTATGTTGAGATAAAGCGGTCCTGATGAGCGCATGTGTCTGCCAGGGCTGGGGGTACAGCTGAGCTGTCCACACCAGGTAAGCAGATGAAAACACGTGCCTCCACTGTGCCAACATTCTTCTTTGATACAGGCTGTGCAGCTGCCTACAAATAGTGTGAAATCGTAGCAAGTTCTCCAACTTAAGTATCTTCTGGTTCATGTTTCTCCTAGGAAAAAAGTTTTCAAATACTATTTTGGTTAATATTGAAATCAAGTTAGTAAATATTAATTGGATATCTACTACACACAAAACACTGTGCTAGAGTTACAACAATGAGTAAAACTGGGTTCTCACCCTGAAAGAGCTCACAGTCCAGAGAGATGGAATTCCGTACTAAGTACTCTCTAGATATTAACTAGAACTATTGTTAATGTTCCTACCATAATAACATTGAAATACAATAACAAACTTATAAGGGTTCTTTTTTCACTCCTGAAACATCAACTAACCAAATCACAACTACAGTCGTTTTTTTTTAAATGCAAATTTGCACTGATCAACTCTCTGCCAAACATTCTTTGGGAGGATGGGGGGAGATTATCCCTAGTTTAATGTACAACTTCAAAACATGCTATATAAGGACTCATTATCTGCCTTCTGTTAATCTCTCACTCCATCTCTTACGCTCTTATAGTTCCCTCACTCCTATCTCCCAAATTTTTGTTATTCTGTCTCACCTGTAATCTCCAACGGCTGTCATCTGATCTTTGAAACTTTGCATATGCTCCTTATACTTGGAACTGTCTTTCAACCCTAACATTTTCCCCTCTTCCCAACCCCCCCCGAAAAAAGATGCTTTAGAGTGGGAAGAAGGCACCCAATAAATATCTAATGAATAATGCCAATATATACCTATTGAATAATGCCTTTTGAATATTACTCTTGGGACAAAAGAAGAGTTTACTGAGAGAAAACCACAACAGACCTCAACAGTGTAGCTCAGAACTCAGTAGTATAGTCTTTTCCTCCTTGAGTCTTCTATTTCTTCTGATCACAACACTGAATTCTACAGCTTTGCTTTTCAGTGTTTAAGGGAAGGAGCAACTAAAATAACATAAGTACTAGTTTTCTCCTCAGCAGACGTTTCAAGAGTACCATCTTCCAGGCACTGCATCTGAGGTTGTTGATTCAAAGTTTAATAAGCAAGAGTCCCTTCCTTTGGGGTCCACTGTCTTTAAAATGTTCCAATATAATGATTCTTAAACACCTCAAGAATGGCACATTTAAAGAATCTTATTTAGGTACATTTCCCTGAACTAAGAAGTAAAGGGTGCTCAGGAAGCACAGAATTCCTTAGGGAAAAAAAATTTTTTTTTAATGACTCTAAAACCAGATTTAACAAGGACACAGATTAACATAATGGGAGGAAAAGTCCTACACGGAGATTAACCAAAGCACAACTATTTCACTGACGCAGGGATTCGAAAAACACATTGGCGGTCAATAAACCAAATACCAAAACTGAAAGGAACCTTACTTGCTACTTATTCCGAGCCCCTCATTTTAAAGAAAAGGAAAATGGAATCCAGAGAGGTCAAAAAGCCTTCTCCAATGTCATACCGCTAGTTAATGACAGTCAGGACTAGAACCCAGGCTTTCTGACTCCCAATTCGGTGTTCTTTCGCCGCTAGTATATTCTTATCATGGAACCTGAAAAAGGATGTTGGAAAGAATGTAGTTTTGCTGGTGAAAACGTCTGAATGAAACAGCTAGAAGCCTTGGGAGTTATCTGAAAGGTAAAAAGAAGTCACGGTAGAATGTCGGATCTAGGGTGGCTTCGCCTGGAACCCGAGCCCAAAAAGCCTTGGGCACAGGGGAGGTCGGGGCGTGGAGGACACCTGCCGCGGCGCGCGGGGAGAGCAAGCAGCCGGCCGCTTCTGGTTGGATAGCGCTTTCGTTATGCCGAAAGTAACAATCACGCATGGATTAAGTGCGTAATGGAAAGCCTCCCTAAGGCGCAATGCTTGTCATCTGTGCCGCTAACACTTTAGGCCAAACAATACACGCCACCCGGGACAACACGGCTAAGAGACCCCACTCACTTAGCTCCTACGTAGGGACCAGGGCGCCGGAATTCTGACGCAGGTCAAAGATCACCTTCCGGACCCGTGAGGACTGTCAGTAGGCTAGTCCGTCTCAAAAATGGTCCCCCGCGGGCTTCCGGCACCGCCGGAAGCGGTTCTACCCGGAACTCAGAAGTCCGATTTCGGAACAGCCCTGTTGCCGCTGGTACAGTCGCCCGGTGTGCTCTGGTGGCGTGTCAGCAGCGAGTTTCTGCAGAACCCTTCGCTTTCTAGGAAGTAAATTACTGCTACTCTGGGGCTGTGAGCGGCCTCGATGTGTACAACTCAAAGGAAAGTTAAACGGGGAAATGTGGGAGAAATGATAAGTCCTTAAAAGACATACTAACAAAAAGGGGAAAATGCAAGGGAACGTGGCGATAGACCCAGTTAGTACTGGGCGAGGAGCGCTTTGTTTTTCAAAAGTCGCCTCGTGTGGGTGGCATTTAAAGTAATAAAGCTAGAGTGGGTTCCAACCCCAGCTCATCCCTACTTGTGTAGACTTGGGGACGTTATGTAAACTCTCTGTGCCTCCCCCCGCCCCCCATAGTCTGGCCGCCTAACTCATGGCCCTCCCCTTTTTTATGTTTGTCTCCCCAGTGCCACCGCAAAGATGTGTAATCAGTGTTGTTGAATGACTAAATGGAAACCTCTGTCCTGAAAATCTTTTTAATGAACCTAAACACTCACACCCTTGAAAACTATTGAAGTGCATTTCAATTGCTATCATTTTACTTACCTTTCACACTCACTGAAATGCCAATTTCTGCAAGAAAGTATTCTTTGCTCTCTCTGCCTTACCAAGTAGTTGAGAAGCAGAAATTGATTGAATTGAACATCAAAGTAAGTCATACCTTTTTCCCCCAATATTAAAGAGAAAATAACCAATATGTTTCTAATCATGAAGAAAATACAGGGTGTCAGGTATGTTCATTGTTACTGGGGTTTTGATGCTCTCAAGCCCTCCCATTGGTCAAAGCTGGGGAATATTATACACATGTGTGCACACATTTCCATCTACATACATTGAAAACCATGCGTTCCTACTGATATCGTGAAGTCCAATCTAACACCATAGGGTTCAAACTAGGCTTTTCCCTTTATATGTATGTAACTTCCTTTTCTGGCCGTGGGAAACCTGACTCGCATCAGCCTTAATATATTTACTTATTTAAGCAATTCCCCTGTGTGAAACCAATCTCCAGTCTGGCCACCACCCCATCTCCTGCACTCATGCCCTCCTTACCTCTCTCCAGCTTGGACTCCCAAGGCCAGTTCACCCCTTGAAGTGGACATCTTCACCCCGATTGGATGTAAAATGTTAACATTAGGGGAACCTGGGTAAAGGGCATTTGGGAACTCTCTCCAGTATTTTTGCAACTATTCTGTAATCTAAATTTACAGCAATACAGGGCCACTGGAGCCCCCCACTCCTGCCCTACATCTGTGGATGGCCTGCCTTGCCCTTGCCCCTGATGGCTTTAGGACTGAAAACTTGTGGAAGGGGAGGGATGAAGAAGGGCTCCTATTCCCACTTCACCTTATGTCCTTTGTTGGTCTTCTAATCTGATCATATTAATTATGGAACATAAGTTCAGAGACAGGTAGAGCCAACTTGACCACAAATAATGTTTCATATTGCCATCTGCTTGGTAAGAGCTATGTCTCAGAAGTATTAAATGATAGGTCTAAAACACAAACTCAATGAGAAAACTTGAAACCAAAGAACAGTGGGAAAAAAAGGAAGGCAAGAAAGAAGAGAAGAAAAGAAAGAGAAAGAAAGAAGGGAGGGAGGGAGGGAAGGAGGGAAGGAAGGAAGGAAGAGAAAAAGGAGCTGTATTGCGGCTATCCCTTTCCTATCTAGAAAATGGTTTGAACTCTTGGTGATAATTAGGGGTAAACTGCCTTCTTGCAAGAGGGATAGGGTATGAGTTGCAGCCCAGCACACACTGGCCTGACAGTACTAGAAGGAACTACAGTCATGTCTCTGGGCTTATTCTAGGAGGAGGAAATCACAAGGAACAACACAAGAATTAGGTATCTTCCAAAGAGAAGCTGATCAGGGCTGCAGTAAAGCAGAACAAAATTACAAGGTTTAAATCTGTTTTGTTTTCTGTCTCAACTGTCATTTGTTGGCTTCACAAAATAAAGCAAAACACCCTGCAATATAAATTGCTAGAGGAATGGTACCAGGAATTTTAAAACTAGAAGAGACTTGAGAACCTGAATCATGGCAATCTAAAATTATCAGTAATAGTTACGATCATAACTATGATTTTCACTGCCATTTATGTACCAGTCACATAAATATTTTGTTATATTTAATATGTTATACAGCAGTTCTTGGCACATTAACAGGTCTGAGGCCAATTGACAATTCAGTTTTCCTTGACTCTGATTTGACAACTTCCCCTAGTGAAAAATTGGTAATCTAGCAGTCAAATTTTAGTAAGGTCAATTTATTTTAAATGTGTGGCTTCGTGGAAGATCACTATACCTTAATAATAGTAATAATAATAGCTATCATTCATTTGACATACTCAGGATGAAGCATTGTTCTTAATGCTTTATCATTATCATCTGATTCAAGCCTGCAAGATTCAATGTCTTACTTTTGAACATCAATTTTAACAAACCAGAGGGATTGCACTATCACTGGAGAAGTTAAGTAACTTGTCCCGGTCACACCCTTAGTGATCGGTGAGATGGACCTAAATTCAAGTCTGTTTGATTCCAAGACTGTTTCTCAACTGCTGCCATAACTGAAGAAGTTGAATTAAAGATCTTTAGGGTCCCATCCATCTTTGAGATTTTACCTTTTGAACATATGAAAATAAGCATTTTTTAACTTAAATTTGATATCAATCTTTACTACATGATATATGGTAAATATTTGTGTTTCTATTAGTATTGAAGCTTCTATTAAAGCAACAATTTTCTTTATGGAAAACAATAAGAGTAACAATTCTGTATATTTCTAGTGGAAAACATGGCATTCATCTCCAGTAACCTCTATATCAATACTGATTAAAGATCTGTGCATTGGATTTTCATCAGCAATGAGATAGTTATCTCTTTACCACTGGCATTCAAATTACACAAAGCATTTCTTGGGTTTCCTCTTGAGTCTCATCTAATTATGCTTCACTGATTTCTTCATACATGATTACATCTCTTACAAAAATTTTTTTACTATAAAGTCTTTTGTTTCAGTTTTTCCCAGCTTTATTGAGGTATAATTGACAAAATCGTAAGATATTTAAAAGTGTACAATGTGATACAGTGTACAATTTGATATATAAACACATTGTGAAACAACTTCCCATCCATCACCTCACATATTTACCTTTTTGCTGTTGTCATGGTTGTAAATGTTATGTTCTATTCTCTTAGCAAATTTCAATCATACAATATAGCATTATCATCTGTAGTCACCATGTTATACTTTAGATCCTCGGACCTTATTCATCTTATAACTGAAAATTTGTATGCTTTTACTAACCTATGTTCCTTATTTCTACATTCTTGTCCCATCTCTTCCACTAACTAGTATTACAACTTTGAATAAGACAGCAACCTTTCTGGTGTTCAATAACTTCATTACAAAATTTAAAAGGTTACATTCTTGCAGTATTATTTCTGGAAAGTTTAAAAATATAACTTTTAAATAAATATAAAATGCGTATGTGTCTAAAGATGTATTTAACTCATTAATGGGGGATCCAGAAAGATGGTAAGCCTTGGTCAAAGAGGACTGGGGAGTGCCACATATTTACAGCTGCTGAAAGAATGAATACTTGAATAAGACTGCTAATATAGGTACAAAAGTGGTTAATATCCTGCAGCACAATAAACGGTTACCTGTTCTATGGGACAAAAATCATCTGCACCTCTACTGGACAAAATTCAATTATATTACTATCAGTTTTCTACATGTTAAGATTTACCCTTACAGAGTTGTACAGTCCTCTGTACTAAAAAATGATAAATATCAAGTCAAACAAAAGCACACATTCCTGGAGAATCAGACAATCCCAGGAGTGCCTGCTAGACAAAACGCAGCAGGACACTGAAAGAACAAATAGTCATCCCTTTGCCTATTTCCAAGTTTTGGATCATTTTTCTTAATAGAACTAAGAATCCTCTGAGTTTTAAAATTCTCTCTTAGGAACCAGCGCCAAAAATGTAACATCACTAAGAATTACAACACTAGCACATCCCGGTAAGCACACACTGATTACATTTATTCTACTTAGGATTGTCATTTGCCATTTTAAACCACCAGACTAATTGAAAGGCTGACTGTAATTTGCTGATATTTATGGCTTCCAGGACAGCTTTACAAAGGATGTGACTCATCTTATGCTGAAATTAAGTAGTTTGTTCAATAATTAATAAATAGAGGGCTTCCCTGGTGGCACAGTGGTTGAGAGTCCGCCTGCCGATGCAGGGGACGTGGGTTCGTGCCCCGGTCTGGGAGGATCCCACATGCCGCGGAGCGGCTGGGCCCGCGAGCCATGGCCGCTGAGCCTGCGCGTCCGGAGCCTGTGCTCCGCAACGGGAGAGGCCACAACAGTGAGAGGCCCGCGTACCACACACACACACACACAAAAAAATAATAATAATAATTAATAAATATATATTAAGAACGCATCATGTACCAATCACAGTTTTAGGATAAAACAGAGAAATAAAATAGATGAAGACTCCTGTCTTCAAGAAGATTATATTCTTGTAGTGAGAAATTCCATATGAATTAAACATTTAAAGGTTGAGTAAAAATTAGGAGACAACCTAAATGATATCATTTGTAAACCTGGGTGGGAAAGACTTTTCTAGTCATAATTCTAAAATCAGAAACTAGGGAATTCCCTGGTGGTCCAGTGGTTGGGACTCTGCTCTTCCATTGCAGGGGGCCCCTGGTCTGGGAACTAAGATCCCACAAGCTAGGCAGCAGGC
>NW_020173955.1:8309128-8575179 GCF_003031525.2 Neophocaena asiaeorientalis asiaeorientalis | reverse complement strand
TGCGGCCCCCCCCCCCAAAATTTAGAAACTATAGGGGAAAGAACCATTAGTTACACGAGTGATACCCAAACTTGAGCAGGAATCAAGTCACCCGGAGGGCTGAATAAAGCACGGATTGCTGGCCCACCCTCCCAGAGTATCTGATTCTGTAAGCGCGAGGTGGGCTAGGAGAATTTATTTCTAACAAATTCTCAGGTGATGACAGTAACGCTGGTCTGAGGACTACATTTTGAGAACCTGGATTAGAATACATAAATATTTTAAATGTTTGTACTGTCAAGACATTATAAATAAATAAATAAATAAATAAATAGCTATAACTGGGAAAACTAGCAATCAATGATCAATTAATGGTGTAAATTGGGAGCATTTCTTCTCTACTCTTGAAGTTCTACTCTTCTCTACTCTTGAACTCTTGAAGTTCTTTTCTGTGAAAGGAGCTCATTTCATGCGATTTTGGGCCTTTTTCTGCCTCTTTACTCATTCTGATTTCGAGGATATGGGTCCAATTTACTAAATTTAAGACTAATTGAGCATACATTCAACTCAACTTCCTTTCCCTCGGGGGAACCAGTCTGCCACTGGCAAAGACAGCAGACAAAAATCACTGTGCTCTCCAGCAATTCTCCTTACATTCTAGTGGAGAAGTTTATATTTTATCTTTATGGTACTAAGTTGATATTTAACAAGTACAGACATACCATCCTACATCAGTAAACATAAAAGTGATATTGATATTTTTCCTAAATCTTAAAAACACAGTGCAAACGCGTGTTTGCTTATTTAATAATTTTGACTCTGGTAATCAAATAATTGCTAATAAAGATGTGGAGAATGGAATGTTCTTGTACTGCAAATTTATAAAACCATTCTGGATGGCAATCGACAACAGTTATCAATTTAAATGTATAAACTGTAACTTTGCAGATTCTAAGATTTATTCTAAGGAATAAATGAAATAATTATGCAAAGATATATAGATATAGAACTATAGATACTTACCGTAGCCTTCTTCATAATACTATGAAAAATTTGGAAATTATTAACATATAAGTCATTGGACATTGGACATTCCCAAATTTGGAGCTGGGTGAATAAATGAAAACTATACAGCCATTACAAGTGATAATGTAGTTCTCTGTTGACATGGAAAGATGTCTACTGGGTGAAAAAAGGAAAGATCATAAAATATCATATGTTATATAATCAGATAAAACTAGAAATAAACAGCATATATAGAGTATACATACACATCATACATGTGGTGTGCATATATATGTATATATACCTGTGACATAAATGCTTGTGCATCTTGTTGTGTGGTCTGATTTTTTTTCAATAAACATGTATCTTTTTATCTTCTGTGTTTCTTTTTAAAGTATGATTTTAAAACATTTATTTAAAGAAATAAACATACAACTTGTTAAAAAAACATTAAACAGTTTTTTAACACTCAGAAAAAGAAAGCTACTTTATGTTTTGGAGAAATGCTGAATATGAGTTTGTTTCTGATTGACCTGGCTCTTTTTGTCCTTACATTATACCCCATACTTTTCAAAAATATATTTATTAATATTTACTGAAATCAGCACTTATCATAAATAGGTAAATCAAATCAGCAAGGGTAGAGGAATAATATGTGATCAGGAGTAATCTGGTCTCAAACTTAGATTTTATTAAAATTTATGCAAATATATTCAATTTACAAGTTAATTTAACACATTAAAATCACAGGAAATTTCTCTTTTTAGCCAGTAAGACTAGGACAGAAATTCCAAAGTAGTTCCCATAAACCTAATCCAATCAAACTAATTATTCTGAAATGCTAGCCCTAAAGAAAATATTCCCCAGTCCACATGCAAAGTAAGAAAAAATAATCTACCCCATAGTACTTTTGTATAGAAGTCAGTTTTCTTGGGTTGCTGTGAGAACCACCTACAGACCATGTAATAACAAGGAGTATAAAGTCTCTGTTCATTCATTTAGTGGTTCACTAGGTCCAGAAAGGTAAGACTGCTTTGAAGAGCAGCTCAGAGCATGTCTTGCTGGCCTGGCCTCCTTCTGCAGGGGTTCCTGAATCACAGCAATTGCTGTTCCACCTGGTTCAGGGTTAGGAGGTCGGAGCTACTCACCAGGTATTTACAGTACAACCTGGGACTCACAGCAGTGTCTGGAGATACTTCCTTGTCCAAAGTAAAGCTTCCTTATGACTATTTAATTTTAAATGAGTGTTTAAAGTGAACAAAAGAAAGAAACCTGCTACTTCTCTGCTTACTGCATGTGCTTTTTTCACACTGCACACTGAATGTGCTTTTTTCTTTTTGTATGAAACCAGTATTTTCCCAGACGAGAAAAGTGAACATCTTTACCCATTTCATATTTTAATTTGGAGGTAATTATATTACATCTGCCCACTTATTAAATTTTTTATACCTTAACTTTCTTCTCTTTTGAAGTCGTTTGAAAATACCCTCACGTGATCTTAATTGTGGAGACAGTTTACATTTCCCTTTGTTTGTTTAATAACATTTTTGGATCTTTTTCAGATTTGGTTTACATTTCTTTATTTTTAACTTATTGATCCCCCCCTCCCTGTTATTAGCTGGAGATAACCGCCTCAAGAAGTGTATTTTTCAGCAGGTAAGCATTTTAGTTCTGATGAAACAAAAATTCACATTTTAAGGCAAGACAAAAAAAATTTAAACATAAAACTTTTAATCTACTCTCTGGCCTCCTACCTTCCTTCTAGTGTGCATTGTGCCCCTGCATTATGTGTTAACCAGAACTCCCCAGTGGCAGAAATACCTGCTCAACCATGAAGATCAATTTTCCTTATTTTGGGGCCAGCCATGTAACTCCTCAGAAGATAATATTCCTTCCTCAATCCTGTAAGGGGTCACAATGACCCACCACTCACCTGTTATGTGCAGACATCTTTGGTGAACAATGCCAATATACTATTTCCCTTAAAGATAGTGATTGGTGCAGAAGAGACACTTAAAGGACGTTCTTAGCTTAAATACTTACTTGTGACCTTATTAATGTAACTAGCTATATTACTTGTATTCTGCCTATTTAACAAGATTATTGTTTCTTGCATTACCAAATGTGTGACGAGCCTCAGATAAAACTAATGATGATTAGGCTAACTGAAATGATTGATCAAACACATAGTTCCACAAGATCAGTGATTGTAATAGTGTAACTCCAGATGTGAGAAGAAGCAACAAGAGGGAACCACTTCCTGGACCATAACAGACCAGTAAGACAGGCAGTCCAGAGGCTTTTGGTTACTGTTAACAGGGTCTAGTCCAATTATAGTAGCACGCTGAGTGGCCTATCAATGAAGTCCTCACCTGGCCTGGGAATCGCCATTAGGCAAACTTGTCATGAAATGCCTTCCAAACATTGCTCAAAATTAAGACCCAAAGGGAGGGGACTGTCAAATAAAGAGTATTGCCCACCGTCCAGTTCTACAAGAATCAAGTCATTAGCTACTGCAGTCGCTGACCTACAGTTGAAAGGAATTCAGGGTGGAGATCAGGATGAGACACTTTGTATACTGGAAAACTGACAGAACTGGCCCTCAGACAGATCTTTTCAGGAGAAAATTTTATGAACCTAGTTTCCTGCATCTTCCCATACTTAGAAAAGCACTAAAACCATTAACTAAGATATCTCTTCCTCTCGAATAGCAGTAACCTTCTACTAAGATGAGTGCTTGATGGCATGTACCACTTTGCCAAAATCATACGTACGGGCCTCACCCTTTACCTCTTTGGAACAGTCCCCAGAGCTTTCTGAAAGACTGCCTCCCGGGTTATAATCCTCAGCTTGGCTCGAATAAAAGTTTCCATGTCTTTCTTAGATTGACTAGTGATTAATTTTTTCATTGATAGTTCCCAGCTCCAGTGTGTAGGAAATGAGCAATGTCCCCAGTCCCCGTGCTCTTTGCATGCCAACCACACTGACCTCTTTCAGTACCTCTGCCTTGGTTTGCTTCCTCCCACCCTTGCACAAGGTGTCATGCTGTTTCCTTTGCCTGGGACACTCTTCTCTCCTTGCTTTGCCCTCTTAATTCCTACTTATCTTTCAGATCTTAAACTTCACTTCCTTGACCACTCTGCCCTCCCCTAAACTAGATGTGATTCCCCTATTATATCCTTCTTAGCACTTGTCACCCAGGCAACCTAGCATTTGTTTCTGTATTTGACTAAAGCTGTATCCTCCGATAGACTGTTTGCTTTACAAGGTCAGTGTCTCTGTCTGGTTTTGCTCACCACTGTGCCTTGAGCACTTAGCTGATCTTCAATCATATTTTACTGAATTTAATTAAATCTGGCCCACCTCCCCACATGATGGAGCTGGAAGGAAAGTTAACCTGAGGCTATTACTGAGATTTTCTCCCTTCTCCATGGTATCATGCAGGAACCTAGAAGAAGCCGGGGAACTGGACTGTGGGATTATTGTCCTCTTCTTCACGGCTCCTCATTGAGCAGTGATGCTCAGAGGGTGCTTTGGAAGGGCTGCCCCAGGTGGACGGCCTTCCACTGACAGCAAGTTCCCAACTTGCTACCCACTGGAGGGACGAAGTGCCAAAAAAGGAACTGTCCTCCACCGTCCCATCTTCCCCACCCCAGTCATCACCCTCTCTTCTGACTCTTAGGAAACCTAAATTTCCTCTTGGATGCAGATGCTTTCCCCTCTGTTACTCTAAGAACTAACCTCCATCGTCTCCTGTCCTGGGATGAATACTCCTCCACGGGCCTTTAGAAACCAGTTTTCCTGGAATGGGTTAGAGAAAGAGGATGCTAGTAACAGTTTTTTTGGTTTCATTTTTTTTTAAGTTACTCTCCTCTACATGTATGTGTATTTTGAAGCAAAATTGGGGGCATATTGTCTATACCCTTCTATAACTCATTTTCCCCATTTACCAAACTGTACTTCCCTATAGCCTTAAATATTGAGAGTATGATTGAGAATATAGAATTCTCTAGGAAAGAGTCACCTAATTTATTTAACACGCCCCTTTATGGTGGGATATTCCTGGTTCCGTAGCCTGACAGGATCCTTTGTGCCTAGTTCTAGCCTCGTCTCCTGCTGGCAGGCCTCTCATTCTGCTCTATTGTCACACCAAATCATAACGCCCCAGGACACGTCATGCTTCTTCTCCATTCTTCCAGAGTTTCTTCAGCTGGATCCCTTTTTTTCTGATCAGCTCTTACTTATCCCTTCAAATTGGTGTCATCTCCTACTGCTTTCCCTGACATACCACCCCTGTCTGCTTAGTGCCCTTCTGGGCTCCCAAAGCATCCTCATTATGCCACTCTCATTGCTCTGGGCATATTTTCTTGGATTTATCCTCTGTGAATGTTTCAGTCCTCTTCACTAGACTTTAAGGTCTCTGAGGGCAGAAAGCATGGCACATGTAGATGTGTCATAGTGTACCTGGCACATAGAGTTGTTCCAAAAGATTTGTTGAAGAGACACAGATTGCAAGAAGCATTTTGTTTAATTGCCTCGCTTTCTTTTTGGGTATGCACAGCTTCTTACGATGGCTTTGAACTTACCTGTCCTGGAATTGCCCTTTGTTTTATGCAATTATGGGGGTTTCTAACATTCTTCACCTAATAGACGCAGTGATGCCCAGTCCCCTTGGTGTTGATAAATATTTTCAATTTTGGCCTTTTTATTTCCTTTGCCAGGCAGGCTACAATTGTAGCTGTTCCTTTACTTTAAGCAGACGTAAGATGAGGTTCCCTTGTTTCATGGACCCTGGCACAACTCCATCTTCCAGATCTCCTTTTCAGATTCGTTCCTTATCTGTCAACTATCCACACTCTTCCTAAGGATAATAAGAGTCTTTCCCTCAGTGTGTTTTTGGAGAAATGCCAGGAGACTTCTTCTTGTTTGTTTTGGCTGTGCCATGCGGATCATGGGATCTTAGTTCCCGGTCCAGGGATCGAACGTGGGCCCTCAGCAGTGAAAGCCCAGAATCCTACCCACTGGACCGCCAGGGAATTCCCCCAGAAGACTTTTTAGTAAGTTTTCCCCTGTTTGTAAAATAATTTGGTAACCCCCATTTATCAGATACTACCCCTTCTCCTAGAATCATGAGATTTCATATTCAAGTTCTGTGACTAGATGTCTAGTTTCTCAAGTTCATGCTGATAATTTTGAATTTAATGTTTCATGTTGTTTTTTCCAATGTAAATTTGAGATTGTATTTGAGGACAAGGGACTATGCGAAGGATAGCATTTCTTTTGTATTTAATACAATGCTGACATGTATGTTTGATAAATAAATATAAATATGCATTAAACTTGGGTTAGGATAGTTTCTAAACAGTGATATAAGGTTCTTTTACCATAGACAGATTTAGCTTCATTTTATAATAAAAATCTTTGGTGGTAAGACTCATTGGGAGCAGGGTACTTGGTCATTCAACCACAGGTAGACTAAAATTAAGAGAACATTAGTGTAGACCAGGGGGAGATGATAGTCATTTGGTCTAGAGTGATGGAGGTGGTCAGAAGAAGAAGGATTTAAGAAACTGAACTGTGATGGATTGGCTATGGGTCGGGGGAGGGATCCACACATTACATACCTGATGGATGGCAGTTCATCCAAAGAGATTTCCAGATCAGAACACCCTATTTGCCTAGACAATGTGCTGGATGCCACGGTCAATTTTTCCCCTCTGTGTTCCTCCTTCGTAGCTGTCATGTAGACCTTATTCTGGGTTAATTGTTTCCCTAGTTTTGGACATGATTCACATTTCTTAGTCACAATCAGATTCCAATTTTTTCCCGTTTATGCTCAGGTCAATGTGATTGAATTTGGGTATTCTTGAAAGTCTTCAAATATTTTAAGGACAGTCATTTGTGATACGTCATATCTTCATATAGGTGGTCTTTGGTATTCTAATGCTTTCTACTTTCATTCTTAGACAGAAACCTGGCAAAAAAAATGAGCCTCACCACATCTTATACGCCAAAGTAAATTTTAAATGAATTAATGAATTGAGTATTAAGAAAATAGATCGAATACTCTATTGCTGGAGGTTAGCTTTCTATACTTAGATCAGAATAACTTAAAAAGAATGACATTTGGTTACACAAAAATAAGTAACTTCTGTAGATAAAACCAAACTTTAAAAAAATCCCTTCTTGGGGGCTTCCCTGGTGACGCAGTGGTCGAGAGTCCGCCTGCCGATGCAGGGGACACGGGTTCGTGCCCCGGTCCCGGAGGATCCCACATACTGCGGAGCGGCTGGGCCCGTGAGCCATGGCCACTAAGCCTTTACGTCCGGAGCCTGTGCTCCGCATAAAAAAAAAAAAAAAAAAAAAAAATCCCTTCTTGGGAATTCCCTGGCGGTCCAGTGGTTAGGATTCTGGGCTTTCACTGCCAGGGGCCATGGTTCGATCCCTGGCTGGGGAACTAGGATCCCGCAAGCTGCGCGGTGCAGGGGGGAAAAAAAATCTCTTCTTAAATGGGAAAAATGAAAACCATTTGGAGGATATATGGCAAATAAAAGGCACATAACTTGATTATTTAAACAGCTCATGTAAACCAGTGTGAAAGCCATTAACATTCACTCCATAGCTAAATGAGCCAAGACATAAACGAAGCTAATTCACAGATGGAGAAATAAAATAATAAACATGGAGAAAATGTGTTGAGTGATCCGTTCCCCCTTATCTAAGTTTTCTAAATACTCTGTAATGTGGTACATTGCTTTTGCTGTTGACCTGAATTTAGGTGGCCACGGGCAGAGGCCTGTTGTTGGTTCTATAATCAAGGATCAAACAACTGGATGGACTGTTTGAAGGAAAACATGGCTTAATAGTTTTAAGAGGTGGGTTAAGCTTAGAACTTTTAAAATTGTATTATCCAAGGCCAATTCTGGGTGAAATCGTGAAGTTGGCTCTGTCACAGCTTCCTCCAAGGTTGTCATGTGGGTGAGGACTCAGATATAGCCCTCCCTCAGTGTCCAAGGGGGATTAGTTCCAGGAACCCCCCCACAGATATGAAAATTTGTGGACGCTGAAGTTCCTTACATAAAATGGCATAGTGTTTGCAAATGACCTATGCACATCCTCCTATATATTTTATTATTTTTAAATAAATTTACTTATTTATTTTTGGCTGCGTTGGGTCTTCGTTTCTGCATGCGGGCTTCCTCTAGTTGTGGTGAGTGGGGGCTACTCTTCACTGCGGTGCCCACGCTTCTCATTGTGGTGGCTTCTCTTGTTGCGGAGCACGGGCTCTAGGCGTGCAGGCTTCAGTAGTCGTGGCATGCAGGCTCAGTAGTTGTGGCTCGCGGGCTCTACAGCGCAGGCTCAGTAGTTGTGGCTCGCGGGCTCTACAGCGCAGGCTCAGTAGTTGTGGTGCACATGCACAGGCTTAGTTGCTCCGCAACCTGTGGGATCTTCCCAGACCAGGGCTCAAACCCGTGTCCCCTGCACTGGCCGGTGGATTCTTAACCACTGTGCTACCAGGGAAGTCCCTGCAGTGTCTTCTTAAGAGACTTCCTCTCCAGGCCTTCAATTTGCACCCCAGAAATGACCTAAATATTATATATTCCTACTAGAGTTAAACGTCCCTAGGAATATCTACGTTTTATCTGGGATTCTATTCCTGAATTGGTTGATTTGGCCTGCCCTGGGGTCCTAGCCCAGACCGAGACCCCTTGTCTTAGTCAGGGAGGTTCTTTTTCCGATCGGATTCACACAGCCAATAACAAAACCTATGCTGAGACTGGAACAGCACGAGCTTTATTTAATGGCTAAAGAATGGAGAAGCGGAAACCTCGTTTGCAAATCAACTTCTCTACCCAATTCCAGGGGAGACACTACGTTTATAAGAGGATCGAGGTAGAAGGGAGGGAATTGGAATGAGTGGGAGGAATATTCATGACTTATACGAGAACGGGGGTGTGGTTTGGACCTGGAACTGATGCAACTCTCCTTTTCGGTCCTTGTATGGGCTTTTCCGGTTGTTGTCATGGCAACTGTCAGCTGTCATTGCACCGGTCGGTGTGTCATTTAGCATGCTTAGGTATTACAACGAATGTATCATGAGGCTCTAGGTCTACTGGAAGTTAAATCTTCAGCTATCTAGTGCCTAATTGGTTCTAACCAGTTCTTGTATTTTTCTTTGCAGCTTCCTCCCAAAACTTAGGTTAAGAGCAACTGGTTTCCATTCAAGCCCGGGACAAGAGTATGATTCTGGGGCAACAGCTTTGGTAACAATTTGAGGCTTAATCTAAACTCATAAGTGAAACTCTAGTGTAATTTCAGGCCTCGTTCAAGGTGGGGAGTGAGGGTTTTGCAGGATAGTGGAAAACACCCCACAAAGAGGTAGGAAAAGTGCCTCTGAAAAAGGTAGAGTTGTGGTTGCCACAGCTGATTATTTAAAAGGAGAGGGATTTTGGCTCCTTCTCTCCCTGTTGGTTCACGACCTCAGGTAATTCCCCAGGTGAAACCTCCGCCCCCACACCAACACACACACACACCCTAGGAGGTCACAGAATGACTGAAGAGGCAGGACATTCCATATTGGTAGGTGGCAGTTTTAGTAAGCAAGGGAACTTACATAGGTGGTTTGTCTTGGATATCCACTCGCCAGAATCTTGAGTTTATATAGAGGCCTTAAGCGGGGAAAGGGGGGTTGCACTTACCAAAAAAGTCCAGATGGTTTCAATAACACCTTACTCTCTCAAGGCTGCATCCTTCAAGTAGCACCTAGCTCAGGAACAGAGGGCAGAAAGTACATTCCAAGGACAGAACGGGTAAGGAGCCTCTGACTGCCTCAGTCCACCTCCTGGGTCAAGCCGAGCCCACGTCCAGTCGATTACTCCCCCAACACTCCCTAAGCTGAGTTCCTATGTGGCTCTGATTCTGTTTAAATGGAAGATATGCTGTACCTAGGAAACCTGAGGCGAGGCTAGAGAGGGCTGTGAGAAGGCAGGCGCCTTCCTCTCGCAGGACGCGGGGCAAGGAACTCTGCGTGTCTAGTTAAGTCTGTCTCTGCGGACGCAGACAAATTTCAAGCACGCGGGGAGAAAGCGAGGCGAACCCAGCGCAACGCCGCCTCCGGAAAGCGCCCACTCTTGGGCTTCCGGCACCGCCCCTGTCCCTCCAAGCACTTCCGTCTGGGCTGGCAGTTCGTGGACTGCGGGAAACCACGCCCAGTTCTTCCGTTCGGCCTCTCGCCACCGCGTCCGTTAGCGCCACGAGGTTAGCATGGCAGGTGGCGAGTTGCGGGCAGCGCTGGAGCAGCGTCTCGAAGCCCTGGCCATCCGTACGGAGGTCGTGGAGCACCCGGAGGTGAGGCGCTCCCGCCGGGACCACCCCGGGAAGGGGTGGGCTCTGCTGCAGCTTCTATGGGGCGAAGGCGCTAAGCCTAGACGTCCCAGGGGTAATGTGCCGCAGAAACTTCCGTTCTAAGGCATTTACCGGGATCCAGAGTACGAAAGGGACCTGAAAGTACCATCAAGGGCCTCTCCACTTCGGACGCTGTTATTGTGAAAAAACCTCATGTTTTCTTGGAGTGATTTTTTTGGCCGCGCCACGTGGGGTGCGGAACCTTAGTTGTCCACCAGGGATCCAGCCCGTGACACGTGAAGTGGGAGCGCGGAGGCCTAACCACTGGACCGCCCGGGGATTCGGAGTGATTTTTTTATGTTGAGAACTAGTACAACATATTGAGAACTTGCGCATCTCAAACTGGCTAGGGATGTTTGGTCAGTGTGTCAACTTTATGCGTATGTCAGTTGCCAAGCAGTAAACCCCTCTTTGCAGTGGCTGCAGGTGCATACAGGATGCCAAGGTTAGAGTTTGGTATTTTTTAACATGATTTATTGATGGGAATATTTTTTTTTTTGCACATATCTGACGGAGCCAGTACGTAACCTGAGTGGTGCAAGGACAAAGTTTTTGCCCAACGCTTCAGTAACAGCTAATGATAATTAGCTAGATATGGTGATGATCTTCCAAGTTTAGAGAAATTCATCAAAAGTATATTCTTTGACCCTTTTGCCTCCCTTATAGTCCACATACTCTCCCCCTTTTTACTGCGCGTATTGCCAGCTTTTCTGATTTTTTCTGTAT
This sequence comes from Neophocaena asiaeorientalis asiaeorientalis, assembly GCF_003031525.2. NCBI lineage: Eukaryota > Metazoa > Chordata > Mammalia > Artiodactyla > Phocoenidae > Neophocaena > Neophocaena asiaeorientalis. The sequence continues at coordinate 8,564,064 of NW_020173955.1, read as the reverse complement.
ATTAGTCTAGGGTCTCATTCCCTGCCCTCACTCCCTCTCTGTGGTTATCTTTTTATAGAGTGGAGATCGTCATATGGCCTGGATGTAATGGAATGCCAAGGAATAGGAGTCTGGGCTGCTATAAACTTTTTTAAATTAATTTTTATTGGAGTATAGTTGATTTACAGTGTTGTGAGGGCTGCTATAAACTTTACCGAAAGTTTAATGGAGAAACAAAAACATTTTAGGAGTGTGAAGCCTTGGCCTGCACATTGGAATGGAGAACTGGCCTAAGAGAAACTGTCAATACTTCCTGAGGCCCTGAGATGAGATATATTGGCTAATGGGCTGGGGATGGATCTCTACCAGTGAAATCCAGGTCATTGAGTACTCCCTAACCTTACACCCACCAGGCAATATACAGATTGTATGTGTGCAGTGTGTGTATACATGCATATTATTTTTAAACTTCTCATGTGATATTTCACAGGTGTTTACAGTTGAAGAAATGATGCCTCATATCCAACATTTGAAAGGAGCACATAGTAAGAACTTATTTCTTAAAGACAAAAAGAAAAAAGACTATTGGCTGGTGACAGTTCTTCATGATAGACAAATTAATTTAAATGATCTTGCCAAGCAGTTAGGTGTTGGAAGTGGAAATCTGCGGTTTGCTGATGAAACAGCCATGCTAGAAAAACTGAAAGTTGGCCAAGGCTGTGCCACACCGTTGGCACTCTTCTGTGATGATGGAGATGTGAAATTTGTTCTGGATTCTGCTTTTTTGGAAGGTGGACATGAAAAGGTGTACTTTCATCCAATGACCAATGCTGCAACCATGGGATTGAGCCCTGAAGACTTTCTCACATTTGTGAAGGAGACAGGACACGATCCCATAAGACTAAATTTTGATAAAAACGAATTGGGCTAATACATTTATTTCTGAAAGCTGTTTTTCTTACTTGTAATTATAAAAAGCATTAAAGTGGTAAGATATATATAGCACTTTGGTTTGGTGACTACCTAAACTACTTAAGGAGCTGTTTAACTATTTCATCTTAAAGGAGCTGTTTTTAAAAAGATATATTGAGGTAGTTTTAGTCAGCTGAGAGATTCCACCCTCCCCTTCCCCCATGACAATTACTTGTTACCGGAATGCCTTCAACAATTAAGGATGAATTAACATAGGGAGTTCCCTGGTGGCCTAGTGGTTGGGATTCCAGGCTTTCACTGCCTTGGTGCAGGGGAGCAATCTCTGGTCAGGGGAACTGAGATCCTGTAAGCTGTGTGGCAGCCTAAATTAATTAATTAACATAAAAACTAAGATTAGTTAACTAAGAGTAACTATATTACATCTTCTGTAAGGTGTTTATTATGCTTGAAAAAATCAAACTGCAAAAACAGCATATATAAAATTATACATATGACAGTGTACATACAGGGGAAAAAAGAGGAATATGGGAATATATTCAACTGTTAATAGTGGTTATCTTTGAGGAATAAGAATTAAGGAATAAGAATTCCCCAGCAATATAATTAAACATGGGGGCAAGGGCAAAACCTTCCTATTACCAGGTGTTTGTTTTTAAACCAATGGTTTTTTTTTCAGTGAAAAATAAGCTATTTTTTAAATAAAATTCTATCTTTAGAAAATTTTAATCTAGAAAAACACTCAAAGTAGGGATGGAAAATGTTATGTCATAATCATACTAATGAAATTATATTTTAAAACTCAGGAGCAGAAAATACATAGGCCATTAAGAAGGATTTGCTTAGTCTTTGGAGGTTACAAAATGTGAACATGCTTGAACAAGGTTCCTTTGTCCTCTAGGCTATATTAAATTTTACTTATCCCCTTTCAACTGTGGCATCTAAAGCAGTATAAGAACCCAGGATTATGTATTGTCAGTTGTCATATAGAGGCTAGATCAAAAACAGAGGAAAATTGATGTACTTTTCCACCTCACTTAGATTCAAACAAAACCCCAGTTGAGGGTCTGACTAGACTAGGCTACAAAATAGCCTAGAGGTCTTAGGAAAATTCTCGTTTCCTCTAGAGTACAATCAAGTGGGATATTTGAGAGATAATCATATTTTCCTAAGGTTGAACACTCAAAAAAAATTTGCTTCTGGTAGAGAAATTGTACTTAATTTGTACCAATTTGCATTACTGAAAGGCAAAAGTAAAAACTTGTCATATTTGGATATATGTGGTTAGAAACTACAAGTCTACTCAAGGCAGAATTTTTATAAAATACAGAATGGATTTAAGAGATGAGTTAGTAAGAAATATTTTCCATAAATGATAACCTTATTTCTGAGGTGCTATGTTAGTTTTTGCCTACTTTGTACTATATCTCTAAGAAAGAGGAAATTTTAGGTTGCTTTGCATATAAAATTAAGGTTTAACGAACAGAATCAAAGACACCGAGGACCTCAGATAACTGGTCTAACTGTCCTCCCCACCTGATGGTGAAAACAGGCCCAGAAAGACTGACCTGCCCAAGGACTCAAGGCAGGTTGCCATCTCTAACATTACGCCTCCCAAAGTCTAGATGTGAAAATGAAAGAGACTGATTGGTACAATCTATTATCGTATTTAAACCTATTTTGAGGTTGACAAGACTGATAGACTCTCAGTTCTCTCCCAAAGCCTCCAATACTCATCCCAAAGTGATTAGGACAGAATCATCTAAACAAGGTTATATGTTATGAAACACATAAAATAGGTTTTCTAGGGCAAAAGGAAAGGAAAGAATAATATTGGGCTAAATTATATGTTATGATTGCTGACCACTTGTTATAAAAATCACCTCTTTTTATATTAGTTTAAAATTCACCTCTTGTTATATCAGTTTAACAAGTGAATGTTAAACCAACTTAATTTTTTTAGGAGAAATAAAGTTAAAAACAAATGAAAAATAATGAATGTTTTTTAAAAAAGACAAATCGGCCAAATGATGGTATCTGTTTTGTTATAAACTGGATTTTTTGTTATGAACTGTGGCTTATATTAGGTATAGCCAAGTAATAAACATTTTGCCATTCAACTCCAAATTTCTCAGTAGCATTACTTTTAAAGGAAATGTTACATCTTTTATATTATTAGATTTGATATTTAATAACAGTTACAAGTACAATGGCAAACACTGAAAGAGAGAACCCTTAGTAGAAAAGAAAAAGACAATTTGAAATCACGTTTTGTTAAAGGTGTTGTAAGTGCAACTTTATCCATAAGCATTCCTTTTAAGGCATTTTCTTTGTCCAAATATCTCAACATGTACATCAAGGTTTATATTATAAAATGGGCTCCTTTTGTATTATTCATTCAAGGCTTAAAGAAAAAAATACATCTCAGGACTAAGTGTAGCAGAAAAGAAAACACAAAAATTCACTTCTCTCATAAAAAGTAACTTAAAATACAAGTCATTTAGCATACATTATTACTCCTCATTGTAATTCCAGATTTGGTACAATATCTTTTTCACTTCCTGACACAAAATTTTAAGACAGTGCAGGCTGTAATACTTCATTTGTGAGGTGGCTGCAATTCCGTAATATGCACAGTGATTTTTAAATAGGCTTTTACCATGCCTTGCATGAAAGGTGCTACATACAAACCTGTTTTGTGTACTCTTTGGTAACCACCAGTTCAAAAACTTGGACCGAACATTTCCACATTGCCAGATCTGAAGCACTCTGTTGGACCTCTGGGCCGAAGCTATTACCCTGTATATAAATTCTTTAGTTTCCGAGGGGGTTTGGGTATTGATTTAGAATAGAGCCAGATCATTAAAAGCATGTCAGGCCCCATTCCGGAAAGTGGCCCCAGTTAGTTTCTAGTTGGCTACACTATTTTGTTTGGCAGAAGTGGTTTATCTAAGGGAAAAGCATGACTTCATACTAAGTTTGCTTCTGATAGTATCTTTTGGAGACGGTAAAATATTCATGGGTTATCTAATCCTTTCTTGAAATGGTATGAAAAAGGTGATTAATATAATTGAGAATATTCCACTTTTGCAGTCTCAAGTATTCTCTTGGTTGTCTTGCTGCATTTTCTCAGGGTCAGCCCACTCAGGTTTAGTACTTCATAGGCTACCCTTAAGCATTTTCTAATGGAAGCAGTAATGTGCTGCCTCAGTCAGCATGTTCTCTATTTTAGGATATTAATGTCCTGTAGAGACCAAGCTGTGATATCATACACCCTCATTGGGCTACCTCCTACTCATTAAATTTCAACTTTCAGTAAATGTCCTGGAATGTGTCCTAGTTGTGCAAATTAGATGCTAGTTAATATAAATCTAAGTTACCCACTCACTGTATTTAGCTAAAACATAATTTCTATATTTACTTTCAATTTATCCACCTAAAGATGAATTTACATTTTTTACATGCAAGTGTCTCTAGACTGCCATGATACCCATTATCAATCTGATACTTGAATCTAGGGAGTCATGATGGAGACATGTTTCAAAGTCTAGAGAATAGGTTTTAAATATGTCTGTTGTGCAATATTTGTATTTTAGTAAGAATCCTTTGTATTTACATTTACATAGCACCTTTCATCCAAGGGTTTAAAAGTGATTTAACTTTACAGCATTATTTGGTGGCAAAACCTAAGTTAATGGTGGCATTACAAAGTCCAGGTTCTCTAACTTCCATTTCAGTTTCAACTATACATGCTGTATTTATTTTCATTAATGGTCTTTCTGAAAGGAGACTATGAACACGGCAGTGTTACTGGCCTACCAGAAAGAGAAAGAAAAAAAAGAAAGGTGTGAGGAAGGAGGGAGAGAGGGAGACATGGAGACATGTATCTCATGGCTACTAGGTTAGTGATGAGACACACAGTTCATAAACCACACGCTATGGAATTATTCCAAAAAGATTTTTAGAGCTGGTAGTGAGAGCCTAAGAAGTATATTGTTAGAATTAAAAAGTTAGTATCTTTCTCATTTCAGACCTTTAAGATTATTCTGATATTTGTTAAATAATGAATTTGCATTAGTAAGTATCAATGCAGTTTTTTGACTTCATAAGAAAATAAAACTGTGATATAAAATTGGAACTACAAAAAAATTGATGTTTCCCTGGGTTGACTAAATTTACCTTTTTTTTGTGCTTCTTTCAAATGTTTAAGGTAACAAATGCATACAAATATTTCAAAAGTACTGATAACAGTTACCAACTTTAATGTATTATAAAGGACAAAAACAGAAAAATTTTTATTAATAAGTGATAACCTTAATAATAAATGAGTTCCTGGCAAAATGCAGATCATAGTAAATTATTTACATTATTTTTGCCATAAGAAAACTTCTTAAGCAACAGTCAGCTCTCAAGTTAAAAAAACAAACATATACATAACCCAGTACTAAAGGAGGGAAATGAGTTCAAACACAACAGCTTTATCTTGGGAATGCCATTTTCTAGAAAACCATCTTACTAAAAAAAAAGTTTCAGAAAAACACACTTTAATTACCTTAGATCCATGTGTGAATTGCTTAGTGTTGCTAGTGGGGGATACGGAAAGATTAATATCACTGTAAATTTTTTATAACTCCTATCTTATTATGGATTTTTCAGAGTTATCTCATAAACTGAATTTCTTTTGCAGTGCATCAAAATAATAGGCTTAAAAAAAAAAAAGAATACCAACACATGCAGTCTGCTAACCAAATAAGGCTCTGACATGCCAAAACAATGTTGTCTGTATCTTGATATATAGTACATCCCACAACATACTACAGCATTTAATTTAGGTTTACACAACTAAATATAAATGGCTAGATTTAGACTAATACTTAGCAGAAGCATTAAGCAAACATGGATAAATTCATAAACAAATGATGAAAGTAGTATATTGTTCTTGGAGTACTTCTTGAAACCTTAAAACACTTGGTCCTTAGTGAGAGAACATCCTTTATTCAGTAGATCTTAACAGTACAATGTACGGTAAGTCACAAAACCTTCTAAAAATTTTGGCAGTTGACTCCAGTAGTGCTCCTTGATTCAAGGAAGGAATGAAGGTTTGTATTTCTTTCCTGCTCTAGTCACGAAGGATTGTTAAAGTCTTAAAGATTTTAAAAAGTGATTCCTATAGTTGGGTGTCTTGTTACTTCAGAAATAAAGGCTTCACACTGAGAAACTGAAGGACACTTTTCTCTCTGTATTTAGTTGGAAGGTAGAAAGAAGAAAGAAAATATAAGAAAAGCTTGAAGATAAGAGATATAAAATACAGAGCAACCACTAAAAGAACAGCATGCACCAGATACTTCTATAGGGATGAGAGTGACAGAAAGTCAGAGACAATTTTTTTTTGAGTGGCTCTTCATAGAAAAGGCATTTAATTTATTCTCCTCAATTATCAAGAATGTTGCACAGAAGTTGTATTCCTACCACAAAGAAAGACTTCAAACTGAAAATTTCTAAAACATTACTCATTAGTAAAATCAAATTTAAATTGAGGGGAAAAAAGAAAAATAATTTTTAAAGATTGGTTTCCTGCACTGATGGGCAAAATCTTTTGGGACTCACCTAATCTTGATTTACTAGTAAGACAGAAAGTCATGAATTAAAGCAAGCAATATTTACATCTGTTAATGCAATGTGCACTTGTTCTTATACTTAATGCAGTTAGTTTGTATAAATGAGATTAATCTCATTTACATTTTAAGCAAGAAACTCACCACTTGGCCCACATGTCATGTAGTGGGTAATAGAATTAGGAGCTTTGTTGCTCCCTAGACCTGCTTTTTGAATTTCTGCTTTCTTGTACTTTGTCCACATCTGCAGGAGAAAAGCATTTCATGTTATTTAATGAAAGGCTAAACAGAATACAATTCATGAAGGTAAGAAACTAAAGAGCTCTCGTTGAGTAGGGCAAGGAGAAGGAATCTAACTCTGGAAATGTTATTAATCCGACAGACATCTCTTCACTTAAAGACTGATTTTTATATTTTAAAAGCTATTAAGTAATATACTTATGCCCTCTTAGTGTCAGATAGGTTTACTTACTATGTTTATTTAACCAAATGGTCACATATAGTTTTAAAGTAAAAAATAATCTTGCATGCAGCAGCAGAAACATCCACAATGAAATAATTGTATTATTTACTAAGAAAACCAGGGCTCAAGGCATATTTTATTGGCAAATAACATACCTACTTACACTGTTAGAACTAAAATTGCTTTGATCAAAGGGGACCCAATGCTTAACAATATAAATTTACAATGTCACAAATAATAAGGGTGTAATTTCTAGAAATCTAAGCTAGGAATATGAAAGCTATTCAATTTCATCTAAAACTGGGGTACTAATACAGGCATACCTCGGAGATATTGCAGGTTTGGTTCCAGACCACTGTAATAAAGTGAATATTGCAATAAAGCGAGTCACAAGAATTTTTAGTTCCCAATGCATGTAAAAGTTGTGTTTACACTGTACTGTAGTCTATTAAGTGTGCAATAGCATTATATCTAAAAAACAAAGTACATACCTTAATTTAAAAATACTTTATTGCTAAAAAGTGCTAACCATCATCTGAGCCTTTAGCAAGTCATAATCATTTTGCAATAGTAACATCAAAGACCACTGATCACAGATCACCATAACAAATATAACAATGAGAAAGTCTGAAATAGTCTGAGAATTACCAAAATGTGACACAGAGACACGAAGTAAGCAAATGCTTTTGGAAAAATGGCACCGATAGGCTTGCTCAACACAGGGTTGCCACAAACCTTCAATTTGTAAAAAAAAATGCAGTATCTGTTAAGTACAATAAAGCAAAGTGCAATAAAACGAGGTATGCCTGTCATCTGTGAAGCCGCTAGAGTATTTATGGAGCTGTCTTGGAGGAAAAAAAGTGCAGCTGCTCAACTGAGTCAGAGTTGCTTCACTTTTATCTCAAAAAAAAAAAAATTTTTTTTTTAAATTGGGGCATCTTTGTAAGATTTCATTCATAGAAAGTATTATGTTGATTTTTTTAAAGTTTGGGAAACACTATATGATTTCTAAGGTTCTTCTCACTGCTAAAAATTTGATTTCAAGTGCTATCAAGAAACACATGTAAAATAGTGTTTGGGGGGAATTTTATGACTCTACAGCTGGTGACAGTTTCTGGAGGAAGTCTAACCTGTATTCTTTGACATGAAGACACATGGACATGGTATGTATCTATCTGTCTTACATGCACAGTGTGTATGTTCTTTTGGAAAACATGCTGTATATATAACTATAGCCATTTGGGTTAGAAATACTTCTTTCCTGTAAGTCTAATATTTTAAAATAATCAGTTTTTACTATAATAGCATATGATTTCTCAATATATTTTTATAAATAAATTTAATATTTTAAACAAAGTATAAGGCCAGACTTATCTAAAAAGTTGAAATGGTTGTGAAATAATCTTTGACTAAATGTGGAAATTACACTAATTATTACATTTGTATCATATATGGCCCCATGTAATCTCACCTATATTTACCATTAAGTTTTATTATCAGGTTATGCAAAAAGGGACACCGAAGACATTTGAAATGTTCGGACTGATTATGAAACGAGTGACAACCAAACAGACTGATGTATTCATGTAGATACTAAAAAATATGAAAAATTTCTGATTGTGTTTATTTGATTACCTGCATTATAAGCATTTTTAGTAAGAGCTGGCTATGAGAACTGAAGAGAATAGCTTAATTTATAAAGGATACAAATGTCTTTCCTTCTTTCTTTTTTTTAAAAAGTTTTGGCCGTGCCACACAGTTTGCGGGATCAGGGATCCCTGGTTTCGTGACCAGGGATAAAACCCGGGCCCTCAGCAGTAAAAGCGTGGAGTCCTAACCACTGGACCGCCAGGGAATTGCCAGGATACACATTTCATTAAGCAAAGATTCTCTATAAATTTTGTTTTCTTTCGCCCAATTAATAACAATAATAATTTAATACAACGTGCAAAATAATAATTTCCTCCCCATTTTTAAAGTTACATTTCAAAACATTTCTTCTAGATGCCAGGCTGCATGACTGTCAGTAATATTTAGGCTGAATCAAGATGGCAAAAACATTTCAGAGACAGAACTAAGATATACTTCTCTAGAAGTAAGTGATTCAGGGTTATGGGTTTCTTGGGGTTTCTTTTATTCTGGAATAAAACAATTGAAGTTTAGCTGATTCTGCTTTAAAAGTGCTATGACCACAGCAAGATAATTTTAAAGTTTATGACATAAGTCAGAGTTAGCAAATATTTTCTCTATCTTTTATGATTAATTTTTAGTTACGAACTTGCATTTATTCTTACTTCTAAAATTTGTTCTACTAAAAATATACTTGTTTGCTTAAGTGATTACAAATACTAATTTTGCATTTTATTTTAGCACAATGTACTCATTTTAGAAAATTCTGTTTTAAGGACATATATAATTTAGTAATAAATAAGTTATAGAATTATATAAGTAACAATCTTCACCACTTTATAAGCTTGCTCCCCTTTTGAACAGAAGTAAAAATGCAAATTTCTCACACACTCATTATGATTTGCTTTATTTCTCTTTGACTCTATGTAAAAAAAACCCTGAAAAAAACTGTGTTAACTGATGCCAAGTAAAAAAGTCATCTTGAAGGAAAGATAGTACTTGAGCTCTTATACTTATCAGATGAAGAAAAGTGCAGAGAAGAAATAGAATACAAATACTCCTAGTCCCTGTATGTCACATTTAAATTTGATGTTTTTTTTTAAAAAAGAATTACGCTAAATTTATAAGTATTAACAAAGTTTTAAATCTGAACAATTTTATAAATATGAGCAGTAGTTAATAACTATTTCTTTGAAGATAAAACAGCAGGCCAGAAGGCATAATTAAATGGCAAAAGAAAATGACATCTTTTTAACATAGTTTCCTTACTAATTCTGTACATGTGCAATATGAAGTGCACATTTTGTAAAAAAAAAAAAAGGAGAGGAAGAGAGGTAAGGAGAAAGGGAAAGGGAAACAAAGGGAGGAAGAGAGACAATGAGCATTCTTTTTTGGAACCAATGAAGTAAATATGACTTGGAAATGCCTTGTTGGTAATTATAGCATGCAGCCATTTTAACATGCCTCTAGGTATCAAAGTAACAATCTCTTATTAGGTGACGAGAAATGTCAAAGAGGAGCATGTATTGTTAAGGTTCTTAAAGTCATGCAAAAAATGTACAATGCAATTAATAATTCATGCAAGCTCTGTTGTGGTTACATAATCACATTTATATACATGCCACAATGTACACCTGAACACTATCCACAATTTAAAAATAAAAGTATAAACCTAGCCAAATGATACTTTTCAACAGCAGCTCTTCAAATCAGATTAGAGAAGCACAGTGCATATCAAATGACATCAGTATTATATTGTGCAGTTTTGATCATACACAACCATATTCATACCAAACAGTTTGATTATCCTCAGAAACCAACAATGCAGCTTCTGTGTCATCAGGATAGAGGCATGCAGGAGTGATAAGATTATTGCTAACTACAGAAGACTGTGGGTTACTGTTACTGCAGTTCTGATTATCAGAAAACTGCTCAGTATCCTCCTGTGCAGCTTTATCCAAAGAAGCAGAAGCCTGGTCAGTTAGCCTGGTGACTGGTCTGGGAGGTAGCCCACTTATGTTACTAACTAATTCTGTATTCAGGGATAAAAATGGCTGAGATGGATGAGCCACAGTAAATGAGTCTATGCTATCTTTAGCTGATATTCCAAATGCATCATTAGACATATTAACAGTGGCAAAAGTTTGGTTTAGAAAATGTGACCTTTCTGTTCTTGAGTTTCTGGCCTGGGCATATGGAGACGTGGGCTTGTCTGTAGCTAAATCATTTTGTGCTTGAGAACCTACAGCGTAAGTTGGACTGTGAAGTGGATGAGAGGACCACTGGTGTAAACGGTACTCACTAGATGTTGCAGTGATGCTGCTATCAGCAGTAGCTGGTGGTGAATCAACTGACATAGGTAGTCTACTGTCCTTGGTCAAAAAATCATGGATGCTTGTCCTTCGAGTAGTTCCTTCGGCAGTAGAGATCACACTGCTTGCACGAGGTAAAGTGGCATAGGGATTACTATCTTTTGATTGTCGTGACAGAGAAGTTTCTTTTACTACTTTTATCTTTCCTTGAGTGCCTAGTGTAGGCTTTCCGGAAGAACTAATGAAATAGGTATCTTCAGTCTTTTGAGGACCAGGTCTCACAAATTGTTCAGGCTTAGTTGTCCATCTATCATAGAAGTCTCCTGGAGTTTTTCCACTTACTGACCTGGCCAGACCACAGCTAACTGGTTTGTTTTTTCCCAAAAAGTCAGAAGAGACAGACAAACTTTTCATTACTTCATCTAAAAGATTCTCTTGACTTGAGGGCTTTATCTGTTTTAAAAAAAAAAATCAAAGCAGATTAGTGAATACAGCCATGCTTTTACTTTCGTGATACACTAGACTGTACAATAAAAAACTTGCTAATGTCTCTAAACCCTCCTTAAAAAAAAGCTCTAAAGTTCAACCACAGAAATTTAACTTGTAGTGTCCATCTAAATTAAGGTCACCATAGATAAAACTAACCTGTATTGAGGTAAGCTTGTTGCTTTCTTCCAAAAACTGTTGTAGAGTAACAACTTCACTTCCAGGGGAACCAGTTTTGACCTTGTGATGTGCTCGACTCTCTAGTGTTTTGTGCTGGAGCACTGGACTTGATTTGGGCTGTCTTTTCAAGTATTGGATTGGACTGCTACCACTGCTGGACCACGCCTCATGCTCATGAAGCAGGCTAAATTCTCCACTGCTGTGGCTTTGTGGCCTGCTTTGGATATTAACTGCACCTGCTTTTGGAGTAAATGGTGTGTTAAGAGTTCAATAATAGAAATGAGATTAAAACTATGTAAGTACTGACATTTGTTGACTGGATTCTCACAGATAGCCAAACTGACTTTCAAAGCTTTATTCAGAAATGCTTAGTAAACCATGTTCATCTCTCATCAGTCTAACAAATGTCTACCATAGCGTGCTTCCTTATTTGTCAAGTTGACAAATATTATAAGCTCCACAGGGCAAAGACTTGCCATCACCACCATACCCACAGCCTAAGCATACAAAGCAGGCACTCAATACATTTGATGAGTAAATGAATGAATAAACAAGGAAATAATATATTTTTTAAAAGTCAGGTTCAAATAATTATAAAATACCTCACAATTTAAAACAAAACATGATTATATGAATTTTTAATTATTTGAGAATGTTAAAACCAAAAACTCTTCTATATGCTAAAAATTCTAATTCTTTGACTTTCTATGAGGTCTGTATAACTTATTTGAAGGTTTATTTGTTGATCTTAAATGAATAATCTTAAAGAAATATTTAAAAAATTTAAACAGCAAGCATCTAAGGAAAGTCAAATGGAGACATGTAATTACTTAGAAAATTCCAGTAAAAATATAAAATTAAGTATGTAGTATTTTATTCTTTAATGTCTGAATCATCTGATTCTCCCTGCTTTCCACTGTTGGTATGGTGGCTATACAGCTTTCAAAGACTCGGTTGAGGCTGAACAACTATACAGAATGCAAATTACTAGTTCTGGAAAAAAGCTCCCTAAAGTTTATGCTATTCCTTAAGAGTGCTTATTCATTTTGATCCATTGCAAACTGTGTAGATACAGCATCAAGACAGAAAATGCAACTTTCCATGGTTTCCTAATCACAGAGAATAAAATGGGTCAGGAAAGATTTTGGTTCAAGCTATGTAACATTTTACAGGAAAAAGATTTTCTTAAATTTTCAAATCAGAAAAGATTTACTTACATTTCAGACTATATTTTTCTACAGGATATAAAAACATGATTATAAAAATGAAAAAATAATCCCTCCTTGAAATCAGATTTTTCAGATCATTGCAACAAAGTCAAAGCATTAATAATAAAATATAATCACAACTGAGACAAAATGATTTTATAATATGAAAAAGCAACAGAACAAATGCGCTCATTATAATTTAACAATTCTGGACTGTAGAGAATAACTACTTTCACAAACCTTTATAATCTATTAAATAATTCCAGAATCTGAGTAGGCAGTATACCTTTAAGGAAAAAGGTGTTAGTCAATACTTCCAGACATTTACATAAAAATTTCACCTTGGAATGCATATTAAAAAATTGAGGAAAAAGATATCTTGAACTAATTCTTTATATGAATTATATGCACCCATTTGGCTCTTGTTACACTTACACACACACACACACACACACAATTGTCTTTTCAAATTAAAAAAATATATTCCTCCTTATTTCATGGATAAGAAAAGCTAAAACTATTTCTAAAACACCTTCTGTGAGTTCAATGTACACGTATCATGAGAAAGTTAAGGACAACCACTTTCAAGACAATGACAAAATGTAAGTAAAATAGGAACCTACAGATATTTTGAAATATAAAGATTACAAGAAAAAGATTTTATCTGTGAGGATGAAAAATGGAAACTAAAATAACTGCTCCTGTTTTTACATTTGTACACATTACAATACATTTGTATTGCAATGTGAAAAGTATAAAATCTTCCAAGGAACTATGTTCCAAACATAGAATGATTTGGATTTCATACTTTACCCCAGAAACTTCATCAATCTCCCACTTTTAAATCTGGAAATGGATGGAGCATATTAATAAATTTACCTACAGCATACCTTTGACTTCATGGAGTGAAGCATTATTATTGCTATTGCTAGTGGATGTTCTGCCACTATCAAGGCTGGCTGGTCTCGAAGCTAAATGAAAAAATCAGGAGACAGTGATAAAACTTCCAGCTGACGACAATGAACTTTACATTCTGATTACAGAATGCTTTGAGGAAGCAATCATGCATACTTTCACAGGCTAAGCATGCCCACAGAGTTGAATCTTACAGATTAGAGAGCAAAGGCATTTCCAGATAGTTCAGTTAAACAGCTGAGAGAACAGGACACTTCTCAGACAATAGCTGAGATTCAAAGAAAAGAAGATAAAAGTGCATAATTAGATTTGGAAATGGATTTCTAGATGGATACCAGGACTGTTTTAGTTGAACAGAATGACATGCCCCCCCCCCAAAAAAAAAAAAAAACTGGTGATTAGGTCACTTACAACAGATCAGACAAGGAACCCTGCACATTGCAGAGATGCCACGAACAGGAGGAATATGAGCATCTGCACAGTTAATGTCCTGTATTCCTATCCATACAAGGGAAACAATTGCACAGTTAACATGGCCCTATCCTACGTCTTAAAGTCCTGCTTACATATGAAATTCCTTTAACATATTCCTTTACATATGAAATTCCGTTATCCATTATTTGTTAATTTAGTTTGGTAAGATATGACTTTCCAGATAGAAACTAAAAACTCTGAAATGCTCAACATTGCAGAAAATGTGGTTTCTTAGAGTTTGTCCTTTGCCAAAGTGAGTATTTTTAAAATCAAACATAAAATGTATCTCATCACTTTAACCTTATGCCAAAATGGCAACAAAATTACCTTTGAGCATTGTGCAGGCATACTTTATAAATGACCTTGATGAAAACAGAGACAATTTGGATGAAGTAATAACCTTAAAAAAGGCAAAAGGGTGTAGTAGGTTTGAAGAAATAGCAGAGGTAGCTATGAGATGCAGGTTAGAGAAAACATGCTTGGTGGCAGTGCTACATTCAGCAGGTCAATGCAAGAGTCTTAGCATTCTCATTCTGTATGTAATATGTACTCTCTAAATAAAGTTCATATCTTACCATGAACTCTTGATCCCGTACTAGAATCATCACTAATACCTTGTGGACTTACGTCTTCAAAGGATGTAGTATCTACATAAAATAGCAAAATGAATATAAAAATATTTTTAACAAAAAAATTATAAAATTTTATTTATGCAGAATATGGAAATTCTTTTTCAACCATGTGTAATACATCTTGATTTAACATATTTCATAGATTCCATCAGAAACGAATAGGAGTAAGAAACAGAATAGCTCTGATGAGAGTTGACTTGCTTAGGGAAAACACCAGAAGCACTGAAACAATCTGTCTGTGACCCTGCAAATCAAAGCAAGAGCCTGGGTTGCTCTATGTGGTTCTCTGTGATGCTATAGTGTTTCTAGGTTATTTTTTTTTGTTTTTTTAAAGCTTCTATCACTCTCTCCTTTTCTCATTCTTTTACTTGGTTTACTTTTCCATTTCTTGTTAGTTCATTATCTGTTTATTATGAAAGGCCTAGTAAAGACTTTAGTTGTACAATGTTTTAAATTTTTGAAATGATTTGAAAATTCCCTCAGATCAAATCCAGATTGTTTTGATCATTATTTCAGGTTGCTGCTGTCAAAAAAGTAAACATAGGAAAGTCAAATTAAAATTCCTGTTGCCAACAGTTACACCACAGTGCAAATAGCAGACGGCCTATACCTTTATTATTAACCAACTGCTTGGATCTGAAGCCTGTAGAAGAGTTGACAGTTGAAAAGTTGATGGCTGTAGTAGAGAAGGCCATAGCTCCCAATTCTTTTCTCCTTTTACCCGTTGCAATATCATCAGGAACCTCCAAATTCTCAGTACTACCTGTCCACTGTCCTCCTGCTAGGACCATGGACTGCACCAGGTCATTCATGGCTGGGATGCAAATGAAAGCAAATGAATCAGCATGGTTAATGTATTTGCTCTTATTTCTATTTTGTATTAAAAATGATCTGACTTTTGTCTATGGATTAATGCAAGTGAAATAAAAAACTAACCACAAGGTCATTTGAATTATGACATGCATTCAGCTGAATGAAATGAGTAGGCCGAAGGCTGATAAACTTCAATAAATGTTTTTATCACCCTCCACCCCCTTTAAAGATAGGAAAAGGAATTTTACTCTGTACAACTGCCATGCTTTTGAGCAGTGATGTACAATATAATTAGAAGCCTTCATAATGTGGTTCTGTGGTGACAAAAATGGAATGAATAAAGGTAATATGGAGAGCAGTTCTTTACAGCATCACTATTGAAAATGATAAACAGTCCTTGGTCAGAGCAGATTACTGAAGAAATTATTCATTTTATGAATCAAATAAGTATACCATTCAATAAAAACCTGAAAGAGAGGATATCCAAAGTGACAGACATTTAATGTGATTATGTAATTACCCATTCCACTTAAAAAAAGAAAAACCAGAGTATTATTATATAAAGAATGACAAACATTCTCAAGGGTTACAGGCCACTTTATTTATTTAATCCTAGTTCATTAAGAAATTAAATACCTAATGCTAAAGGTTTTGTTATATTTTCTTTAAGTAAATTTCTTTGGGAAGAAATCTCTATGGCATATAAAATTAAAGGTTTTTTTCTGCCAACGTTTAGAAAGTACTGGAAATTTCCAAGTATATTACATGTATGACTAAACATATGCATGTATATGTATAAGTGAACATACATATAATGCAAATTCAGTGCCAGTTATGAAAAAAAATATTCTTCCAGCTCCTTGTATTACAGGAAGACTGCACTTTGCAAAATAAGAAAATTGGCACAGTCCAAAGAATGGTTAGTGAAAAATTAGTAATGGAAGCCAGTGTAGTCATTTGAAAGAAGCTGAACTGTCATAAAGTCTTACACATGGAACGACGGTAGCAGGCCTTCATTTTGTCTTTATCCTTCGGTCTGTTCCTCAAAAAGGGCAGTCTTTTCAGTGCAACCACTTTAATGTCAGAGCATGAGGAAAAACAGAAACAGAAAAATGAAAGAAAAAAGGGAGAAGAACAGATGGGAGTTAAATGTTGAAATTAAGGACAGAAATGAATGTCTGAGCTTCAGCTATGTAAACTATACTAAAGCTATTATTCTCGTGCTGCTGAGTGATAATGAAATATGAAATATGTACTTTGATACTTTAAAATACTTGGAAAAGCACTGAAGACAATGATGAGAAACATATACTTTGAAAGCTTGGATTGACTAAAGTCCTAGAAATATAGGAACTGATTAGAACTACCTACAGAAGGAACAATTTTCCTAGTTAAGTTGTAAAGATACACCTTTATTATTAGGGCCATTACTGGTGGATCACAGAGTACACATGATGAAAATGTAGAAGGCTTTCAGGCTTTCTTTAACTTTTTAAATTGTAAGATTTTATTTTGAAAAAAAGTAATTCAGAAAAATGTACATCCTGTACATTTTTAGTACAGGCATTAGTAAAATGCCTCAACAAAAACTAGGGGATGTTTAAAATAATCTAAAGAAACTTAAAAATTTTTTTCGTTATTTCCTTAAACTTTAAAAAAGAAAATAGGGAATTACTTCTTGGTTTAAACTGAATTCTGGTGCATTATTTAGCAGCACCACATAAATATATACTCTTCTAAGAGAAGTCTTTCAAAAGATGACAATTATATTAATTTCATTTTGCAAAAGGTTGGCTGCGAGAAAGAAAAAACAGTATTTTGATAGTAGCTTTTAAGCTTTGATAAGCCTAAAAGATAAAGAAGTAACCTAAAGCAAGCAAAAATGTCAGAAAAATATGTATTTATAACATTTTTAGATATTTTAAAGGGCTTTTAGGGTTATTAAAAAAAATCAAAGGTAGCACTATGCAGGAAAATTATATGAAGGAAAATTAGGGTTATACTGCAGTAGGAGTTAACATAAAAATTAAAATGTTCACTAGAGTCACTAACATTCTTAAGCTACACTTTAAGAAGATTTTAATACGAAAAACTGTTACACCTTTTTGGAACTGCAATTTAAGAGCTAGGGGAAAAACTCACATCAAGATTTAAAAGCATACTGTACACAGCCTTAATAACTATGCTGTTTCTCAGGGTTTGCTATCATCTTATAAATAATAAAAAGCTCTTCTGACAAACTGACGAGTATCACTCATTAAGGAGAATGCAAGGACATACAGCTTTTTAACTTATTTATTTGATTGCTATTAAGAATAGTCATGATTCATTTAAGCTTTTATTTCATTTCTAGCTTGGTAAACACAGCTGTTTTCAATGATTAAAAAGAAATGAACTGAAAGCAATGTAAAAATGGACACTTAGCTAAAACAAAGCTGAGTGGTTGCAGCATGCACACATTGTCTTGTTTAGATACTTTCTTTTCCTGTTTTCAACTGTTTTCCATAGACTGCTTTACTGACAGGCACTCATCCAAAAGGGACAGGATAAAAGGAGTTTTAAATTTGCCAGTGGTGGAATGTGATCCTTCTTATGGCAATTAGTTTGCAGATATACAATGTTCTCCTCCCAAACTATTTTGAAATTAAGGGAACATTAGAATGGTTGGGTTTTGTGTTTATTTTTAAAATTCTAAAACTGAACAACTGCTGGAAAGGAGAATATTACTTCCTTCTGATTCTTACTCTGGATGTTTCAGCAGAGAGTATGAAGGAATGACAGATTTATATTTGAAACAAACAATCTTACCTCAAAAAAGACTGTGCCTTTCTTTTGTATATTTTCATATCAGAATTGAAATATCTTCCTTTAATTAAAAAAATTAAGTATACCCATGACCATTTCTCATTAAATATGATGTAAGATATTTTATATTCAAAGGTAGCAGATAAAATTGAATCATCTGGCACCTTTTTAAGGAAAACTTGATGATCTCTCTACCATACTCACAGGTTTCATGTAGATTTGGCTGACAAGACTAATCTTATATGGATATACAGAATTAAACCACTTTCTTATACACACACACACTTGTACATATGTATGTATGTATATATGAATAGGTACTCAGGTATGTGTATGATTTTTTTGTTGCTTACTTGTGGATTCTAGTTTATAGGGTGCTATAGTTGCATTCTGAAATATAGCCTATAATGAATGTCTAATCTCCTACACTCTAAAATACTGTTTTTTCAGAGATAACTCCCCTGAGGACAAAACAACATCTATATAGTTTTTTGAGTGTTTTGAGAGCTGCCCATATGGAGAGTCTACCCCTGGGGGAAGTAGTAGCTGTTTTTGCCTATACTATACTTCAGAAGAATAGTACTGAAATTCATATATATATACACACACACACATACACATACACACATATATAGTTTACTATATGTATATATGTTTATATATGTGTAAACATATATACATACATATACTTTTAAATTTAGTGATTCTGGTTATAGTGTGAGTGGATTCATAGTATCCTGTTTACATATTTTATAAGAACATTGCTAGTAGTCAAATTCTTGTATATCTTCAAAGGGCCTACCACTGGATTCTTTTCTTTCTCTTAAAATACACTTTTTTAGGCTTTTACTTTGCTCTTGATGTTTAGCAAAGTGCACTAATAATGAAATCAAGAGAGTATTAATTGTATAGGGCACGTTATGATATTATACTTCTACATTTGTAATTTAAAAAGTTAAATCGCAAGTTTATGCACAAACTTATATCTCTATTTTATTTTCATTGAACCTTTACCAAACAATCCCTCAATAACTTTTATAACCTTAAACTATTTCTAAATCATTGAATAACATTCTCTTCAAATTCATAGCGACTTTTCTTTGCTTCCCCACAATGTAACTTTTCTCCAATTTGACAGCATCAAAGTATAAGTGAGACGTCATTATAAAAAACCTTATTATTAAGTTATAAATAATTTTGAAAATGAGCTCTTATAAATATTTCTCGGTTGCTCCTCAAAATTGCCCTGTGAAGTATGACACAAAGGTAAAAGGCTTGCCCATGTTAACAGGACTAGCAAGTGGCAGAGGTATTCTGGCTCTCATTTCACTGGTCTTTCTGTACTATTTTACCTCCCTGGCCAAATGATGGTATCTCTGTGTATGGTATTTCTCTAAATACACAATATAGAAAATCATGTGGTTATGCAGTATTGCAGTAGGCAATGAATTTTAAAATGATATGGAGTTAAAAAGAAACACATTCATCAGACTATTATCCCAAAGGACTGTGGAAGCTATTTAAAAGAAATCTTCAGTAAGGACTCTAAATCAGTACTAGAGATCACAAATGTTTAAAGAGTTTAAGCACTCACTGCTGCTTTTCTTGGTCCCCAGAGTTTGGCCATCTTCTAAAGAGTTTGAACCTACTGAAGAACTGTCTTGACTATCTTGATGGGGGAGTTGAAGAAATCCTTCACTGGAGTCTGAGCGGGTTGGTGTTAATGTTAGTGATTTCTGACGCTCCCGATTAATGTCTTTCTTAGACTTTATCAGTTTTCTCATTTTTAGAGTAATCCAGTTGCCTCTCCTAAAAAATAATTTAAAAAAATTCTTATCAGTCTAACATTCAACATATGAGTCCCTCTCAAAATCAGAAGCTTCTGTTTTGTTTTGTTTTGTTTTAATAAAAATGAAAATAAACCTGGTTAATAGTACCTTCTAGGAGGAGATGGGTCATAAAATTTGTATTGATCCATAATTTTCTCTTCTAATTTCTCCTTCTGTCGTCTTAATTCATTTAACTTATCACTATAAAAATAAAAGGACATGCATCATATTTTGTACAGTTATGAATGGTATTATTTGGGGACTATGATCTAACTTCTCCCCAGAACATAAAGAAATACAGATACCACGGTTGACAACTAAGAATTTAATAGGTAGTAACAATGGAATTATTCTAAGTTTCTCATTTTCTTTAAATTTACGACTTACTTAAATAAAAGGACATAGGACTTAAAGTTTCAATTCTTCAATAGGATTTTTGTTTGAAGAAAATCTTCCATATTACAATATCATCATGACAAAAGAATTCTCTCAACATCTTTTTACAGCTATTAAACAACATTATATCAACATTGACTATTCCCCTATTTCTGGATCTTTAGTATATCAAATCATTTTTGGTATGAAGGGTGATTTATCATAATTTATATAGGCAAAAAATTAAAATGTTGGATAGCTTGCTTAACAGTTACAAATACAATAAATAATACCACAATGACATCTTCATGCAAACAGATTTTTTTCCTTTATGGCAGAATTATTTAGGCTTAATTTACTAGTAGAGAATTATTTCCTGCCTCCAGGTATGCATGAATAGACTAGCTTCACCACAGCTTCACCACAGTTTCATTTTTATGTTCTTCACAGTATATATTATATAGGGAAATGAAAGTAAAATGATCTCTCTAAGAAAACTGTGATGCCAAAGAATACTATTTATTAAACAAATATTTAGCGATCATTCACAGTGAGGAAGGCATGAGCCATGAGGTGTATATAAAGATGAATAGTAAGTTGCCCAGCTCTGCTTATAGTACAGTAGGAGAGAGAAGATACATACACAAATGACTGTTATAATCCAAAATAGTAGTCATGACAAAATAAAAGTACCATGGAAGTACCAAAGGAACTTATAAAAGGGAAAATATTTCCATCTTGGATGACCAAGGAAAGCCTCATGAAGAAAAAGGCCATATTAAATAGACTGACACAAAAAATAAAAATGCTAAATTAAACAGCTGAGCTGAGAATAAGGAGTGAGGGAGTTTCACACGTTTAGATTTAGCTTAACAGAAAATCAGAAGTATTGAAGGTTTCACTACAATGTGACATTATAAAATCTATGCTTTAGATACCTTAACTCAGTGATGGCAGAGGATATTATCAGAAAGGATGGAGGTAAAGAAAGCATTCAGGATGCTAATGGGGGTAGCCTAATTGAGTGGGAGGGAAGAATTAGGGTAGTGGGAAATAGAAGGAAATGATTTGAGAGTTTATATGGAAGAAGAACTTTGTGAATAGATGTTGCCATTAGTTATACCACAGCTCAAATAGCACACAGCCTATACCTCCCAGTTCTTTTCTCCTTTTACCTGCTGAAATATCATCAGGAACTCCAAATTCTCAGTACTACTTATTCACTGTCACTCCTACTAGGACGATGTGACAGAGGCATTCAGGTCGAACTGTCTGACATGTAAGATGATATTTTAAGTTTAAATTCAAAAAGTCAGAATAGGTACTAATATTTATAAGTCAACTGTATACATACAATCACTGAAACCTTAGAAATGGATTATTCACCAAAGGTCATAATATTAAGAAGAAAAAGTGTTGGATAATACCTCTGCTTAAGGGACAGGAAACTTAAATGCTAAAATTTTAGATACACTCACTGCTTCTTAAGCTAAAATACCCCTTATGGCAGAGAGTAAAGGCATACATGCTGCCAAAAGGATTAAAGGATTAAAGACCCAAAGTGGCCAGCCAAAAATGTGAAATTTCTTTGAAATTTACATTTACCTTAAAAGTTCACACAAACTCTACCTTTTGCTCCTTGGTATACCTGTGTATTAATATAAAAATAATGTTCCTTGCCCCAAATTTTGTAATAAAATTGACACTTAAAAAAATGTATGGTGTATCCTGGTTTCAAATGTGCCCTGAAGCTCACCATTATATACGTTAAGTCTGAAAGTCACATATTATTTCATTTACGCCTTAGGGTAATGCTGGAAGTAGGTGTTATATCTCTATTTTAGAGAAAAAGAAACCAATGATCAACGAAATGAAGTAACTCGTCTATAGTCACATAACTAGTAATGAGAAGAATTAGGATTTGAATTAGGAGCTGTCTGATTTCAACATCTGTGCTATTTCTATTATACTATGGTGCTTCTCATTTAGGGAACAAGAGGAAGAGAAGAATTTAGTAAAGATGAATCATGGTGTATTACAAAGACTATCCACTGAGCTAACCTGGCCAAAATCTCTGATTTTACCAGATTCCTACACTCTCAACAGAGAAACAACTTACCAATAATTAAGCTCTGTCAATTCTATCTTTCACATCTCTCTTGTATTGATATTTGATCTCAACTACCATGGCTTATGAATTATTTTTCATTAGATTATTGCAACAGCCTTCTTAAAACTTAGTCCTTGTCTCTATTCTTAGAACCTCCAATCTACACTCTAATGTCATCAGTGGTTTAAACAAACAATCAATCAAACAAACAAAAAGCACAAATCTGATCACATTACTCCCCGATCAAATTTTTCAGCAAGTCTTTTGTACGGCAAAGAAAACCTTTGTCAAGTGGCTCCTGAGTGTTTAGCCACTTCTCTGCTACTCCTCCTTCCTCAATTTTGTTCCAGCAAGAACAATTAATTTTTAGATCCTATACCACAGTAATAATATACTTTCATCACACCTCCTGTTTCTGCATTTGCTGCTCTCTTGGCTGGTATGCCTCCTTAGGCAAACTCCTACTGAACCTTTAAGTCTCAGCTCAAGCAATCATCTTTAGAAAGTCCACCTTCTCTTGCAGACTAAGGTATTCCTTCCCTTATATTTGCTGTATTTCTATGGTTTCCTATACACACCTCCATTACAGAATTTATTTGTATTTCTTGCTTTATATTAATAGTTCATTAAGAGTAGGATCCATGTGTTTTTATGTTAGTTTTTCTGGTTATTAGCCCAGAACATAAACATTAAAAAAATATATATCGAAATAATAATGTTGAAAATCAAGAAAAATTAGCATTGCATTTCCTCTGCCACCAGGTATGGCAATGATAAAATCATGAGTAATATTTCAGAGTGCAAGATTATTTGGTACCTACATGTACTGTCTTTGTTCAACATGAAAAAGATCCTTGCTTTCCATATTCTGCTCCAATAGTGTTCTGTTCTGTAGCATTAATGTCTGAATTTGATCTAGTAGATGTCGATTTTCCTCTTCTAAATTTCCTTTAAGTTGGCTTAGCAACTGTTTAAACACAAACATTTATTTTTAAAAATATCAACATTTATATTTAACATAAATCCCCAAAACATCTGAAAAATATAAGTACTTCACAAAGATTTAAGTCTTCTGCTATTTGAACAATCAGATAGTTGTACTCTGATTAGAACATGAGTGATTATTTTAGTAATAATGACAGCTAAAGTACTGGGTTATGTGCTGGACACATATGTTTTCTTAATTCTCACAAACACTGGGTTTAACATATAATAAATTATCTAGTTCCAAAAACAAACACTGCTTTCTTTACAGCTGTTTGACTTAGAGTCCAAAGCTAGATTCCTATCTCTGGCCTTCCGTTTAAGTAGCTATAAAATGCTGAACAAATTAGTAACTCTCTGAGCCTCAATGACCCCACTTATAAATTGAGGATAACAACTCCCATCCCCCAAGGCTGTTGCAAGGATTAAATAATATATGTAAAGTATGTGGTGTCATGCCTATGGCACACAGTAGGTACTTAATATACCTCATTCTTTCCCCAACCACTGTTTTCAAGAAACCTTAACAGTTTGTGTATAATTTTTATGGCTTGATCCAGGGGAGTCAGGTAATCTAGTATCAATAAATGGGTGGGGGCTTCCCTGGTGGCGCAGTGGTTGACAGTCCGCCTGCCGATGCAGGGGACACGGGTTCATGCCCCAGTCCGGGAAGATCCCACATGCCGTGGAGCGGCTGGACCCGTGAGCCATGGCCGCTGAGCCTGCGCATCCGGAGCCTGTGCTCCGCAATGGGAGAGGTCACAACAGTGAGAGGCCCGTGTACCGCAAAAATAAGTAAGTAAATAAATAAATGGGTGGTATTACTACTGATTATAACTAGTAGTTAGGCTGCCAGCATGATTGAGCTGCTTCTTCTCTGTAGTCAATAGAAATTAGAAATATGCCTTAGTTAGGCCAGAGGTTTCAGTAGAAGTCAGAGAGCCCAAAGTAGTGATTGTCAAAATTTAGTGTCACACGTAGAATATATTTTTTAAACATAGGGAGAAAAAGCAAGAAAAAAAAAAAAAGAAAAAGCAGAAAGTATACTATGAATATCCATAAATAGCCATCTAGATCTAACAACTGTCAATACTGTGCTATATTTGTTTTATTTATCTATATGTTGTTAAATTGAAATACAACATATGTGGTAGATTCACTGCAAAATTGAATGCAGTGCTCCTCCCTGTACCCTCTTGTGCTGTGACTTCTCACTTTTCCTATCAAGAAGTGGAATCTACTTCCCCTCTTCTTGAATTTGTAATGCCTCTGGCCAAGGGAAGGAGGCAGAAGTGATGGTGTGATAGTTCCAAGCCTAGGCCCCAAGAGGCTTATGTGCTTCCCTTCAGTCTCTTGGAATCCTATTGAAGGATAAGAGACCACATGGCACAGACAAGTTACACCAGCTGGGGCCACCTTAGACCAGCCAGCTCTCAGGGTACGTGCCAGCTAACTGCAGATACAGGAGCAAGCCCTACCAAGATCAACTGATCTTAGCGCACACATCAATGCAGATTAGCACATCTGCTCAGCTAACCCAGACTCATGAGCAAAAATAAATGTTTACTGTCCCTTACCACTGAGGTTCTATGGCTCTTATACAGCATTACTGCATCAGTAGACAACTGATAAAACACATATACAGAAAAGAGAACAAATTTTAAGTGTATATACAGCTCAGTGAATTATCACAAAATGAACTCATGTGTGAAGCAGCACCCAGATCAAGAAACAGCACATTAATTGTATTCCAGAAACACTTGTTGTGGTCTCTTCCAATTACCACCCCTTCCCACAAAGATTAACTACTATACGAACCTCCGACACCATGGATTCATTTTTCCACTCCCTCCAAATCATGTTATTATATGACTTAGCCCCTACCCAAGGGTTAGCATTTGACTCAAGTTGGGACAATCAGCCAGGGATAAGGTAGTTAGGGCCCTTTCTGATCTCTCCTGAGCAGTCTTCTAGACCACCAGTGACATGTAGGACCTTATCAAGACAAATTATGGCTAGCTGTCTCATTCCTTGGATCTCCATGTTAAATTTCTGAGTAGTTTCCTGGTCTGTGACTTGCCACATCTAACATTCCAACCTCAGGCTATCTGACAGTTGACCTTTGACAGCCCTCCTGGGTGTGGAACTCTCCTGTTATCTGCTCAAATCAAGCCAGTCCCCTCCAGTAGCAAAGTGGTTGGTTTTCAAGGCTTGCCCCTTGCCTGAACTAGCAGGTATGGAGAAAAGGGAGGAAGGGACTAAGAACGGGAGAAGTCACATGATAAAATGCCTCAAACAACCTCCTACCCAAAGCTGAGTAGTTTTTCTTTAACAAATTCTTCTCAATTTGTTGTATGTCTTTGCTTGAGTTCCAGAGCCCTAAAAAGGTTGTTTTTTATAGTTCTGTCCAATTTTATTGTTTCCGGGGAAGTTGATTTTGTCATGTTCTTCACTGTACATCATGTTCCTCTGTAAGTGTATTACCCCAATTATATTTTATTTAAACTTTTATAAATCACAGGCAGAATGAATGTTCTATAATTTCTGAACTCTGTTGGGTAATTAAATATGTATGATTCCAAACTAATTTTTCTATTAGTTTGTGATTTCAGACAAAAAGCTTTTAAGTATTACTTTTCTGATGCAGTCTATTACTAATTCCATTTAAGGGTTTGCTTAAGTGCTGGTTTCCTAAAAGTTCCAAGAAATTCAGATGTTAAGCTATACTCAAGCTTTAACAATTTAGGGACAAATCATAAAATTTAAGAATTATTTAAGGCTTTCAATATCCTTTTTCTATTTCAAAACTTTTATCACTTTATCAAACAATCATGGGAAGAGGCATGGAATTATGTTAAGAGTAGACCTGTATACATAAGGCAGATGTCACTTCTGTTCAAAACTCTCCCATGGCTCCCCTGTTTTACTCAGAAAAGTGTTTTACATTGGTCTATAAAGGCAACATATCTGGCCCAGGCATATCTCTGAGCTCATCTCCTACTACTCTCCCCGCTTTGCTCATTCCACTCCAGCCACACTAGCTTCCTTGAGTATTCCTCAAACATACCAGTATTCCCCTGACCTAGGTTCACTGTGTGGGCTGTTTGCCTGGAATGTTCTTTCCCCAGATATCCACATAATAATACACTAATCTTCAAATCTGTGTTCAGGGATGCCTAGTTAAAATTTCAATCTATACTCCCTCATCCACTTTGGGGGTCCTTATCCCCCTTTACCCTACTCCATTTTTACTTGCACATAACTTATCATCTTGTAACATACCATATGTTGCAGACTAATCTTCAAAATGGTTACAGCAGTATTTCCAGTCCATATGCTCTTCCGGAATCTTGCCATTCACCATCAAGAGGCTGAGTCTATTTCTCTTTCCCTTGAACCTGGATGGGACTTTTACTGCCTCGGTGAATGGAATGCAGGGGAAATGATGCTGCATGACTTCTGAGGCTTGATCATTAACATAGACATGGCTTCTGTCTGGCTCTCACCACGTTGTGAGAAAGCCCAAACCAGTCCATGGGGAGAGATCACGTGAAGAGGAAACTGATGCTTCTAGCCGATAGCCAGCATCAACACCAAACATGCACTCAGCCTTTCAATCTTCCAACTGAGGGCCCAGATGCAAGTGGAGCAGAGACAAACTGGCCCCACTGTCCCTGTCCAAATTCTGACCCACAGAATATGTGAGCATAAAAAATGGCTGTTTTATACCACCATGTTTTGGAGTAAGTTGTTACACAGCCGTATGTAATGAAACACTGAAACACTATATATTTCACTTACTTATTACGTTTATTGTCTGCTTCCTTCCACCAGAATATAAGCGCCACAAGGAATGAGATTTTTACCTTTTTGGTTTACTAATACATGCCAGGTGGTCAGTAAACATTTTTTCATTAAACAAGGGTTAATTTTTCAAAGTATCTGAACATATAAGTTTAAACTAATAATAAAAATTGTTGAAATTAATGATAAAGGAAGAAGCAAGTTTTTCTGAATGATTTGTGAATTTCAATTATCCCTGACCAATTCTTTTGGAAATACCCCACTAAACATATACTGCTATTATCATTATTATAATATGATTGTTTACTTTTTAGGCAAGTCTTGATACCTAAAGAGAAGGAAACAGCAAATTAAACTTATTAAGCTCACCTCACACTGGTTATTTAGCTTGGTGGATGTGATGTCCAGTTGTTGGTATTGTTCCTTTAACTTTGAAAATTCAGCTTCTAATCTTGTTTGTTCCAGTCTGGAACTATTTAGAAGACTTTTCAAGTTTTTATGGTCAGTTTGTAAAACTTCAGTCTCTTTTAAAAGCTGATTATATGTATGATTCAACCTATAATTAGAAATCATGATATAAATAGAGTTAGATTCTCTTAATAGATTTCATTATAATTTACACAGTGTGAAAATGCTGTAAATCACATTCAGACATACTTAAAGAATATAAAAGATTCTCTTGCCAGTGATTAAACTTATCAAGAATCAGTTTCTAGTCTGTAAAAACTATATTTTAAAACTTTTAAGTATTAATTGAAAAATATTTAGATTAAAGGACAAAAGAGAAAATAACCAATCCAGTTTTGATTAACCTAGAGAATTCAGATTCTACAATTCAACATGAAAAATAAAGAAAAATCAGATCGAGCAAATTAATCAATCCAGTATGAGACATGGTAATCTATCAATCTGTTGCCAGATAACTGAGATATACAAACTTCAATCAAAATTTTAGTTATTGAGGGCTTCCCTGGTGGCGCAGTGGTTGAGAGTCTGCCGGCCGATGCAGGGGACACGGGTTTGTGCCCCAGTCCGGGAAGATCCCACATGCCGTGGAGCGGCTGGGCCCGTGAGCCATGGCCGCTGAGCCTGCGCGTCCGGAGCCTGTGCTCCGCAACGGGAGAGGCCAAAACAGTGAGAGGCCCGCGTACCGCAAAAAAAAAAAAAAATTTAGTTATTGAGATTTCTGCAGTTGTGGCAAATTGTCCATATTTATGCAGTCCTCAATTATTCATGATAAATTTTGGAATTTTTTGTAAAAATCACAGTATAGCCTTTTCTGTTCCTTTCCACTATTATACCTTTAGAACAAGGTCCACTGACCTCTAGGAGGGAGATCAGCAAGTTCTTTCTATAAAGGACCGGAGAGTAATAAATACCTTAGGCTTTGTGGGTCACATGCAATCTACAGCATGCTCTTCTTTTTTGTCCCCCACCACAACGTTTTAAGATGTAAAAACGGTTCTTTGTTTGGGGTTGTACCAAAACAGGCTGCAGGCTGGATGTGGCCTGCTAAGCTAGCTGTAGTTTACTAACCTTCATCTTATGGAAGGAATTAAGATCAGGAACCCACAAAAGGTGGAGGGAGCCAAACAAAATAAACTTTTGCTCAGGATGATACTTGCTCAGAACATCTAATAATTTAATTCAACTCATTTTCCAAACACTTTGAGTATGCTTATAAGAATTATAAATAATAAAATAATATTTTAAAAAATCATGACTTGGTAAAAAAGTAAAATGGCAAGACCAGAAACATACAATAAACACGCCATTAATAGGTTGAATCCATGTATGAATGCATGCCATGTGTGTAACAGCTGGGCAAACCTCACTGAGGCATATAGACAGCTACATAATGCTTCATGGCAGGAGGGGATATAAAGAGGTAGAATAAACAATGTCCTCAATATCATCTCACTGGCAAATACTAAAATAACCTCTTTAAGAGAGTTTTTTAACATTGTCCCTCAAAGCTGAGAACGTTAACACCAAAATGCAATTCAGTGAACATAATTCTAAAGAGACCAAGACAACCTAGTCCACCAACTTTCTTGGTTTTGCATTATCTAAGATTAAAACTTACGCTATTTAGAGAAATGGATAAACTACTGTTCTTTAGATTAAGTCTTCACAAATATCTTTTATTTGTAAAAGAGCTCTTTCAGGTTTTACTTAAAACCTTTTCTTCCCTTAGAACACAGGCATGAGTGCATAAAAGCTGGGCAAGAACAGCATTGAGAGACAGAAAATACTCTACTCAGGACCACTCTTCCCTTCCAAGCCTGCATAATCTTCTGGTTCAAGTTTGTCATGCTCAATTTCTTCTTATCATTTAGGCTGAGTTCTTTCTGGAGACTCTTCATTAATGTATGCAAAACAGATTTCTGGAAGGTCTACTCAAGTTCACAAACTGTCCCAGTTTGGTGTGAATCCCAACAAGGAAAAAAGGTTAGGTTGAAGATGGGACTTCCAGACTAAACGTATTCCCCAATGTTATGTATGTAATATGTTCTTGTATCCTATAACTTGTCATAATTTGGTCTTCTGTTGTTTATACTGTACAAATATATGTTCCTTGATTCTAGCTTGGTGTTGAGCTTGTTAAAGTTCAAATCCATCAGCACAGAATTTCTAGTTGTAAAAATTCCTAAATTAAAAACTACTAAGTATGAAAATGAAAATGGCTCTAGAAGCCTAGGGATATTTTTAATAAAGGAAAAGAAATAGATGTTTAGTTCTAAAAATAGATTGCATTAAATCTGTAATAGGACAAATACTCAATGAATGATCCCCATTGAATTTTGTGTGCTGTCTTTCAGCACTTCTGCTACGGCAATGTAAAAGCAGTACAAATGTTTAGGCTGTCTAAATTTTTCAAAGGCTTCCAAAAATTTTTTGAAAATGTATTCTTATGAAGTAGGGTGATCACCAGTTGACAAGTTTTGATTTTCCCAAGGCTTCAAATTAAAAAATAATTGCCCCATGGCAATATGAGACCATTAAAACCTAAGACAGTTAAAACTAAAAGTACAAACAATGAGCTAGAAAATGATATAGCTGCTCACTTTTAGCACCTTCAAAGACAAGAATCAGGATACCAGACTAGCAGAAAGAGAAAGACATAAAGAGTCAGGTTTCATTACATTCTGTCTCAATAAAGTATGTAAATTCTATCGACATACATGGAAATTTTGTTATATAATGTGGCTTAAAAACTTAATTAGTTGAATAAATCAAGAGAGAAACAACAAGAGAAAGCAGAAGATCCAGGTTTTCGTCTGTCATTCTATAACTAGCTACATGATTTCGGTGGGTAATTTACTTACTGCTCTGGGGTCTTTTTAAAAAATTCTAAGTTATGGATGGTACTACAAAGGGGCAACATACACGTTGGATATAATGAATAATACAAAACTAAAATATATAAATATTTATTACCTATCATTTTCACCACAAAGTTTCTTGTATTCTGCAGCTACAGTTTCATGGTTTTTGTTTTTAAGCAGCATTTTTTCCTGTTCTACCTTCAGTGTTTTTTCCAAATCTTCCAATTGTCCTTTCTGTTTTAGTAACTGATTGTAACTGGAAAAAAAAGTTATGTATTTGGTTTATAATATTTCCTTAGAAAAAAAGAAAACATTTTAGAAATAAAGGAAACAATAGTAATTTATTAATATGTATCACATAAAACATGTAAATTTATATATATGTCCTACATAAATTATCTCAGACCTGTTTAACATATACAATTTATTATATTACCCACTGAAAATTGGTTTTAAGTTAACAGCACAAGAAAAGATAATAAATTACCGATCTTCAAGGTCTTTATGTTCCACCTCAAGATTTTTGTGGGCAGACTTTAGAGTTCCATGCTTAGCAATGAGAGACTCATACTCTGAAGCCTGTCGTTCATGCAGAAGTTCCAGCTTTTCATGATCTTTGATCAGAGAATCATAGAGAGATTTCAGGTCTTCTCGCTCTTTGATTACAGATTCATTTTCATTTTCTAAGGAAGACTGCTGGATTAGGAGTTGTGCATTCTGGTTCATAAGTGAGGTACTTTGGGAATTCAGAGTGGAATTTTCAACCTACAAGAATGCATACTGTATTAGACACAAGAAAAATAGCTTATAATGTTCTTTTTTTTATAGTAAAAGACAATGTTAACTTTAGGAAGCACTAAATAAATCACTGCGGATATATTCATATTATACTGAGAAAATTTGGATTTTAGCACCCTAAAGAATAAGGTTATCATTTAATTTTGATTTTTGGTAGGTGTTACGATATATATTATGAGATACATATCATATACATGTTTGGGGTTGAATTATTTAATTTAATTAATTAATTTATTTTTGGCAGAGCCGCACGGCTTACAGAATCTTAGTTCCCCGATCAGGGATTGAACCTGGGCCCCCTGCAGTGGAAGCGTGGAGTCCTAACCACTGGACTGCCAGGGAATTCCCAGGGTTAAATTATCTTGAATGAAGGTGATTAGCAACAATTCCATGAAAAAGAACAAAATTTGAAATGCTAGTTTATCATTTTCTAGAAGTTGAGAGTTGATAGAAGTAAAGAATTACTTGTGAATATTCAATTGGTAATTTTCTCAAGTCTAAATTAAATTAGTATTTGCTGTATCATTTGGAAAAGAGTTAGAGAAAGAAGAATGTTTAGATTCAGAGGGGGAACTTCTTCACTTCTTTTTAAGAGGTTTCAGAGTGGTTGCACTTTCCCCCACTTGACTGTTCTATTTGAAAAGACACTGGTAGTGTTAAGTGCAAGATGGATCATTTGAATTAAGGATAAGTCCGAAGACAAAATTCTCATGCTGTGTTGTTTTCCAGTAACTTAACTAATAGATATGCTGCAAGCATACTCTAAAACAAGGTTTTCTACCTGATTAATTATTAGCAGCTTGATGAAACGGGTAAAAGCCCATAAAGTCAATAAAAATAAAATTATCTTTATTTGATGAGTAAATTTACTACTTAATTTAGAGGCTCTGACATTTAAAAAATGCTGATATCCGAAAATTTGGCAAAGCACATATAGAAATACTTTATCTTCAACTAATTGTTAAATTCTCTCTCTAGGAAACAATGTTACCATGTCTAGTCATCCTTATTTTAATAGCATAATAGCATAATTCAAGAGTTTTGTTGCATATCCCGATAATTTTACATTACAACCTGAAGCTTGGCATTCTGTGTTTGAAGAGTGGTATTCTGCTCCTGTAATGATACTGTCTGCCTCTGAAGTGCAAGAATCTGAGCCTGCAAATTATTGTTCTGTGTCTCAAGTTGCTTCAGTTGAGTTTTCAATGCTTGCTTCTCTGCTTGTAGTGTAGCATTCTGAATAAAGAAATCACATATTTAAAAAAAAGCAGCATCAAACATATTTCTGTTTAACAAATACTAGAATATTATCCAAGTGTTTATTACCATTATAATCCAAAAAAACTCAACAATCTTAAAAGAGAAAAAGACAAAACACTTCCCCTCTATCCCAAACTGTAAAAAGATATTTAATCTAAGGAAAAGAAAGCAATACTAAAACCTTAATATACTATTGTGTCTGTGCTCTGCCTGCTTTATAATGTCCAACAAATAACATATTCCATTATACATATATTTATTAACACAAAAAACTAGAATGGGATTGTCAGTTCAATGGTTTTTATGCTGTTCAAAAGTGCCCAGAGTGCATGGGGCTATGTCTAGCCAATGGAGTGTACCTTTTCAAATTTCCCAAAGGCAAATATATATATATATATATAAAATATATATATATATATACACACAGAGATGTGCGCATGTGCATGCACATGCGCGCGTGCGCACACACACACACACACACACGTGGTGGTCCCAGGGGTAGCAGCAAAACTAAGTATTTTATAAACACAAATATTTGGAAGAGAAGCAGGAACAATCTAAGCCATCTGTTTAAAAAATTTAGTCCATAATAGACTTAACAGATGTTACATATTTTCTTTAGTGTTTTTTTCATGGCATAAAAAACTCACTAAAACTCTATTTCATCTATAGGACTTCTGGAGCAAATCCAGACAAAACATACTATTTTCAATTTTTCCAATACATATGGCCATATTTCAATTTTATAGTTAAACAGCTGAATTACTATGTAAATCATTATATTTAATGTGATAGATAATAAAATGTTTGTTATGGATACTACATTTTCAAGATCATTTCTAAATAAAAATTAGCATCAAAAAGTATAAACAAAGAATCCTTTAGAAAACCAAAACAAAACTTTAATGTACACGGCCAGAATCTGTATAATTGCAACATGCAAAGAAAGTTACAACTGAATCACAACAGATCACATTTATCGTATCTACCTTATGGGACAAAGACAACATTCACTTTATAGGCCTTCAAGTTATATATACTACATATCACTGCATAAAAGGCAAGTCATGATTTGACCCATATATTATACCATAAAATCAAAGCTGAGGAAGAAAAATGCTTTAAAAATGGGTGTTGATATTGTACTTGTGTTTTGTTCATTTGATCACATAAAAAGGATGAAAAAAAATTTACACTGGAAAATAATATGGAATAATGATGTACTTGTATACCATTTTGATACACCAAAGAGGTAAACCATTTTTCACCTACACATGTTAACTACTATTATAGGTCAGCTCTTTAGAAACCAAAATGTACAAACTCTAATGATAAGTCTGGGTATTCCCTAAGAATAAGAAAAATTCCTACAGTCTATAATGAAGAGAAGAGATAACTGAGAGTAGATAAGATATCTCAGAACAAGAAAAAGTTTACAATGGAAAAGTACAAAGTTAACAATATATGTACTAGCAAATGCACAAAAATTACCAGTCTAATATAGGGTAGACATCTTTATAAACCCATCATCTAAAATGGCTAAACTATGACAACCAGGTAAATTTTTACCCCAATGGAAATTTATAGAA
This sequence comes from Neophocaena asiaeorientalis asiaeorientalis, assembly GCF_003031525.2. NCBI lineage: Eukaryota > Metazoa > Chordata > Mammalia > Artiodactyla > Phocoenidae > Neophocaena > Neophocaena asiaeorientalis. The sequence goes on along the minus strand of NW_020173955.1, from coordinate 8,529,545 downwards.
GAAGTCAACGGAAAAAGAGATTTATCTTGTACATTACACACCAAATTTTCTGAAATGTAATTATTAATCCAAGTGATTGATCTATACATATATATCACTGAATAATGAAACACAGGTATTCATATATGGCTGATATATACATAAAAAAGACATAAAATAGCTCGCTAATAATATAAAACACACAAAACATTTTCTCCTATCACTTCAATAAAAATTAAAAGGCTGGTAATATCCAATGTTAATCTGAAAAAATAGGTATTCTGTTAGTGGGATTGAAAATTGATATTTCTGAAAAGCTCATATGATTATATCAATTAAAATTAAAAAGCAGAAACTAACACAGCATTGTAAAGCAATTATACTCCAATAAAGATGTTAAAAAAAATTAAATACACACACATACACACCGAAATATGTGTGTGTGTATATATATATATATATATATATATATATATATATATATATGCTCTTTGCCTTCTCAATTCTACTGAAAGGAATTTATTACCCTATGAACATGTTATATACGGATTTTCATTGCAGCAAAATCTGAAAATAAATGTCCACTGATGTGGGATTTATTTAAATTATGGTAACATACACACAGAAAACGGAAGCAAACAGAAAAGCCCTGAGATAGGAACAAATAGAAAAGGCCAATATGACTACAATTAATTTACTTATTATGTCCCAGTCACTGTTCCATGTTTTCCACATATTAACAGATAATAATAATATTATCCCCTGATTAATAAGAATGGTTGGTGGAAGAATAATATGGTATAAGGTCCGAGATACAGGCAGGGCAATATCAAAAAGGATCTTACAGATGCAGTAAAGAATATGGATTTTATTATAAATGAAATGGGAAGCCACTGAAGATTTTATGTAGGAAAATGACATGACCTGGATTATGTTTTAAAAATAACTCTAGGTTACTACATTAAGAATGGGTTAGGGCTTCCCTGGTGGCGCAGTGGTTGAGAGTCTGCCTGCCGATGCAGGGGACACGGGTTTGTGCCCCGGTGTGGGAAGATCCCACATGCCGCGGAGTGGCTGGGCCCGTGAGCCATGGCCGCTGAGCCTGCAAGTCCGGAGCCTGTGCTCCGCAACGGGAGAGGCCACAACAGTGAGAGGCCCGCGTACCGCAAAAAAAAAAAACACAAAAAAGAATGGGTTAGTTTGGGAGTGAAAGGGGCAAGCCAGTTAGGAGGATATTCTAATAGTCCAGATGAGAGATAATGGTACCTTAGACTAGAGTGGTAGCAGCAGAGATGAAGAGAAGTAGATGAGTTTGGGTTATATTTACAAGACAGAGTTGACAAAGCTTCCTGATAGACTTACATGAGGGTGACGAAGAAAAGAATATTAAATTATTAGTTTTTCTGTGTTTTTTTAATATTAAAAAATAAACCAGTCAAGAAAGTATAACATGAACAAAGCTACAAATTAGATAAATTTTCTGAGTTATATATTCAATGATCCTTTACTTCTAAAAAACCTTATTCATACTAAACTACTTACATTTCTTTCAACTTCAATTAATCTGTCTTTAACTTTCAGAAGCTCTCTGGTTGTTTCTTGACTTTCTCGCTCCCATTTGTTATCTTCACCAGAAACTGGAGGAGAGCTCTGTACCATCTTTTCCTCATCTTGTCTCTGCTTGAGAGCTTCATAATTCTTTTTCACCTACAATTTTATTTAAAATATTTTTAAAAATTGAAGTATAGTTGATTTATAATATTGTTTTAGTTTATTTAAAATATTTTAATGGGGAAGAAACATACCACCAAGGTTATAATATTTATCATAGTTTGACTCCGCAATGGTCTGGTGAATGTGAGAGACAGTTCATTTAAAAATATGATAAGTAATATATACGATTATCATTATTATGATCACAATTTATGCTTTGCAGAATTCAACTCCTTTCCTGTAGAAATATTAAATATACTCTGCTTATATGCCATGTTCCTACAATATATTTTGTAATTTCAGATCCTACTGTTTATGACGAAAATATCACTGAAGGATAGATTAACTGGATATAGACATGTTGCTAGATACTAACAATTGTTTTTAGAGCTATTTATAGCTGATTTAGAGATTTCAGAGATTCCCATATCAGGAACAAATACAGACTTGACACATTTAATTCCCCGTAAAAAGATACCTAAAGTTGAAGAAGTATCTATATATGTCTGGCCTTTTAAGAAGCATTTTGTTGCTCAGAATGACCTATGTTAATAAATAAATGACTTCTTTATTCAGATACTGACCCACATAAAATTTCTGTAATTCATTTTTATGAAGAGTGAGCAATCCAAGGATATATCTTATCTAGGGTTTTCTGGTTTTCTGGTATAACCAAATCCTACTTTAAGAGAGCAAAATCAAAACTAAAAACTTGGGGACTTCCCTGGTGGTGCAGTGGTTAAGAATCCACCTGCCAATGCAGGGGACACGGGTTTGAGCCCTGATCCAGGAAGATCCAACAAGCCGCGGAGCAACTAAACCTGTGTGCCACAACTACTGAAGCCTGCAGGCTCTAGGGGCCGCATGCCACAACTACTGAGCCCACGTGCTGCAACTACTGAAGCCCGCGTGCCTCAAGCCCATGCTCCGCAACCAGAAACCACCACAATGAGAAGCCCATGCACCGCAACGAAGACTAGCCCCTTCTTGCCACAACTAGAGAAAGCCTACGCGCAGCAACGAAGACCCAATGCAGCCAAAAAAAACTAACAACTTGGTAGTCAGCCAAAATTAACTATTAACTTATTAACTTAATTGCTCTCTTCAATTTAAATTGATGATTATTATACTTATCCTGAATTACTAGTTTATCCTAGGAAATGATTATCATAAATTTCTAAATTAACCCCAAACTTTCTATTGAGACAAGGATATAAATGTTTAAAATAATTCAATGTCTGATGCAACCTTAAGAAAGCTTATGGCTCAAACTTTGCTACTACTACTGAGTTAGAAAATAATGTGAGACTAAAGAAAAAAGGATGCCAAGATAGAATGTAATTTAAATCTTAGCAAGTGACCTAACAGGTGTTCTGGGATCCTGATTTTCCACTTTTTTTTTTTTTTTTAATACTTTCAACACCCTAATAACATGGATGGATGACATCATTTCCAGTCTCCTATTTTACATTAATTTCCCACAGGATCTTTTTTCTAGGCTTATAAGAGTTAAAGATATATGTCACTATTAAGAAGGGGACCTGAGAATAAAACTCAAAACTTCTCATTTTTAGCCCATTGTTCTTACAACTAAGTTTCAAAAGTGGTTCCTTTACCTTATGTATCATTAATCAGAATCTCTAACTTATGTTCATATAGAAAATGACATCTTTTCCATCAAGGTTTCTCAAGAGGCAGCATATAGGTGCCTTTTTATCTAATTTATTACTCTCCGCCTTTTAATTGGGGTGTTTAGACTATTTATATTTAATGTGATTACTGACATAGTTTGGTTTAAAACTGCTATCTTGTTACTTGTTTTCCATTTGTCCAACCTGTACCTTGTTCTCCCTTTTTTCTTTTTCTGCCTTCATTTGTATTTTTTGATTCTAATTTTACCTCCTTTGCTGGCATTTTAGTAATACCGCTTTGTCATGCTATTTTAGCAGTTATTTTATGCCTTTATTCATATTTAGCTTTCACAGTCTATGTTCAAGTGATACACCTCTTCACATATAATATTAAAAATTAGAACAGTATAATTCCAGTTGAATACATGTTTATGGCAGGAAGCTAGTCCAATAATAGTCCAATTATGCCAAAATGGCTGGAACTGGAAGATAATGATGGAATTTTAAATCTCTATCTTTTAGACTTGAAATACATCTTATACTAACCCATCCTCAAACCCATTTATTTTCTGGCGTAGTAGCTTCTTGAAATTGACTTTATTTGCAATGTAGTCACATTGCTTAAGAGGGCAAAAAATTTGGAAAATAAAGCAGATTAATGGCATCTGGCACCAAGTTTTATTTTATTTTTTTGGACAACTCTTTATGTTAACTAAACAAAGTTCCAGAATTTCTTCTGCAACAAAATATGTTTCATGTTAATGTCTGAGACCAACACCAGCAATGATGGTATTGGCAAATGAGGAACAAATCCTTTTCCCCTTCCTGCATGAGAAATTCATCTTTGGGTAACTGTTTCTCTGAAAACCTGATAAAATTGGAATATTCTATGTTACCAGGCAAGACTGCTTAGGGGAAAAATGATCTCTGATTGCTAAATTATATTTGTAATTAAGAGAACTATAAATACCTAATAGGCAGCTACACCTTTGAACTTCTCTGAGTGCAGCAACTCTTAAATCTTAAGCCTGTGAAGATCTTAAATCCATGCCTTGGAGTTGTTGCAAGAGACGATGACTGCTATGAAGCATGAAGTCTCAAAGCCAGGGCAGCTCCCACACACAACCAACAGTCATCTGGTGAGAAGATGACTCGCAGACAATTATATGAAGATGGACACCTGATAGTGCCCTACCATCAGCTTTTATTTCCTATAGTGTTCTGAATCATATGGCTCTAAATGTGGCCTATAGTAAACTTGCTGGTCTGAATGTTTGGTTGACTGTAAAACCATTCTGGGTATGACTACAGAGCTGATAAAAGGGAGAATAAGGCACAACACGATTCTACCAATCTACCATACACTAACCCTATGGAAAGGGCAAGCCCCTTCAATTTCAGTTTATTCAGGTGGGGAAAATAGTAGCCCCTGCCTCACATACTTCACTGAATAATTCCAAATATCACAAGAAAACAAATTTAGAAAGGACCTCAAATTTTTGGATCAAGTGCTTTCTTATACCACACATACTGTTTCCCTCTACTTGCTATCCTCACACCGATGTCTACCAAACTTTTACCTGTATTCTCCATAGGAAAAGAGTGCCCGTGAAGTGTCAGAATCACACTGAGAGTTCTTCCCAATGAAATAAGCCTGCCTCTTCCCCATCCCACTCTCACAATTCTGATATGTCCCTTACTGCATGAGGGACATTCATAGATGAAATAGGATTGAATAAATTATAGTGTATAGACAATATAGTTTGTTACAAACTACATGACAAAGATCTGTTTAAGAATATTCTAAAATTTAAGAAAAAGGAAGAATAGACAAAATGTTAATAAAATTGTTTCATTTTTATTTTCTACTTTACACTTTTCTGTCCAAATATTTGACAATTTGGGAGTTCCCTGGTGGTCCAGTGGTTAGGACTCGGTGCTTTCACTGTCAGGGCCTAGGTTCAATCCAGGATCAATCCCTGGTCAGAGAACTAAGATCCTGCAAGCCGTGCAGTGGGGCCAAAAAAGAAAGAATAAAAAAAAGACAATTAAAATTCTTTCCAAGGAAGTCACACTTACTGTTTTAAGTTCTTGGCGCAACTGCTGGTTATAATTTGTGGACTCTTCTAATCGAGCTTCTAGTGCAGCGATTTTTTCTTCTTTTATTTCAAGGGACTTCTTTAGAGTAGATTCTAATTTTGATTCCAAAAGTTTGTATCTATAATCCAAGTATAAAAATAATATAGTTCATTATTGGAGGTCAGAAAATTATTTTTAAAGATAATTTATGACCACAGATACTGATATTATAAATAGACTTTATAAAATAGTCTTTTTAAAAAAGAAGCAAATTAAATTATTCTGCTCTTACTGCCCACTCCCCCTTTTAAACTATTCCTGGTAATGAAAAAACAAAAAATCACTGAGTACATCAGTAAATCACAGCTCCAAATTACATTTTAGGCTGTCAAAAGCAAAAATTAGTACTCAAAAAAGGCATCTGGAAGATCTGAATCTCAAAATATTCCTTTCAGTTTTATAAGAATAGAATCTATACAAAGAGTAAGTGTGGATTTATCACATTATTAAGCATTCATCTATGATATTAATATGTAATGTATTTATACAAGTACATATGAATAGTTGACTTAAAGCTCACTGAAGACTTTACATTCAGGGCATAGAGTACTTGCAGAATATTAAAAAAAAAGGAATGATATGTTAAGACACAAGATACTGGCGACAGAACAGGAAGAGGAAGATAGATCTGAGTGTCAAAATTTTAGTTACCTTTTTGAATGGTGGGTTCATAAATATTTATATTATTCATAAGATTTTTATTTTTTTTACAAAAAAGGACAGTTCATGAACACACTTTGAGAGTGGACCACAGACTAGGAATTACGGATTAATCTATTTCTACACCTGAGAACCTCAATGACTAAACCAAATAAAACCAATGAGAAACTTTTATCATACTCTGCCTCTTACTGTAATTAATTTGTGTGTATATATTTTCTGCTCAGCCAGATTTTAAGTTCATTGAGAAAAGAGAACAAATCTCACTCATTTTGGTATTGGCTTGAGTCAACAAACAATTTTAGAGCATGTAATGAGTGTGACTTTGGATATATTAAATTTGTGATGCCTGAGTTCTGGACTGTCCAGATAGAGATGTCCAGTAAGCAGAGAATAATATGGGTATTAGCTGAGATGATGGACAGGAATGCTCATGGAATGGATAAGAGGCTTAACAACATAACCCTAGGAAACCATATTTAAAGAGAAGGCACAGGAAAAAGAGCTGTTAAAAGAGAAAGACAAGAGTGATCACATTGCACTCTGTTTGCAATTCCACCACTAAATTTACTTTGTTGCACTCTATACATTCAATTCCACAATTAGACTGTATATTCCCTGATGGCAAGAATAAATATCTTAATAATAAAGGGGGGTCAGAGGGAACAACATCAGTTGAAAGATGAAAAGGTTAGACTAACAAAAGAATTAGGGATACCATCTGAGATTAGAGGTAAAGACAGATGCAGATACACATAATTCCAAGATGGAGGGGATGGAATGTTAAGGGAATTTATGTCTGTGAACTCTAATTTTCTTTGTGATGTTAAGGTTAACTTACTTGCTGAGAAAGAAGCAGGTTTAGTGGCTTAACACACTTTGTTTCCTGATACCCCCGATTCGATCATAGTTATTAACTGTTCTCAATTCCCTTTCCTAAAAGTTTTATTTCAATATACATACCCTTATCTCCATATCTAATGCTTTCATTATAAATGAAAATGTGTGGATTAATGAATACACTTACATCTTGCCTAGACTATTACAATAGCTTCCTAAATGGTCTCTGTACCTTCAAATTTGTCCCTTTTCTAATCCATCTATAATGTCACTTAGGATTGCTCAAAACACCTTTGTGCTCTATTTGCATGGAATGCCCTTCCCCATTTCCACCTTGCAAATTTCTGTCATTCTTCAAGATCCAGCTGAAACATTATTATTTATTTGATGCCTGATAATCAGCAGGTAATAAAAGCTTAATTAACATTGATTAATTGTATGAAGTAAGGTTTGGGAAGAGATACCACAGTGTGAAGGGCCCCTCAAAAGCTGGGTTTGTAAATTTAAAACAGGGTCAGTTAAGGCAGCTGCATGGTTTACTGTACTTTTTGCTCTACATTTAAAATGTCTTACACATGACAGGTAGAAAATCTGTCTGAATAAAGCAGAGATGCATATTCAGTATCTATATTAAAAGATAGTCAACTAAATTGTCCGTTAACAATGTGTTTAACTCAAAAAATATTTTCTCATGAAATATCTATATAGTAATTAATTCAATTAAGATTGCTTGAATTGATTGCTAGAAGAAATGCCTCAAATTACCTCTATTTGTTATTATAGAACTAACTTTTAAAAGTATCAATCTATTCTATTAACTTTGAATATTCTCAAAATTACATAAATAAATCCCATATAATCAGCATTATTTTTTCCTATATACATTTAATATATACTTACTAGAACAGTAATAATGGGTAGACAGCAAAAATACAAATTATATAGTTACAAAAATTCCAATGAATTAAAATCTAGTGTACAAAAAACAATATTCTTAACAATACACACTTCTATTCCAGCTGGAATCACGTGGCTAACTAGATGCCAAATAGTAGACTACTTGAAAATCCAATTAACTGATAGACTATATTTACCATGGTAAATTCTCTTTAAACCTGTTGAACATTCTCAAATTAAAATATATAAGTTAATTTTTTATTCTGTTTGTCAAGCCTTCGTTTTTCACATTATTTTCATACCTTAATTGCTTCTCAGTCTCAAAATTAATGTTTGAAAAACAAAAAAATTATTTCCACTGTTTCTCAACTAGACTTAGTACTCACCTGTCATCAGTACTCTGCTCATCATGTAAGAGTCGCTCTTTATTTAACCCTATCTTCTCAAGCTCATGAGTTAATTTTTCAAGATCATTATTCATTTGTTGAGTCTTCAGCTTTTCACTCACCAAATCCTTATTTTAAAAGTAATGCAAAACTCACGTGAGTGTTATGAACATAAACATCCAAGAAATTCAGCCAAGATTCCAACTACCACCATCCAGGAATACATACAATTTAAACCAGGAAAGACAGAAATGCTGTTGCTGAGCTTCTCCTTTATCAATAAAAAAGTTAGGCAACAAAATTATCACCTAGTTCAAAGAGTATTGTTTTCCTTCTTTTAGCTTGCTAATAGTTCGTTTTAACTTTTTAGTGTTTAAAAACTAAAAGGAGAAACTTGTACTTGTGATTACACACCTTAGGCTTGAAAACTGTGGGGAAAACAACACATATCCATTAACTTAATAATGAACTAGAACCTTATTGCACATTTCTTCCTATGAATATATGTTGGATATAACACCCTTCTCCCACCACAAGCACCCCTCTCCCAGTGGAAGAGGCCTAAGATATTGAACTGAATAACCAGGGGGAATTCTTAGAGATGGGACCAGGAACCTATTGTTCATGTCTGTAAGACTGTAGAACAACAGAAAGTAAAAAAAAAAAAAAAAAAAAAAAAAAAAAAAAAAAAAAAAAAAAAAAGGAAAAAGAAAGGATAATAATGGTCTCTTCCCAATGCCTCTTTAGCAGAAAGGCATATTTCCCAATGTGAGCTTCTGCCAGAATGCCAACTAAGATATTTTTCAATTGAACTTAAAGGGTTATCATATATAGTATAGCATAGGGATACCAAGAGCCAAGCATGCTATCTCCTGAGCTATACCAACAATTTATTGCCAATCTACTCATAAATTTCAGAATTCTTTTCAACACACAGATCCAACCAACTACCAATTGTTCAACGTTGACCTTTAAATTCAATCTGATTTGCATTCTGCAGCTTAGAAGTCAAAATTCAAGGGGCTTTGAAGTCTGAAAGATCTGGATTTAAATCCAGGAATCCAAATCTACCATTGTGGTCTTAAGTAAGTTACTTAATGTCTCTGAACCTCAGTTTTCTAATCTAATGGAGATAACACCTATAAAGGATTGGCTGTAAAAACTGTCCAGTATTTGGCACATTCAATAATTAGTAGCTATCACATTCAATAACAGTTTTGATCAAAGGTTTTAATATTACTCTGAAATAAAAGTATAAAATTATAATGTAATAAATAAGTCAGATAACACATGGAAACCTTATTATTACAATTTCTTTAAAAATACAATTTATATTTACTCCTTAGTTTAACAAAAGTAGGAAACTTGGAAACTGCTTCTAATTCTAAATTTCTACTTTGAACCATAAATAGATGATGCAAATTACTGCAATAAAAGTTAAAGAGCCCTGAGTTAAAAATATAAAAAATATTTGTCTGAAATTTAAGTAACTATATTTACCTCTCGTAATGTAACTAAAGTTTTTATATCAATAGTTGCTCTTTTCACAAGCTCCTTATTTTCTTTCTCTAATTCTTTCAGACGAATGCAGGATTCTTTATAAATACCAATCTCTTTGAAAAGGGTTTTGTTTTCTTTTTCCAAATTTCCAATTTTCACATTATTTTCTTCTAACGTGGTATCTTTTATTTCTGCTTGTTGTCGGAGTCTCTTATTTTCCTTCTCCAGTTGTTTCTTATCCTTTTCCAGTTGAGAAGTCTCTTGTTCTAATGATTTGTTTTCTTTTTCTAGCTGTTCTAGTCTTTTGCTAGATATTTTTAACTCTTCTAGGTTTTTTTGCAATGTTTGATTTTCCATCTCTAAGTCTTGTAGTTCACTTTCCAACTGCTGAATTTTTTTATTGCTGTTTTCTAGAGCTTTCTGTAGCCTTTGATTTTCTGTATCTAAACCCTGGTAGCTAACCTCTAAGCGTTCTGTTTTCTTGAAAGATGCTTTCATGAGCTCTAAACCTTTCTTAAGTTGTTCTTTTTCACTTTCCAGTTCTTTGTTTTCTAATTGTAGCTGAGCCATTTTCATGCTTGCACACTTTAAAGATTCTACATTCCTTCGCAGTTCTAAGTTTTCCTCATCAAGCTGGGAATTCTCTTTCTCTAGGGATTCTAACTGAAAAGTAAGGTTTTTAAAGCTATCCAATGTTTTTTTATATTTCCTATTTTCTCTTTCCAGCTCTGAATTTTCTTGTTCTAAGGCCTCAATTTTTTCACAAGTAATTTTTAAATTGGTTATCTTTTTCTGTAACAATTCATTTTCTTTTTCAAGATGATGTAACTCATTTTCAAGTTCTTCTGCTCGTTCTCCTTTTTCTTTATAATGTTCCAATTCTTTTCTGATTTGCCTTTTTTCAAATTCAATCTTGCTTAGCTTGCTACTGGTTTCCTTGATAGATTCATGGAGAATTTTATTTTCTTTTTCAATGTCTTTCACCCTTGCTTCAGCACTTATCTGGGAGCGCTGCCTTAAGGAGGACACAGTTTGATTCAGATGTTCATTTTCCTGTTCCAATATTTTAATCTAATTTAAAAAAAAGAAAGGAGAAAATTTAAAACTTAACTGAACATGAACTAAATATTTTAACTTACATAGTTTTCCCCCCGCCAAAAACTAACAGGGAAATCACACCATAAAAAGGTGCTAAGGGCTTCCCTGGTGGCGTAGTGGTTGGGAGTCCGTCTGCCGATGAGGGGGACATGGGTTCATGCCCCGGTCTGGCAAGATGCCGCGGAGTGGCTGGGTCTGTGAGCCATGGCCTCTAGGCCTGCACATCCGGAGCCTGTGCTCCGCAACGGGAGAGGCCACAACAGTGAGAGGCCCGCATACCACAAAAAAAAAAAAAAAAAAAAAAAAAAGGTGCTAAAACCGTCTACCTTAATTTTAATTCCAACAAAAATTTACTGAGAGATCACCATGTACATATACTGACAAGTCTTTAAAGTTGACATCTTTAGGGAATCCATAATGTAAAGGAATGGTTAAAAGAAATGTATTGAATATTAATCAAAATGATCTTCAGATCATTTATGGTTACATAATTTAAATTCAAATATGAGTATAGGTGAAATGTACATACATATCTTCTTGAAGATACAAGCCTTTACGTTCATTCAATAGATTTTGCAATGAATATACACAGTGAGTCTTCAGTAAATACACTATTTGCTCTATGTGCATGTATATTGGTGTGTATTTATTCCCTAAAAGAATTCTAATTTTGAAACATCAAAATAACAAAATCTCTGGTACATTTTAAAACTAGTCCATCCAATTTATACCATGGCCTACTGTAATGGTTCTTAAAATTCGGTGTGTAAAACAATCCCGAGAACCTTGTAAAAGTAGAGATTCATACTTAGCTCTAGAATTTTTCTTCTGTAGCTCTATGGAAATCTGTATTTTTATAGGTGGCCTGAGGACTATACCTAGATAATACAAAACAAATCATTTGGCTGCTTTTTTTTTTTTTTTTCCTTTTTGGCCACACCGTGCAGCATGCAGGGTGTGGGATCTCAGTTCCCTGACCAGGGATCAAACCCATGACCCCTGCAGTGTAAGCACAAAGTCCTAACCACTGGACTGTCAGATAAGTCCCCATTTTACGTCTAAAAATTAGAAAATTTAAAACAGCCAGTCACTTAATCTATTCAATTCTCAGTTTCCTGAAGCATAAAATGAGAATAACCAATAAACACTTGAAAGCAAGTATGAAAATATCCAAGATATGTGCTGCGACCACTTGTCCCTCCTTAGTGGGATCAGAGTAGAGCTGCATTTCACCCCAACTTCATTCAGGGACTTTAAAATCTGCAGTTCTATTCCAATGACACTTGAAAGCAATTCAAACACAGGTACCACAAAATTTTATACTAGATAATTATTAAGCACACTGGCAATTTAAAAAATTCTAAGCTTTCCCTTCAACTTTCCTAAAATGTATGGGATAGAAAATGAGGTAAAACCATAGTTATCTTAAAATCTAAAAAATTCTAAAATATTTCCATTTAACGTTATTATGAACATTTTGCACAAGCTTTAAAATAACTTGTGTTAATAAATTTTAAAATATGTTGCTTAATAGGAAATTTAAGAACCTGTCTCTCTGAATTTTCTCTAAGTGTTTCAATTGTTTTTTCAAGCTGAGCTTTCTCCTTCATTAGATCCTTGCTTAAATTCTGACAATTCTGAAGACTTTGCTTTTCTTGAATAATCTCATTTTCAAGAATTTCAACCTGGAGAAAATGAAACCACAAAACAATATATCATTAAATATTTCACAATAGTGGAAACATGTAAAAACAAAAGCTAATCATTGAATAAAGGATAGAACACAGTTTTAATACTCAATGGTAAAATTTAAGAATTTCATAGAAAAATTCAAGTACTGATAACATTCCAAGCTAATTTTAGCAGCTGTATAAAATGTACAGAACATGACTATCTTTCTTATCCTCTGCATCTTTGAGAGCAAAGTTCTACTTCTAAACACAAACATAACTAAATACATACACACATGCCATATGAAGAATGTACAAATCTTATTGAAAACTCTCTTGCTTGAATGGATTTGTAAAGTGAAATTTTAATTAGTCAAGGAATTTCAGCGCTCAAGAAGGAAAAGATGAGAAAATGAGGAAACAAGAAGGGACTTGGATTAAAATAAAAAGAGAAAGAAAAAAGGAGACTACTAGAGAAAAATAAGGTCTGAACAAAACTCCAGCAAATAAATTATACGTTTAAATTTATTATGAATTACACATTTTAAAGATATAATAAAGTATGAGGTTAATAAATATGAAAAAGCAAATTCAACTTCAAAATATACCAAACTATTGATTTCCCATTATATAACATATTCAAACCAGGTAATAAAAAATATAAAGAAGATTTGGGTATGTAAAATACTCCACTTCAAGTTTAAATATTACTTAAATCCTTATATCAATAGTAAGGAACGCTAAGAAATAATATCTCAAAAGCATCAAGTCACAAATCTAATCCAATAACTCAATTCAACATTAATTTATACAATCAGGAAACTTTAAGCTATTAATAACTAATCTGGTTCTCCCATTATTGATTGAAATATATGGATAGTAGTTATTTATTTAAATGCATCTGTTGTGTTATGGAATTCAAGTGAAACATTCAGCTTACAAAAGATATACAATGAATTGATCAAAAATTGCTGGAATCACAAGAATTTACTAATTAGACTTTAAAGCTAATTTCAAAATCAAATTTCCAGATACAATTATAGTGACAACAAAAATAAAACTGTTCCAAATTCTAAATAGCCACTCTTACTTTAACACTATATTTATTGTGAAATACTTATTAAGATTATTTGGTTAATGAACTAAAGATGATGCAAAGACGTTTTAAGAGAGTAAAAGTCTTGCAAGAAAATCAGAGTCTAGTCTACCTGTATTATCAAAGGCAGTAGTTCTCAGAGCATGGCTCCAAAACAGCAGGATGAGCATCCCCTAGGAACTTGTTGGAAATGAGAATTCTTAGCCCCCACCCCAGACCTACCAAATGACAAGCCCCGGGCATAGAGCTCAGCAATTTGTACCTTAACAATTCCTGAAAGTGATTCTGACGCATACCTGTTCAAAACTACTGGTCTAAAAATTAGAGGGATTTTCATAACCGAGTCTAGAAACCCAGGATCCATCGAAGGAAAAACTAGACATGGCTGACTACAAATAGAAATAAAAATTAATTCATAAGGACACATGTATAAGAATATTTATTACAGTATTGTTCACAGTGACCAAGAACTGGAAACAAAAGTGAAAGCACATTTTAGAGAGTATATGTGATGGGAGGGGTTCATAATAAAAATATCAGGTATGCTTTTATAATATGATTTCTATTTATGTATAGTGTGTGTGTGTGTGTGTGTGTGTGTGTGTGTGTGTGTGTGTATGTGTGTGGCCAGAAAGATATGCAAAAATAAATTACTTGGTCTAACTGTCCCACAATTGGAAAACAGAATATCTTAGAGATATTGCAGGTTTGGATCCAGACCACTGCAATAAAACAAATACCGCAATTAAATGAGTCACATGAGGGCTTCCCTGGTGGCGCAGTGGTTGAGAGTCCGCCTGCCGATGCAGGGGACATGGGTTTGTGCCCCGGTCCGGGAAGATCCCATATGCCGCGGAGCGGCTGGGCCTGTGAGCCATGGCCGCTAAGCCTGCACGTCCGGAGCCTGTGCTCCGCAACGGGAGAGGCCACAACAGTGAGGGGCCCGCGTACCGGAAAAAAAAATAAATAAATAAATAAAAAACAAAGAGTCACATGAATTTTACGGTTTCCCAGTGCATATAGAAGCTGTGTTTACACTACACTGTAGTTTATTAAGTGTGCAATAACATTATGTCTAAAAAAACAATGTACACACTTTCAAATACTTTACTGCTAAAAATGTTAACCATCATCTGAACCTTCAGCAAATCATAATCTTTTTGCTGGCGGAGGGTCTTGCCTAGTCGTTGATGGTTGCTGACTGACCAGCGTAGTAGTTGCTGAAGGTTGGGGTGACTATGCAATTTCTTATGCGTTGACTGACTCTTCCTTTCATGAATGATTTCTCTGTAGCATGCAATGCCATTTAACAGCATCAGAATATTTTTCAAAATTGGAGTCACTTCTCTTAAACATTGCCACTGCTTTATCAACTTTATGTAATATTCTAAGTCCTTTATTATCATTTCAACTATCACACACACCCCCACACACACACACACACAAAAGTCAAGTAATGTCAAAAAAAAAAAAAAAGAAGCAACTCCTAATCTATTAAAGTTCTATCATGAGAGTGCAGCAATTCAGTCACATCTTCAGGCTCCATTTCTGATTCTGGTTCTCTTGCTATTTCCTCCACATCTGCAAAACTTCCTCCACTGAAGTCCTGAACCCCTCCAAGTCATCCATGAGGGTCAGAATCAACTTCTTTCAAACTCTTATTAATGTTGTTACTTTGACCTCTTCCCATGAATCGCAAAAGTTCTTAATGGCATCTAGAATGGTGAATCCTTTCCAGAATGTTTTCAATTGACTTTGCCCAGATCCATCAGAGGAATCACCTTCTATGGCACCTATAGCCTTACAGAATATATTTCTTAAAGAATAAGACTTGAAAGTCGAACTTACTCCTTGATCCATGTGTTGCAGAATGGATGTTGTCTTAGTGGGCATGAAAACATGAATCTCATTTGAAGTCTACACCAGAGCTCTTAGGTGACCAGGTGCATTGTCAATGATCGGCAGTATTTTGAAAGAAATTTTTGTTTGAGCAGTAAGGTCTCAAAAGTGGGCTTAGAATAGTCAGTAAATCATATTATAAACAGATGTGCTGTCACCCAGGCTTTGTTGTTCCACTGAGACAGCACAGGGAAAGTAGATTAAGCAGAATTCTTAAGGGCCCTAGAATTTTTGGAATGGTAAATGAGCACTGACTTCAATTTCAAGCCACCAGCTGCATTAGCCCCTTACCAAGAGAGTCAGGCTGTTCTCTGAAGCTTTGAACCTAGGCACTGACTTACCCTCTCTAGCTATGGAAGTCTTAGATGGCATCTTCTTCCAATAGAAGGCTGTTGTGACTACGCTGAAAATCTACTGTTTAGTGTAGCCACCTTAATTAATTATATTAACTAGATATTCTGGATAATTAAATACAGCTTCTACATCAGCACTTGCTGCTTCCTGTTGTACTTTTATGTTATGTAGACAGCTTCTTTCCTTCAATCTCACAAACCAACCTCTTCAAGGTTCAAGCTTTTCTTCTGAAGCTTCCTCACCTCTCTCAGCCTTCAAAGAATCAAAGAGAGGGCATTGCTCTGGATTAGGCTTTGGCTTAAGGGAATTTTGTGGCTGGCATGTCTTCCATCCAGACTACTAAAACTTTCTCCATATCAGCAATAATGCTCTTTCACTTTCTTATCATTCATATATTCACTGGAGTAGCACTTTTAATTCCCTTCAAGAACTTTTTCTTTGAATGCACAACTTGGCTAACTGGTGCAGGAGGCCTATCTCTCAGCCTGTCTTGGCTTTCAACACGCCTTCTTCACTAAGCTTAATCATTTCTAGCTTTTGATTTAAAGTGAGAGACGTGCAACACTTCCTTTCACTTGAACACAGAGGCCACTGTAGGTTATTAACTGGCCTAATTTCAATATTGTTTGTCTCAGGGAATATGGAGGGCCAAGGAGAAGGAGAGAGACGGGGGACTCACCAGTCAGTGGAGAAGTCAGAACACACACACCATTTATGGGTTAAGTTCACTATCTTACATGGGTGCAGTCTGTGGCGCCCCCAGACAATTACAATACTAACATCAAAGATCACTGATTAGACATCACCATAAAAAATACAATACAATGAAAGAGTTTGAAATATTGTGAAAATTACCAAAATGTGACACAGAGACACGAAGTAATAAGCAAACGCTGTTAGAAAAATGGTTCTGATAGATTTGTCTGAAGCAGGGCTGCCTTAAACTTTCAAGCTGTAAAAACCAAAACTATCTGTGAAGTGGAGTAAAATGCAATAAAAAAAAAGGTACACTTGTATTTCTTTTCAAAGTCTAGTTAAAATTCAGGTTTCATAATCCCTAAATTGTGGTCTCTAAATACCACTTCCCACTAAAAGGAACAAGCACTTTTTGGAGAAATAGCTGTTTTCAGGACTGAGGCAGGAAATGTTTAAGAGAACACTTTGTCATGGTAGAAAGCAAGGAAGCTCTCCAGGAGTGCTAAGGTCATGTCATAAGGATTCAGGAAGCAGCTTAAAGAGTTGGGAGAGTAAGAAAAATAAATACAGTGTATTAAAATACTTTAAATATTTTTAAATCCATGAGTTCATAACAACACTAAAACAAACAACAAACTCACTCATTAACTATCTCAGGAGGATATGAGAGAACTGATTCATTACTAGGAAACTGGTAAATAAAGGTAAAGAATCAAACATTCATCCTACTTTACCCCTAAGAGCTGTTCTCAGAGTAACCAGTGGTGTTTTTTTTTTTTAAACCAATAGTTTTTAAAAAGAAAAGTTTTTTCTTATAGAAATACTCCAGCTACCAAATTAAGAAGGGATGATATAATATCAAGATTTTGTAACCTCTGATTAATTCAGGGATCTAAGCAAATGATTTTCTATGACAACTAACATCACAGAAAGAGAGACAACCAGACATGTGCCCCCTGTTTGAGGTTTCTTCAATAGAAAAATTGCTAGGAAAGAAGAGTCAATCTATAGACTAAAAAAGACTTAAGGGACACATCAACGGATTGAATGTACTGATCTTATTTGGATTCATATTCAAATAAAATATTTTTTTAAAATCTTAATAGATTTGGAAAAATTTAAATGCTGGCCCCAAACTATGATTTTTTAAGTGTGATAATGTCACTGTTCTTTTTCAAAAAAAATTCCTTACTTTTTAGAGATTTATACTGAGATATTTATTGGTGAAATAGTACGACATCTAGGATTTACTTCAAAATCATCTAGTGGCTGTTAGGAGAGTATCAAGGGTAGAAGTAAGACTGGCTATAAGTTAATAATTATTGAAGCTGAATGAATGAGTCTAGAGCTGAATGAGTTCATTCACTTCACATTTATTTAAGTTTGAAATTTTATATAATAAGTTAAAATAATATTGAGGGTACACTAAAAGTTGGAAAATAAATGTTCTATCTCAGTGCTATTTATTTATACTTTTACATATACTTTTTTACATTACATTAAATATTAATTTTTATTTACCTTCTTACTTAGTCTTTGATTTTCTTTTTCAATTTTCAGGATTTTGGAAGTGGTGCCTTCTGCAGAATCCATAGTACTCCGAAGCTCTTCTACAGTTTTTGTCAAACTCTGATTTTCCATCTCCAACTTCAACAACCTACTTGATGTCAATTCATTTACCTCATGGCCCAAGGATTTCTGTGGTGCTATAATATTGAAAAATACATCACTGGTAAAACTATGTTTACTCCTCACTATTTAAAATATTTAGTGTAAATACACTAAATCACCCGGTCCTTAACTTTATAAAAAATTTATAAAGTTACGCAAGATAGACACAATAAGAAAAGAGATATAAAATACAGGTAAATATTGAATTTCTAATGCATCCATAAGCATTCTAGTGAAAAAAAAAGTACAAAATTTAGACTGAAGTGACTAGACTTTCAGTTCCAGTTCCATGAGAAATTAACTTTAACCTCAATGACTCGTAGGTTACTTTGACAAAATATAGTTATTACCCTGTGTATCTAATAGAGTCACTGTGTGACTCAAATAAGAAGTATAAAGCATATCCTACGTCACACTTTCAAAGATAAAGGAAAACAGTTTGAGGGGGAAAAAATCCTAATCCGATTCTGAGAAAGGCAATACAGTACTATACACTGGTCACTTTGAAAAAGTCTTTCTCTAAATGAAGAATCCTGGCTAATTACGTATAAACAGCAACATGCAGTCCATTCTGCCAACAGAAATCATCTTTCTAAGTAGCTTTCAGCATTCTATTTTTTAAAATAAGAAAACTGAGTTTCGACTTCTGTAAATGATGCTCTCCAGTAAGCCAAAAATAATTATTTTTAATAACCCTATAACAGACTCATTAAATATTTTGATGATATAAAAATATTAGGATTTACAAATGAAATAAGACACTTAGAATTTATTTTGAAATCCTAGACTTCAGGAAGGGAAATAAACAGAAATACAGGAGGGAACTTCTGGGTCTGTCTACTTTTGCGTACGTTTGAAATCCTCCATTATAAAAAGCAAAGAAACACACACACACAAACATGTAGCCACACAAGTCATACACTCTTTTAAAAATGAGGTAGAGTAAAATATCCCCTAGATTTTAAGTAAAGAAAGCCTCAATTCTTATTTCAAGCTTTTGTTCTAGTCAGCACATTGTTAATCTCTTATTAAAAGCTAGTATACTAGGTAGTCATTGACTTTTTATAAATTCCTTTAGTTGTCCCAGTCTTCTTAAGTACAACTCTAATTGCATGATTTGAGGTCATGGATTTCAATTAAACAAGATCAGGCTACAAAACATATGCCTTAATAAAGCTTTCAATACTACATGCTTTGAGGAAGCTTCCAGTCAGACTACAAAGACTTTAAAAGGATACTTACGACACATTTTTAACATGGAAGATTGTCTACGTTATATTCTTAGATGAAAAAAGGAACCTTAATTGTATATACACACTGATCTGATGATATAAAAAATAACCCTGTGTAGGAAAATTCTAGAAGCAAATTTTGTGAAATGTAAAAGGCAAGAATTATTAGTGACTTTGATTTCCTTCTTTATCTTTTTCCAGAGTTTGCAAATTTTCTAGAAAGTCCCTTGTATAGTTAAAAAAAAACTATGCCACACTAAATGAATTTTATGTTCTATGACCCCAGCAAAACAACTGTGATATAATGATAATAATAATAAAAAACACTCAAATGCTTACTATTTACTAGGCACAGTTCTAAAGGGCTTCATTAACAAATTCAACCCTCACAACAACCTTGTAAGATAGTACTTACTATTATTATCCCCACTTAACAGGTGAGAAAACTCGTAACAGTGTAATTTTAACTGTTGTAGTAGAAAACATTTAAGTCTGAATTGTTTTCTTTGTAACTAAATTCACATGGAATACAGTAAAAAAGTTCCACAAATATTTTAAGTAACACATCCCAGCAAATGCATTCTCAGCTGAACATAATCACTTACTATGAAGTCAATTTACATGGGGTGCCAGAATCCGGAATTAGGTTCTCAAGAGTAAAATTAGGAAAAGCCTAGTAGTAATAAATATGATGAGTCATCTGTAGAAATAACTTCTTTAAGCGCCAGGTTATAAGCTCTTTCAGACCTTATGTCTACCTCACCACTATATCCTCAGGGCCTGGTATAATATTTAATACATGTCTGCTGAAGGAAGAAAAACAGGTATAATAATCTAAATACTGGGTAACTAAGGAATTAGGGAATGAGTCTAATTCAAATAAATGTGACCTGGGTATAATTTCAATAAAGTATTGTATAGCAGTATTAGCAAACTCAAAGCTTTAACACAAAAAGCTACATTGTATGTGTGTGCCCCAGCTTTAATAAAGAGGACAAGTTAATGTGGAGCCTAGGGAAATAGAGCCAAAAGTTAAAAATTTATCTGGGGTCTTCATTACCTCCAGGGTATAAATGGTAGGTATAATCCCAAAATCCAACATACTGATGAAAGTAGCCATAAAGATCCTTAACTTGCTTTATTCTGGCTACATATTCACCAAAGAATATTCCCACTGCATTCTGATTTCCTATTTAGGTTTGCCTAAAGTCAAAGAACATGGTGACCAGCTAATGACTTTTCTTTTCTATTTAGTAGATGGCTGTATCTCTCAAAATAAATTAATAAAATGATATCCCAGTTTATTGTGATATGAACATGAAATTGTGCCTAAACAACTGATTGAAACTGCTACTGCACTCAAAGTTGAGTTGTAATACATGCAAAGATAAGGACCAGACCCAGGCATATGGAAATTAACACATTACTCTGTGAAATTCTATCTAGAGAGATATGTGGCCTTTTGCGACATCTCCAACCAGGGAAAATAAAGAACAGCAATGAAATATCCAGAAATGTAAGCATAAATACAATTTCATTTATTCATTCATCCATTTAAATAAAAAAAGAGTATTGGAAATACCTTCAGAAAGTTCACTAGTTCTGGATATTTGTTCCAGCTCCCAGCCAAGATGTAATGATTCGTCCATACTTTGTTTCTGTGCCATTTCCAAAGTCATATTTTCTTCCATTAATTCTTCAATCTTTTTTCTATCCATATCACGCTCCTTTTTAATTGGCAGGGAGTAGGGAGAGAAAAGAAAGCTAAGAAACAGTACAATTTCAAGCTAATATTTTATTACTTATAACTTTCATTTATCAGAAACTGTATAATGAGATAAATTGTGAGTTCCTTAAAATTTTCACAATTTGAAGCTAGTAATCAATTATAATTATTACTGCCAGTCACTAAACTGATCAGGTCTCTGACATCTTTTTTTTTTTTTTCGGTACGTGGGCCTCTCACTGTTGTGGCCTCTCCCATTGCGGAGCACAGGCTCTGGATGCGCAGGCTCAGCGGCCATGGCTCACGGGCCCAGCGGCTCCGCGGCATGTGGGATCTTCCTGGACCGGGGCACGAACCTGTGTCCCTTGCATTGGCAGGCGGACTCTCCACCATTGCGCCACCAGGGAAGCCCTCTGACATCTTTTTATAGTGATCTTTGGGGACACTGAAAACACCTCTTCATAGTCATTATATTGTTTTAATGATATAACAAATGATTTCTGACCCAATGATAAATTTTAGCAAATAGTTGTATTTCTATATTCTAAAGGAGTGTTTGCACAACGGCTTATTAGGGTTTTCTGAAAAGCAGTAGTCAAAATTAATAAATAATACCCCTCTGTAACAAAAGCAGAAATTTCTACTACTTCTGAATTCATATAAAATTGGAAGCATCTAATTTATTTAGCTATCTCTTCTCTGTTAAGGCCTTAAGGACACTAAGCAACCTTGTCACTATAGGGAAATCAGATAAATCTTAGAATTTTTACTTACAGGCCATGTAATAAATCTATCTTATAATACGTACCATTTCCATATCATGCAGTTTAGCCTTCAGTTGTAAATTTTCTTTTTCTAATTCATGTAATTTATCAGAACGAGCTCGAGTTCCTTCTAATTGGTCTTCCAACATGGTTTTTGTTTCTAATAAAACTTGATTGTCTTCTTTTAATTCCTGTAAACGTTTCAAGTAGGCTTTATTTGTCACAAATACATTAATATGTTAATCTTTAAAGCTCTGAAACATAAAAATTCTTTATTATAAAGTAAGACATTAAGCGGTCTTTATCAACAGTTCTATGCAAGAGTAAAGCTACTGAATAACAGAAACATAGTTGGTTTCATTTTATTTCCCAGAATTTAAGTTATTATATAAACAAAATACTCAGGACTTACATTAGGATGAATAATACTACTCTAATTTCACATGAAATTGTCAGGGTATATTTAAATTCCTTAGTCACAAGGATAAGGAACTCAGTGTAAGTAGTCTTCCAGATATTTAAGACACCAATTGCCATAGAATCAGGGCTTAATTTATTTACTGAAATAGATTTAGGTTTCTCTCTACTTGAAAGTGAAGAATTTGGGGTTTTTGAGTAAAATACCAAGACTTGAATTAAGACTCACAGAATCATAAACCAAGGCTTTATCAATAAATATTTTATATAAACATCTTTAAACTCCTACGTATGTTTTGAAGACATGTTCACAAATCTATATTGCTAAGTTTAAGCCTACAGTTTATAAGCTGAAGTCAAGAGAAAGTATATTAAAACAGTGGCATCCATGAGGATCCCTTAATAGTGCCATGCATACGCTTATTTAAACAATTAACAAAGAACAAATATACACCTTATCTTTGCACTCTATTGGGTCTATTTTCTGGTAACATTCAGGCTAAGTTCTAACTTTCTCTTATAATGTTTTCATTTCCTGATTTAGCATACTCCTTCTTTCTTATCCCCATATTAAAACTGACCAAAATCTCCTGTTTACAGACAATGAAGAAATCACGGAGAAAGGAAAGAAGAATGTCAAAAAGCAAGGATTTTCAAATTCTTGCTGTCAAACTC
This sequence comes from Neophocaena asiaeorientalis asiaeorientalis, assembly GCF_003031525.2. Lineage (NCBI taxonomy): Eukaryota > Metazoa > Chordata > Mammalia > Artiodactyla > Phocoenidae > Neophocaena > Neophocaena asiaeorientalis. The sequence goes on along the minus strand of NW_020173955.1, from coordinate 8,506,502 downwards.
AACATCATCTAACACAGAACTGCAACCATTAACTAAGAAAAATTGTTTTTTCTACTTTGTTCATACATATATATAAAAAGAGAAGACAAATGGGGGTGGGAGGGAAGAGAGAGAGAGAGAGAGAGAGAGAGAGAGAGAGAGAGAGAGAGAGGGGGGGGGAGGGGCAGAGAGAGAGAGAGAGGGAGACAGATATTGATTTCCCCTTCATTGATTCTAATTTAGTATTCTGAATTAAGCAGCAATCAGAAATGTGTTTCGCACTCACTTCTAGGAACAAGTTAGAAATTAGTAGAGATATATACTTTATTGCGATTTCAAAAGTGTTCACTACATGTAATACTAAATGAAGGAATGAAAGAAGAGCCCCAAAGAATGCAATAAAATGAATAGCATCCAAAAATCCCTTTTTACAAGTCTAAATAATATGCTAATCTATCATAAAATAAACACCTGATGCTATTTACAGTTTGCTCAATGTTTCCAGAGTTCCTTACTTTTATTAAAGTGCATTTTAAATGCATTTTGAAAAATCATAATACTTCTAAAGAAAAGAACTGTGAATGGTTTAAATTACATAACATACCTCAACTCTTGCCTTATAAAATTCAATATCATGTAGCCTCTCTTTGTATCTGCTAACTTCACTTTCAAGCTTATCAACTCTGACAGCCTTCTCCCGAAGCGCATCTAATTCATCTCGATACATTCTTGCAGAACGAGCATCCGAAAGCAAATTCATGTTCTAAATATAAACACATATTAATATTTAAAATATTATTTTCTATTTTCAAATTGATAATCCTTGGGTTGTACTATTTGAAGAATTTACCAAAAAAACACACAAAAAAACAATGACTTGTGTACTTTTTTTTTGGCCGTGCCCTGTGGCATGTAGGATCTTAGCTCTCCGACCAGGGATCAAACCCGTGTCCCCTGCATTGGAAGCCCAGAGTCTTAACCACTGGACTACCAGGGAAGTCCCTGACTTGTGTACTTTATTATTATTATTTTAAAATTATTTATTTGCACCAGGTCTTCATTGTGGGAGGCGGGCTCCTTAGTTGCATTTCGCCAGCTCCTTAGTTGCGGCACTTGAGGTCCTTAGCTGTGGCATGCAAACTGTTAGTTGTGGCATGCGTGTGGGATCTAGTTCCCTGACCAGGGATTGAACCCAGGCCCCCTGCATTGGGAGCGCAGAGTCTCATCCACTGCACCACCAGGGAAGTCCTTGACTTGTATACTTTAAAAGTGTGATCTTTGTAGGACGAGGAGGCCAAGTAGTTAAGGCGATGGACTGCGAAAAGTGTAAATTCAATGGTATATAAATTACACCTTAATTATTTTTTTTAAATGGGGAGATAAAAAAGCCTTTTTTTAAACCAAGAATATACATTTTAAACATATATGTTTCTAGGGACTTCCCTGGTGGTCCAGTGCCTAAGACTCCATGCTCCCAATGCAAGGGGAGCGGGCTTGATCCCTGGTCAGAGAACTAGATCCCACATGCTGCAACTAAGAGTTCGCATGCTGCAACTAAAGATCCCAAATGCAGCAATGAAGATCCTGCACATGGCAATGAAGATCCTGCATGCCACAACTAATACTCAGTGCAGCTAAATAAATAAATGAATATTAAAAAAAATAATAAAATTAAAAAAAATATGTTTCTATACAAAAATAAAAGCATATACTGTATAAAAACTTTTATATATAATGTTCTCCATTAAGAATGTAAAAAATATTCAGGATATTTTAAAGTAAGTAAACCTCTCCTCAACATAACCATTTGCAATGAATTTAAGGTGAAAAGTTAACTTTAAAATGCCAGATAGTAAAAACACAGAAAAGGCAAACTCTTACAAAAGTCGATCATTAGTTACTTTAGAGAAATAATGTTTCTATCCAGACATGTTACCAAAATCCTGCTGAGTTGTTTGTTTGTTTGTTTTTCCGGTACGCGGGCCTCTCATTGTTAAGGCCTCTCCCGCTGCGGAGCGCAGGCTCCGGACGCACAGGCTCAGCGGCCATGGCTCATGGGTCTAGCCGCTCCACAGCATGTGGGATCTTCCCGGACCGGGGCACGAATCCGTGTCCTCTGCATCGGCAGGCGGACTCTCAACCACTGCACCACCAGGGAAGCCCATGCTGAGTTTTTAATACTTTCACATGAATGATTACTTGCATATGATTAGTGCATATCTTTATGCCATTTGAAATAAGTATTAAAATTCAACCTTTTTAAAGCCCTCTTGTAATCCTTTGAGTAGCAGTAATCAAAGTGCGATCCAGGGAAATCTGTGGGTCCCTGAAACCCTTCCAGGGAATTCATGAGGTCAAAACTATTTTCATAATAATACTAAGACAGTACTTGCTGTTTTCACTCTCATTCTCTCATGAAGGGACAGTGGAGTTTTCCAGAGGCTACATACATGGAATGTGATATCTTAACAGATTGAATGCAGAAATATTCAATAGATATGAGAATCTGGTAGTCTTCAATTAATCCAGGCATTTAAAAAAGATTTGCAAAAAATATAAAAGACTACTATTCTTCTAATTTTTTTTTTGTTTTGGAAAAGAGTGGTTAATTACTATATAATTTTTATGTTAACATAGAGTCGATTGAGTATTATTTTTAAATGAATTAATAAATACTTTTAAAATTCTTAGTTTTGATTTCAAATATAGTAAATTCCAGTAAAGAGAACACACATTAAATAACCCTCATTAATCTTCAAGAGTAAAGAAGGGTCTTGAGACCAAAAAGATTGAGAACCACAATTTTAGATGGAACACAAATACAAAAAAACCCTGCTACCAAGAAGTGGAATAGCAGCAACAGCAAACCTAAAACTAAAAATTATGATCCCTAGATTCATTCATCTAGAAAGTTCCCAGTTTATGATTCCACAAGTGAAATGTTCCCTGAATTTAAAATGGCAGGTTAGGTGAAGTAAGGAGAAGAAATAATTATCCAGCCTTACCCCAATCCTTACCATTTATGGGTTAAAGAAGACCTCTTGTACTACCTCTAAATGAAAACGAAACATTACAGAGTAATTAAAAGAAGCAAATTCTTAAACAGTCTTGGTTCAAGATGAAAAAACACAAAGCATTAGAAAAATAAAAATAGTATTTAAAAAAGTAAAAGTTTGGATCTTATTTAGTAGAAACAGTGAAAAATTAAAAAGCATTCTGTCATATATAAGGTTAACATAAAGCACCATCAGACAGCAGAGACCTAGAGGTGTTCCAGCTTCCAAGCCCACAGAAGCCAATACATAAAAAAGAGAAACCTGGAACTGGGCCAGTCCTAAGAGTCTCCTGGAATCTTAGCAAAGTTTGAATAGAACTAATAGAGAAAAAAGAAAACTCCAAAGACCTTTCTAGTTTTGATTCCTAGTTTTGGTTGTGGCATTTTTGAAGAGAGAAACACTGAAAAAGTCATTGGATCTCATGAAACCTCAGGAAGCAGTAAGGCAAATGTTATATATTATAAGGAGAAAAATCAATTTCCAATTGATCCTATATAATAAAAGTTCCAGGTACAAACCTCTTGTTGCAGCCTTTTTAGTTCTATTTCCATTTGCTCAAGTTCTTGTTTACAGTCCAACAACTGTTCAGTCTTTTCCTCCCTTAAATGCAAAAAATATTTATTGAATAATAAACTTAATGCTTTGAAAACTATGATCATCATCTGTATCAATACAAATTTATTATCATTACTAAACATCTAGTTTAACATAGTACTGGCCATAACCCCAACCTAGGGGAAAAGATAAAGAAATTGGTATTAGGAATTTATATGACTGGATGTCATGATACTCTCCCTTAAAGTTCTCCAAAGGCTAAGAACCTCAGTGACTAATGTCCTCATAGTTCATAAGGTAGCTTCTCTCTCTTCATCTGTTCTGCCATCCCCCAATTCTCACTCTCCTTTAGCTCTTTCTCCCTCTCTGCCTAGTCAAAGACAAATAAGCTGGAAGAGTTTTTATGAAAGGCAATATTATCTGGGTCTGAGACTTCTAACAGTCTCCAAACTATTTTTTTTAATAAATTTATTTATTTATTTTTGGCTGTGTTGGGTCTTAGTTGCTGCGCGCGGGCTTTCTCTAGCTGTGGCGAGCGGGGGTTCTCTTTGTTGTGGTGTGTGGGCTTCTCATTGCTGTGGCTTCTCTTGTTACGGAGCACAGGCTCTACGCGCGCAGGTTTCAGTAGTTGTGGCTCGGGGGGCTCTAGAGCGCAGGCTCAGTAGTTGTGGCTTGCGGGCTTAGTGGCTCCGTGGCATGTGGGATCTTCCTGCACCAGGGCTGGAACCCGTGTCCCCTGAACTGGCAGGCAGATTCTTAACCACTGTGCCACCAGGGAAGCCCCAAACTATTTTCAACATTTACAACGACCTAAAGAAAATGATACACTGCCACAGATACCTAATACATTTTTGACCGGAAACGTATTACAGCTACAGGAGTTAGTTTCTGCAAAAATCCCCCTGCTAAAATCTTTATCTCTATTGGTTTCTTCCCTGTAGTCCAGACATCTTTGTATTTCTCCTACTACACACTTTTTTCTTTTTAAATTGCTTTACTTCTAACTCCCATTTTCTATCTCCCCTCCAGAGCCAAGCTTCTCAAAGTTAAGTCTCCACTCACTATCTCTACTTGTCCATCTTCTGTTCTTAAATAATAAAAAGTAAATGTTCATTATGTAAAACAATCTGTTTCTAACATCTTATACCTGCTTAGGTTTAAAATTTTTTTTCACCAGAAAAATTTTTTATTGAAGTATACTTGACATACAATGTTATGTAAGTTATGGATATACACTACAGTGATTCAAAATTTTTAAAAGTTATACTCCATAAAATATTGGCTATATTCCCTGTGCTGTACACAATATATCCTGTAGCTTACTTTATACATAAGTTGTACCTCTTAATCCCCTACTCTTATACTGCCCCTCCCGCTTCCCTCTCTACCAATTGGTAACCACTGGTTTGTTCCCTATATCTATGAGTCTGTTTCTTTCTTGTTACATTCATTAGTTTGTTTTATTTTTTAGATTCCACATATAAGTGACATCACACAGTATTTGTCTTTCTCTGTCTGACTTATTTCACTTAGCATAATACCCTCCAAGTCCATCCATGTTGTTTTAAATGGCAACATTTCATTTTTTATGGCTGCGTAGCACTCCATTCTATGTATACATACCACATGTTCTTTTTTTAAACATCTTTATTGGAGTATAACTGCTTTACAGTGGTGTTAGTTTCTGCTTTATAACAAAGTGAATCAGTTATACATATACATATATCCCCATATCTCCTCCCTCTTGTGTCTCCCTCCCTCCCACCCTCCCTATCCCACCCCTCTAGGTGCTCAAAAAGCACTGAGCTAATCTCCCTGAGCTATGCAGCTGCTTCCCACTAGCTATCTATTTTACATTTGGTAGTGTATATATGTTCATGCCACTCTCTCACTTTGTCCCAGCTTACCCTCCCCCTCCCCATATCCTCAAGTCCATTCTCTAGTAGGTATGCGTCTTTATTCCAGTCTTGCCCCTAGGTTCATGACCACTTTTTTTTTTGTTTTGTAGATTCCATATATATGTATTAGCATACAGTATTTGTTTTTCTCTTTCTGACTTACTTCACTCTGTATGACAGACTCTAGGTCCATCCACCTCACTACAAATGACTCAATTTCGTTTCTTTATATGGCTGAGAAATATTCCATTGTATATATGTGCCACATCTTCTTTATCCATTCATCTGTTGATGGACACTTAGGTTGCTTCCATGTCCTGGCTATTATAAACAGAGCTACAATGAACATTGTGGTACATGAATCTTCTTTTTGAATTACGGTTTTCTCAGGGTATATGCCCAGTAGTGGGATTGCTGGGTCATATGGTAGTTCTATTTTTAGTTTTTTAAGGAACTTCCATACTGTTCTCCACAGTGGCTGTATCAATTTACATTCCCACCAACAGTGCAAGAGGGTTCCCTTTTCTCCACACCCTCTCCAGCATATATTGTTTGTAGATTTTTTGAGGATGGCCATTCTGACCGGTGTGAGATGACATCTCATTGTGGCTTTGATTTGCATTTCTCTAATGATTAATGATGTTCAGCATTCTTTCACGTGTTTGTTGACAATCTGTACATCTTCTTTGGAGAAATGTCTATTTAGGCCTTCTGCCCATTTGTGGACTGGGTTGTTTGTTTTTGTGATATTGAGCTGCATAAACTGCTTGTAAATTTTGGAGATTAATCCTCTGTCAGTTGCTTCATTTGTAAATATTTTCTCCCATTGTGAGGTTTGTCTTTTCGTCTTGTTTATGGTTTCCTTTGCTGTGCAAAAGCTTTTGAGTTTCATTAGGTCCTATTTGTTTATTTTTGTTTTTATTTCCATTTCTCTAGGAGGTGGGTCAGAAAGGATCTTGCTGTGATTTATGTCATAGAATGTTCTCCTATGCTTTCCTCTAAGAGTTTGATAGTGTCTGGCCTTACATTTAGGTCTTTAATCCATTTTGAGCTTATTTTTGTGTATGGTGTTAGGGAGTGTTCTAATTACATTCTTTTACATGTAGCTGTCCAGTTTTCCCAGCACCACTTCTTGAAGAGGCTGTCTTTTCTCCACTGTATATTCTTGCCTCCTTTATGAAAGATAAGGTGACCATATATGCGTGGGTTTATCTCTGGGATTTCTATCCTGTCCCATTGACCTATATTTCTGTTTTTGTGCCAGTACCATACTGTCTTGATTACTGCAGCATTGTAGTATACTCTGAAGTCTGGGAGACTGATTCCTCCAGCTCTGCTTTCCTTTCTCAAGATTGCTTTGGCTATTCGGGGTCTTTTGTGTTTCCATACAAACTGTGAAATTTTTTGTTCTAGTTCTGTGAAAAATGCCATTGGTAGTTTGATAGGGATTGCACTGAATCTGTAGATTGCTTTGGGTAGTATAGTCATTTTCACAATGTTGATTCTTCCAATCCACGAACATGGTATATCTGTCCCTCTGTTTGTATAATCTTTAATTTCTTTCATCAGTGTCTTATAGTTTTCTGCATACATGTCTTTTGTCTCCTTAGGTAGGTTTATTCCTAGATATTTTATTCTTTTTGTTCCAAGGGTAAAAGGGAGTGTTTTCTTAATTGCATTTTCAGATTTTTCATCATTAGTGTATAGGAATGCAAGAGATTTCTGTGCATTAATTTTGTATCCTTCTACTTTACCAAATTCATTGATGAACTCTAGTACTTTTCTGTTAGCACCTTTAGGATTCTCTATGTGTAGTATCATGTCATCTGCAAACAGTGACAGCCTTACTTCTTCTTTTCCGATTTGTATTCCTTTTATTTCTTTTTCTTCTCTAACTGCTGTGGCTAAAACTTCCCAATCTATGTTGAATAAGAGTGGTGAGAGTGGGCAACCGTGTCTTGCTCCTAATCTTAGTGGAAATGGTTTCAGTTTTTCACCATTGAGAACGATGTTGGCTGTGGGTTTGTCACATATGTCCTTTATTATGTTCAGGTAAGTTCCCTCTATGTCTACTTTCTGGAGGGTTTTTATCATAAATGGGTGTTGAATTTTATCGAAAGCTTTCTCTGCATCTATTGAGATGATCATATGGTTTTTCTTCTTCAGTTTGTTAATATGGTGTATCACATTGATTGATTTGCGTATATTGAAGAATCTTTGCATTCCTGGGGTAAACCCCACTTGATCATGGTGTATGATTCTTTTAATGTGCTGTTGGATTTTTGCTAGTATTTTGTTGAGGATTTTTGCATCTATGTTCATCAGTGATATTGACCTGTAGTTTTCTTTCTTTGTGACATCTTTGTCTGGTTTTGGTATCAGGGTGATGGTGGCCTTGTAGAATGAGTTTGGGAGTGTTCCTCCCTCTGCTATATTTTGGAAGAGTTTGAGAAGGATAGGTGTTAGCTCTTCTCTAAATGTTTGATAGAGTATGCCTGTGAAGCATCAGGTCCTGGGCTTTTGTTTGTTGGAAGATTTTTAACCACAGTTTCAATTTCAGTGCTTGTGATTGGTCTGTTCATATTTTCTATTTCTTCCTGGTTCAGTCTTGGAAGTTTGTGCATTTCTAAGAATTTGTCCATTTCTTCCAGGTTGTCCATTTTATTGGCATATAGTTGCTTGCAGTTATCTCTCAGGATCCTTTGTATTTCTGCAGTGTCAGTTGTTACTTCTTTTTCATTTCTAATTCTCTTGATTTGAGTCTTCTCCCTTTTTTTCTTTATGAGTCTGGCTAATGGTTTATCAATTTTGTTTATCTTCTCAAAGAACCAACTTTTAGTTTTATTGATCTTTGCTATCGTTTCCTTCATTTCTTTTTCATTTATTTCGGATCTAATCTTTATGATTTCTTTCCTTCTAACTTTGGGTTTTTTTTTTTCTTCTTTCTCTAATTGCTTTAGGTGTAAGGTTAGGTTGTTTATTTGAGATGTTTCTTGTGTCTTAAGGTAGGACTGTATTGCTATGAACTTCCCTCTTAGAACTGCTTTTACTGCATCCCATAGGTTTTGTGTCTTCGTGTTTTCATCATCATTTGTTTCTAGGTATTTTTTTATTTCCTCTTTGATTTCTTCAGTGATCACTTCGTTATTAAGTAGTGTATTGTTTAGCTTCCATGTGTTTGTTTTTTTTACAGACTTTTTCCTGTAATTGATATCTAGTCTCATAGCACTGTGGTCAGACAAGATACCTGATACGATTTCAATTTTCTTAAATTTACCAAGGCTTGATTTGTGACCCAAGACATGATCTATCCTGGAGGATGTTCCATGAGCACTTGAGAAGAAAGTGTATTCTGTTGTTTTCGGATGGAATGTCCTGTAAATATCAATTAAGTCCATCTTCTTTAATGTATCATTTAAAGCTTGTGTTTCCTTATTTATTTTTATTTTGGATGATCTGTCCATTGGTGAAAGTGGGGTGTTAAAGTCCCTACTATTATTGTGTTACTGTCGATTTTCCTTTTTATGGCCGTTAGTATTTGCCTTATGTACTGAGGTGCTCCTATGTTGGGTGCATAAATATTTACAATTGTTATATCTTCTTCTTAGATTGATCCCTTGATCATTATGTAGTGTCCTTCTTTTTCTCTTGTAACAGTCTTTGTTTTAAAGTCTATTTTGTCTGATATGAGAATTGCTACTGCAGCTTTCTTTTGATTTCCATTTGCATGGAATATCTTTTTCCATCCCCTCACTTTCAGTCTGTATGTGTCCCTAGGTCTGAAGTGGGTCTCTTGTAGACAGCATATATACGGGTCTTGTTTTTGTATCCATTCAGCCAGTCTATGTCTTTTGGTTGGAGCATTTAATCCATTTACATTTAAGGTAATTATCAATATGTATGTTCCTATTCCCATTTTCTTAATTGTTTAGGGTTTGTTATTGTAGGTCTTTTCTTTCTCTTGTGTTTATACCACATATTCTTAATCCATTCATCTGTTGATGGACACTTAGGTTGCTACCATGTCTTGGCAAGTGTAAATAATGCTACTATGAACACTGGGGTGCATGTATCTTTTTGAACACTACATTAACAAACTGAAGAAGAAAAACCATATGATCATCTTGATAGATGCAGAAAAAGCTTTTGACGAAACTCAACACCCATTTTGAATAAAAACTCTGCAGAAAGTGGGCATAGAGGGACCATACCGCAATATAATAAAGGCTATATATGACAAACCCACAGCTAAAATCATACTCAATGGTGATAAGCTGAAAGCATTTCCATGAAGATCAATAGTAAGACAAGGATGTCCACTCTCACCACTTTTATTCAACATAGTATTGAAGTCCTAGCCACAGCAGATAAGAAAAAGAAATAAAAGGAATCCAAATTGGCAAGGAAGAATGAAAACCCTCACTATTGGGAGATGACATGACACTATGGATGAAAGTGAGCAGGACCCTGTGGGACCCTCCCAGGTGCAAGTCCTTTTCGTGTCCCTTGTTTCTTGTTTGTAGGAAATAGGCTTCATTCAGCCTCCTGACATTCCCTGAGTTCCAAAGGGCAGATTCAAACAGTTGCTAATCAGGGAAGGAAGGGAATGTAGAAACAAAGGAGGAATAGTCAAGAAACAGCTGTGCAGCAATAAAGCAGGGTCCTGATGCCTCCTCAAGGAATATACATAACAATACCTTTGAGTTCTTTTACAGGAACTAAGGCCCCCACCCAGGTGGAGGATGGTCACTTCAGGCTGAGCAGAAGATTCTTGGAATACCACCCTGTTACCTCACCACCAACCAATCAGAAGAAAGTGTGCACACAGGAGAAGATAACAAGACTCTGATCACCTCCAAAATTATTCTCCTTTTAAAAACTTTCATGGTCAAGCAGAATCTTCAGAGCTGGTTTTTGGACACAAGTCTACCTTCTCCCCAGGTTGCTAGCCTCCTGAATAAAGCAACCTTTCTTTTCCAACCAATACTTTTCTCTCAAGTACTGGCCTTCAAACAGTGAGCAGCTGAACCTAAGTTCGGCAACACAGATAGGAAATCCTAAAGATGTAACCAGAAACTACTAGAGCTCACCAACGAATTCAGTAAAGTTGCAGGATACTAAATTAATATACAGAAATCTGTTGAATTTCTACACACTAACATTAAACTATTTGAAAGAGAAATTAAGGAAACAATCCCATTTACCATCACATCAAAAAGAATAAGATATCTAGGAATAAACCTACCAAAGGAGGTAAAGGACCCGTACTCAGAAAAGTATAAGACACTGATGAAAGAAACTGAACAACACAAACAGAAGGAAAGATACACTGTGTTCTCAGACTGGAAGAATTCATACTGTTAAAATGGCCATACTAACCAAGGCAACCTACAGATTCAATGCAAACCCTATCAAAATACCAATGGCATTTTTCGCAGAACTAGATTAAATAATCTTAAAAATTGTATGGAAACACAAAAAGACCCAAATAGCCAAAAGAGTCGTGAGAAAGAAGAACAGAGATGGAGGAATCACGTGTCCTCACTTCAGGCTACACTACAAAGCTCCCGTAATTAAAACAGTATGACACTGGCACAAAAACAGACAATAGATCAATGGAACAGAATAGGAAGCCCAGAAATAAACCCACGCATTTATGGTTAATTAATCTACAACAAAGGAGGCAAGAATATACAATGGAGAAAGATAGTCTCTTTAGTAAGTTATGCTGGGAAAACTGGAGAGCTACATGTAAAATAATGAAATTAGAACATTTTCTAACACCATACACAAAAATAAACTCAAAATGGATTAAGACCTATATGCAAAACCAGAAACCATAAAACTCCTAGAAGAAAACATAGGCAGAACATTCTTTGAAATAACAGCAAAAATTAAAAAATGGGACCTAATTAAACTTAAAATCTTTTTGCACAGCAAAAACAAAAAGACAGGGACTTCCCTTGTGGCAAAGTGGCTAGGAATCTGCCTGCCAATGCAGGGTACACGGGTTTGAGCCCTGGTCCAGAAAGATCCCACTTGCCGCGGAGCAACTAAGCCTGTGCGCCACAACTACTGAGCCTGGGTTCTAGAGCCCATGAGCCGCAACTTCTGAAGCCCACATGCCTACATCCCGTGCTCTGCAACAAGAGAAGCTACCGTACCACAACGAGGAGTAGCTCCCGCTTGCCACAACTAGAGAAAGCCTGTTTATTAATAAATAAATAAATTAATTAATTAAAAAACAAAACTAAACAAAAAAACCAAAAAAGACAACTTCATTGAATGAATGGAGAAAATTCTGTAAATGATATGACTGATAAGGGGTTAATATCCAAAATATATAAACAGTTCATACAACTCAACATCAAAAAAGCAAACACCCCAATTAAAAAATGGGCAGAAGACCTGAATAGACATTTTTCCAAAGAGGATATGCAGATGGCCAACAGACACAATAAAGGATGCTCAACATCACTAATAATCAGGGAAATGCAAATAAAACCACAATGAAATACCGCCTTACATCTGTCAGAACAGCTACCATCAAAACGAACACAAACAACAAATGTTGCCAAGGATGTGGAGAAAAGGGTACCCGTGGGAATGTAAATTGGTGCAGCCACTGTGGAGAACACTATGGGGGTTTCTCAAAAAACTAAAAATAGAACTACCATATGACCCAGCAATTCCACTCCTGGGTATATACCTGGAAAAAAAAGCAACAAAACACTAATTCGAAAAGATACATGCATCTGCTTACATTTTTTAAAAAACCCTAATTTTGAATGGAGAAATATTCCCATTAAGAGAGGAACCATAATTTATTTATTTAAGTGGATCCCAATTTTCACTGTAATGAACAATGTTTTGGCAAATAAAATCATTACACATAAAGCCCTGTATATTTCAGGACAGATTTGTTTTGTTTTTTTAAAGATTTAATTTTTAATTTATTTTTGGCTGCTCGGTCTTCGTTGCTGCATGAGGGCTTTCTCTAGTTGTGGCGAGCGGGGGCTACTCTTCGTTGCAGTGCGCGGGTTTCTCCTTGCGGTGGCTTCTCTTGCTGTGGAGCACGGGCTCTAGGCGCGCAGGCTTCAGTAGTTGTGGAACGTGGTTTCTAGAGCGCAGGCTCAGTAGTCGTGGCACAGGGGCTTAGGTGCTCTGCGGCATGTGGGATCTTCCCAGACCAGGGGTCAAACCCGTGTCCCCTGCATTGGCAGGTGGATTCTTTTTTTTTGCGGTACGCGGGCCTCTCACTGTTGTGGCCTCTCCCGTTGTGGAGCACAGGCTCCGGACGCGCAGGCTCAGTGGCCATGGCTCACAGGCGCAGCCGTTCCTTACAGGAACTAAGGCCCCCACCCAGGTGGAGGATGGTCACTTCAGGCTGAGCAGAAGATTCTTGGAATACCACCCTGTTACCTCACCACCAACCAATCAGAAGAAAGTGTGCACACAGGAGAAGATAACAAGACTCTGATCACCTCCAAAATTATTCTCCTTTTAAAAACTTTCATGGTCAAGCAGAATCTTCAGAGCTGGTTTTTGGACACAAGTCTACCTTCTCCCCAGGTTGCTAGCCTCCTGAATAAAGCAACCTTTCTTTTCCAACCAATACTTTTCTCTCAAGTACTGGCCTTCAAACAGTGAGCAGCTGAACCTAAGTTCGGCAACACAGATAGGAAATCCTAAAGATGTAACCAGAAACTACTAGAGCTCACCAACGAATTCAGTAAAGTTGCAGGATACTAAATTAATATACAGAAATCTGTTGAATTTCTACACACTAACATTAAACTATTTGAAAGAGAAATTAAGGAAACAATCCCATTTACCATCACATCAAAAAGAATAAGATATCTAGGAATAAACCTACCAAAGGAGGTAAAGGACCCGTACTCAGAAAAGTATAAGACACTGATGAAAGAAACTGAACAACACAAACAGAAGGAAAGATACACTGTGTTCTCAGACTGGAAGAATTCATACTGTTAAAATGGCCATACTAACCAAGGCAATCTACAGATTCAATGCAAACCCTATCAAAATACCAATGGCATTTTTCGCAGAACTAGATTAAATAATCTTAAAAATTGTATGGAAACACAAAAAGACCCAAATAGCCAAAAGAGTCGTGAGAAAGAAGAACAGAGATGGAGGAATCACGTGTCCTCACTTCAGGCTACACTACAAAGCTCCCGTAATTAAAACAGTATGACACTGGCACAAAAACAGACAATAGATCAATGGAACAGAATAGGAAGCCCAGAAATAAACCCACGCATTTATGGTTAATTAATCTACAACAAAGGAGGCAAGAATATACAATGGAGAAAGATAGTCTCTTTAGTAAGTTATGCTGGGAAAACTGGAGAGCTACATGTAAAATAATGAAATTAGAACATTTTCTAACACCATACACAAAAATAAACTAAAAATGGATTAAGACCTATATGCAAAACCAGAAACCATAAAACTCCTAGAAGAAAACATAGGCAGAACATTCTTTGAAATAACAGCAAAAATTAAAAAATGGGACCTAATTAAACTTAAAATCTTTTTGCACAGCAAAAACAAAAAGACAGGGACTTCCCTTGTGGCAAAGTGGCTAGGAATCTGCCTGCCAATGCAGGGTACACGGGTTTGAGCCCTGGTCCAGAAAGATCCCACTTGCCGCGGAGCAACTAAGCCTGTGCGCCACAACTACTGAGCCTGGGTTCTAGAGCCCATGAGCCGCAACTTCTGAAGCCCACATGCCTACATCCCGTGCTCTGCAACAAGAGAAGCTACCGTACCACAACGAGGAGTAGCTCCCGCTTGCCACAACTAGAGAAAGCCTGTTTATTAATAAATAAATAAATTAATTAATTAAAAAACAAAACTAAACAAAAAAACCAAAAAAGACAACTTCATTGAATGAATGGAGAAAATTCTGTAAATGATATGACTGATAAGGGGTTAATATCCAAAATATATAAACAGTTCATACAACTCAACATCAAAAAAGCAAACACCCCAATTAAAAAATGGGCAGAAGACCTGAATAGACATTTTTCCAAAGAGGATATGCAGATGGCCAACAGACACAATAAAGGATGCTCAACATCACTAATAATCAGGGAAATGCAAATAAAACCACAATGAAATACCGCCTTACATCTGTCAGAACAGCTACCATCAAAACGAACACAAACAACAAATGTTGCCAAGGATGTGGAGAAAAGGGTACCCGTGGGAATGTAAATTGGTGCAGCCACTGTGGAGAACACTATGGGGGTTTCTCAAAAAACTAAAAATAGAACTACCATATGACCCAGCAATTCCACTCCTGGGTATATACCTGGAAAAAAAAGCAACAAAACACTAATTCGAAAAGATACATGCATCTGCTTACATTTTTTAAAAAACCCTAATTTTGAATGGAGAAATATTCCCATTAAGAGAGGAACCATAATTTATTTATTTAAGTGGATCCCAATTTTCACTGTAATGAACAATGTTTTGGCAAATAAAATCATTACACATAAAGCCCTGTATATTTCAGGACAGATTTGTTTTGTTTTTTTAAAGATTTAATTTTTAATTTATTTTTGGCTGCTCGGTCTTCGTTGCTGCATGAGGGCTTTCTCTAGTTGTGGCGAGCGGGGGCTACTCTTCGTTGCAGTGCGCGGGTTTCTCCTTGCGGTGGCTTCTCTTGCTGTGGAGCACGGGCTCTAGGCGCGCAGGCTTCAGTAGTTGTGGAACGTGGTTTCTAGAGCGCAGGCTCAGTAGTCGTGGCACAGGGGCTTAGGTGCTCTGCGGCATGTGGGATCTTCCCAGACCAGGGGTCAAACCCGTGTCCCCTGCATTGGCAGGTGGATTCTTTTTTTTTGCGGTACGCGGGCCTCTCACTGTTGTGGCCTCTCCCGTTGTGGAGCACAGGCTCCGGACGCGCAGGCTCAGTGGCCATGGCTCACAGGCGCAGCCGTTCCACGGCATGTGGGATCTTCCCGGACCGGGGCACGAACCTGTGTCCCCTGCATTGGCAAGCGGACTCTCAACCCCTGCGCCACTAGGGAAGCCCTGGCAGGTGGATTCTTATCCACTGCGCCACCAGGGAAGTCCCCAGGACAGATTTCTAAAAGTACATTACATGTTTAAAGGTCCTTGGTATATACTGTCAAACTGCCCTGCAGAAAGTTCATTATAAATTTAAAATGCAACTAGCAGAGGATAAAAGAGCCTATATGTGAAACAATTTAACAACTGAAAAATGCCATGTTATTGTTCTAATTTGAATTTATCTGAATACTAGGAAAGGCTAATTTTATTTTCTTATGACTGTACCATTAAAATTTCTTCTGATGAAAAGCTATTACATTTTGTGCTTTATAAGATATTTCTTACAAATATTTCTTTACAGGTTGTTAAATGCTTTTTTAAAAATTAAAAACAAATTTTTTATTGTGGTAATATATATATAACATAATATTGCAATTTTAAGTGTACAGTTCAGCAGCATTAGTTACATTTACAGTGTTGTTAAACTATCACGACTATGTATCCCCAAAACTTTTTCATCACCCCAAAGCGAAATTCTATACTCATTAAGCAGTAACTCTCTAATCTACTTTCTGTCTCTCTCAATATGCCTATTAAAGATATTTCATTTAAGTGGAATTATTCAATATTTGTCCTTTGTACCTGGCTTATCTCACTTAGCAAGTTGTTTCTATGGCTCATCCATGTTGTAGCAGCTAACAAAATTTCATCTTTTATGGCTGAATAATATTCCATTGTGCCTAAAGCACATTTTGTCTATCCATCTGTTCATGGCCATTTGGATTGTTTCCACCTTTTGTCTACTGGGAGTAATGCTACAATGAACATCGGCATACCAGTATCTGTTTGAGTGTCCGTTTTCAATTTTAGTGGGATATACCTAGGTGTGGAATTGCTGGGTCATATAAAAATTCTATAGTTAACTTTTTGAGGAATATTCCAATCCTTTGGGCTTCCCTGGTGGCACAGTGGTTGAGAATCCACCTGCCAATGTAGGGGATATGAGTTCGATCCCTGGTCCAGGAAGATCCCAGATGCCGCGGAGCAATTAAGCCCTTGCGTCACAACTACTGAGCCTCTGCTCTAGAGCCAGTGAGCCACAACTACTGAGCTCATGTGCCACAACTGAAGCCCATGTGCCTAGAGCCCTTGCTCCACAACAAGAAAAGCCACCACGATGAGTAGCCCGTGCACCACAACGAAGAGTAGCCCTCGCTCGCCCCAACTAGAGAAAGCCCACACACAGCAAGGAAGACCCAACACAGCCAAAGATAAATAAATAAAAATTTTTTAAAAACCCTCAAACTATTAAAAAAAAATTTCAATGCTTTCAATTTTACTTTCTTTTTAAAGTTTACCTAGGAACTCAATTTAAAAATGGACAAAGGATCTGAATAAACATTTTTCCAAAGAAGATATACAAGTGGCAAATAAGCACATGAAAAGACACTCAACAGGACTTCCCTGGTGGCGCAGGGGTTAAGAATCCACCTGCTGAGCTTCCCTGGTGGCGCAGTGGTTGAGAGTCCGTCTGCTGATGCAGGGTATGTGGGTTCGTGCCCCGGTCCAGGAAGATCCCACATGCCACGGAGTGGCTGGGACCCTTAGCCATGGCTGCTGAGCCTGCGCGTCCGGACCCTGTGCTCCGCAACGGGAGAGGCCACAGCAGCGAGAGGCCCGCGTGCCGCAAAAAAAAAAAAAGAATCCACCTGCCAATGCAGGGGACAAGGGTTCGAGCCCTGGCCCAGGAAGAACCGATATGCCGCAGAGCAACTAAGCCCGTGCGTCACAACTACTGAGCTTGTGCTCTAGAGCCCGCGATCCACAACTACTGAGCCCACATGCCACAACTACTGAAGTCTGCGCGCCTGGAGCCCATGCTCCGCAACAAAAGAAGCCACCGCAATGAGAACACCCCACACTGTAACAAAGAGTAGCCCCCGCTCACTGCAACTAGAGAAAGCCTGTGGTCAGCAACAAAGATCCAATGTAGCCAAAAATAAATAAATAAATTTATTAAGAAAAAAGATACTCGACATTATTAGTCATCAGGGAACTGGAAGTCAAACCACAATGAGGTATCACTCCACACCCACTAGGATGGCTATAATCAAAAAGGTGTATAATAACAGGTATTGGTGAGGATATCAAGATGCGCAGCCCTCATACATTGCTGGTGGGGATGTAAAATGGTGCAGCCAAATAGTTCGACAGTTCCTCAAAAGGTTAAACATAGAGCTACTATATGACCCAGCATTTCCACTTCTCAGTAAATACCCAAGAGAAATGAAAATATATGTATACACAAAAATGTGTACATGAATGTTCATAGGAGCATTATTTAAACAGCCAAAAAGTAGAAACAATCCAAATGTCCATCAACTCATAAATGAGTAACCAAAATGTGGTATATCCATGTGAGAGAATATTATTCAACCATAAAAAGGAATGAAGTACTGCTATATGGTACAACATGGATGAACCCTGACAACATTATGCTAAGTGAAAGAAGTCAGTCACAAAAGGCCACATAATATATGAATCCATTTATATGAAATGTCCAGAATAGGCAGATCTATAGAACTAGAAAGTGTATTAGTGGTTCTGAGGAGCCAAGGGCAAAGAGGGATGGAGAGTGACTGTTGATGGGTATGGAGTTTCCTTTTGGGGTGATGAAAATGTCTTGAAATTAGACAGCATGTGATGGTTGCAGAATTCTAAATAAACTAAAAATCACTGAATCGTACACTTTAAAAGGATAAATTTCCTGATATATGAACTAGATCTCAATAAAGCTGTGTTTTTTAAGAAGAATTTGTGTGAGAGAAAAACTCTTTGGAAACATGGGATCCATGGAGACAGACAGTATTATTAAAGGAAGCCTTTGATAGTGGTAACTGCCGCTTAGAAGTGAAATTTATAAGGAATTACTTCTTGTTCTATCCAAATTGCAAATTATACTTTTACTCTGTATGTTAATAAATCCAAAGCAATTATATTATGATGTACCACCCACAAGTATGGTGTTAGTTAATTTGCAGGTTCTCATAACAATTATTTATTTGCATTAGGTATAAGGCAACCTGAACTAAATTTATCCACCATGATTCCATACTTCATCACTTTAGTAAAGATCTATCCCAACAAAAACACTTAAAACAAATGCTAATAGAAGAAATCTATGAAGGGACACATTTTCAAAGAACAACGAAGATATGAGATGGTATTTGATGTAATGCTAGTTACTGGGAATACTTGCTATATCTGGCATATTTATTTACTCATTAAAACTATTCATTTACATTTTCCAATCAGCGTATGAGACCAAATTGTACTAATGTCTCTAAGTTGCTTGGAATTTTAATAACGTTATGCCCAAGTAAATTTTATTTTAAAATCAAATTCTAATATAGTGCAAAATGTTAAATGAATTCACAGCCATCATTGCAGTTCTAATTGCATGCTTTATCTAAAGACTGGGGAAGATTGTGCTAAATTATATGGAACCAACTAGTGCTCACTGTTTAGGCTATCCATTAACTGCCAGTCAAACTAATAACAGCAATCTTTTCCCTAATTTTCATGGTGCAGCTGTTTATAGAATATCCTGGGCGTGTTCACTTCAATAGATACATAATAATGCAGACATTCACAATGAAAGCTGTATTTTTTTGTTTTCAAATTTCCCTATGGACTGTACATTTTTTCTACCTTGCATATTCAACCACTTTCTTAAACTAACCGCTTTAAACAATCAGTAAATAAACTTAATTATTGCGGTTTTAAATTTAAAATCTACACTCCGAAGCCCAAATTCCAGGAAGACAAACCAAAAAAAAAAAAAAAAAGGAAAGAAAGAAAAAAAGCCTAAAATACAAAACTCCTTTGTTCTTTTTAAACTGCAATACAGAAAATCTCCAGCAGAGACTGGTTATTTCTTTCCATGTGATTTACCAAGGAATGCCTATGTAACATTTATACTGACTTTCCTGTAATGATCTTTGAAAGTTAAATAGATATTAATTTCATCAGCACTAACCAACCAGAATATTTACCATTTCTAAGTATTGATACATGACTCAGGCATTTCAATTACTCAATGCAGAAGATCCACAAAATTATTTTTTTTGTAATACTGTATACCAAAAATTCAGTTTTTTAGAACATTAATTTAAAAAAAGTTGAACTTATTGATCTGTATCAGTGGTTGCCAGTGTTTTGGATTTCAAGAAATTAAAAAATTAAGCAGACCTCAATTTGCCAAGGAAAAACATTATTTTATGAAGGAAAGGACATCCTAACACTAGAAAAATAGGGCATGCTTTAAACTGATACAGAATAAAGGGCATACTTTAAATTGATAAGATTTAGCATTAATAAAACCTTATGTCAGTCTACTTATTTTTCTCACTTTGGCAAATACTACCAAAAACTTTGACATAGCCTAGCAACTGGGAACCACGCGTCCATATTCCATAAGCCTAAAAACATTGTTTAGATCACCTTTGCAACTATATAAATTCAATAAGCCTTGAAAAGCAACAACTTACAATTCCTGCCTAAGCCTTCTTATCTTGGCCTTAGCATCTGCCAGTTCCACTGACAGATGTTGTCGACTTTCTGTTCGCTTCATGCCTGGAGAACCACAAGGTGACTGTGCAGATGAAGAGGCATGGGGTGGAAAATGAAGACCATCCCGCTCTTCAGAGAGTTCAATGATAGTCTAAGGAAATAGAGAAATAAATCACAGAATCACTTTTACTATTTTACGTATCAGAGAACCAAACACATCAAAACCAGTCACTAAGTCTAAGTATTATACTGCAACACCAAAAAAGAATTCTTTGGTCAAAAATAACTTTGTCATATTTAGCTGTCATTTTTTTAAGTTTTATTCAACAGTAGATGGATGAGCTATTTAGTAGATAACACAAGAACAAGACTTAATACTTCTTTCCCTTCCCAGTGTTTTAACAAAAGAAAGTAAATTGTGGTAAAATAAGAACAGATAGCAACTGTTGGAAAGGCATAAAAGACTTGTTGACATAGTAAAGAAATTAACTCAAGAGTGATGTGTCTATAATTGTGCTGTCCAACATGGTAACCAGTAACACAAGTGGCTAATCTCAAAGTTAAAGAGTTAAAAATACAGTTCCTTAGTCACATTAGCCACACTTCAAGGGCACAACAGCCACAAGTAGCTAGTGGTTACTGCACTGGACAGTGCAGAATTACAGTCTTGCCATTCTTGCAGAATTGGACAACACTGCTCTAGAATTGTAAATAGAAACCTCAGAGGGACCTAAAAAAACCTCAGAAGTTTAGTTCAACCTCTTAATTCTGCAGCTAAGGTAACTGAGGCACAGAGACTGATTTGCCCATGATCTCACAACTAGTTCATAGCAATGCCAAGACTCCAGACCAGTCTCTTCACTCCATATCCTATGCTCTCTCTTACAATACTAGTTCTAATCTGCTACCCATCTCAAAGCTTAACTTTATTCCTTTCTCTAGAGACCCACCATGGGACACAAATCTTCTATTTATCCTAAATCTGAACTTTAAGGGCTATTTAACCTACATGTATCTCAATCATATTCCTCCATTCCCCTAATTTTCCTCTTATTGGAAAATTCTCTTATTCTAAACCACTTTCTCAGATTTTCTTTCAAACTTCCCAGGCAAACAGAAATTGTCTTTGGTAGACATTTCATCTGTCCTTCTGCTCCAGATGGAATGGGTAGAGTTACACCTCAGGAACATGAGATCACCATCCTCACTTTGTCTCTCATCACCAAGTTTTACAATGCCCTCATTGAATCATTACTTTTCTTCTTCTTTTTTTAAACCACCCATCAGAATTCATTTCTTTATCCTTGCAATACATTTGAGCACAAATCAAGGTCTGTCCAACTACTGCTTTCACAGATTCCAGTATTCCTACTGATAAACCTCAGAATATGACCTCCCAGTTCCCTTTCTCTCTACAACTCCACATCCACTTCCAATCCAATACATACAGGCTTCTCCAGTTAAAGAACCATTCCTCTCTTGCGCCATATCACCATTCCTATGCCTGAACCTCTAATCACTCAGTTCCCCCTTTTTGCCCACTCAAATATATTATTCTTGGCTACCCTAGAGTTTCTACTCAGCCTGGAACTACAATTAGGCTGTTAAATGTCATCCTTACTTTCTAATTTAACACCACCATGCCATTCTTTTTGTGTGTGTGTGTGGTATGCGGGCCTTCTCACCGCTGTGGCCTCTCCCGCTGCAGAGCACAGGCTCTGGACATGCAGGCTCAGCGGCCATGGCTCACGGGCCCAGCCACTCCACGGCATGTGGGGTCTTCCCGGACCGGGGCACGAACCCACATCCCCTGCATCGGCAGGCGGACTCTCAACCACTGCGCAACCAGGGAAGCCCACCATGCCATTCTTTGACTATGGCTCACTCTTTGAGGAAAAAACAAAAGGGAACTAATATTTATAGAACCCCTAGCTAGGGGATTTCCCAACAAGATCTTAACCAATACTATAATTGGCAATAGAGGCTTTACATCTATTTTAGACATAAGGAAACCGAGGTGCATATAGATTAAATAACTTAACCAAAGTTACACATCTAATGGTTAGGTATAACAGGAGTTCAAATTCAAGTCTGACTCAAACACTATGTCATTTTCCTTACCTACCATCAGTTTTTCTATTTCTGCTCCAAGGTGATAAAGAACTCTAAAAAACAAAACAAACCAAAAAAAATATACAGCCCTACTACAGAAATTGCCATCCACTTTCAATTAAGCTCTTTCCAATGCCCATCAATTCTTTTATTGAAAATCTTGATGATTTCCTGGCAAAATTTTCCCACAATGGCTGTTGTAAATATATTCCCTTTTCTCTACATAAGCCCCCAACTACAAACTGCTATCATCACTTCCAACAAATGACCCCTTCTCCAACTTGTCAAAGAAACAAAACCACCTGTGATAAACTCCTCCATTTTCATGCATCTCTTATTCCCAACATATATTCCTTACTTCTATAACATTTTCAATTTCTCTCTTCCTATTGGTTTTTTCTCCTTGTTCTTCAAAGACATACAAGTTTCTACTATCTAAAGGAAAAAAAAAAAATCACATTTTTCCTTTACTATCCTTCTACTATTTCTCTTTCAGTGCTACTTTTTGAAGGGTGGTTTGTTCACTGACATTACTTCATCTTGTCCATCTACCCAGTATGTCCAGCCCAACTTCCCTGTCTCTGTGAAGGGAGAGACAGTAACTCTGTGAACAGTGTTACTAATTTCCATAGTAGCCCAAGCTCAAATTTCACAGAATCAACTTTTATCTGTATATTTTCTTACTGTCTCAATTATCTTTAATCTTGCCTTCTAACATCTCCTGTCTTTAACAATAACACCTGCACACAGTATTAACTAAATATCTCTTTCATGAACAAACTAGAAGTTAATTTTACGCCATCTTACAATTTTTCATCTACAATGTTTTTAATAAACCAGATACACTCTTTCTTATGCTTCCTTGGTATCCCTGATGTTACCCACCATAGTAGTGTGCACAAAAAGAGCTGCTCAAAAATATTTAACTGAATGATTCACAAAACGGAAAACTCAAGAAAAGTACTGAAGACACATATTACGTTTGAAATTAGCAGGTGGTGAAATTAAAGTATCAAGAACTTCCAGATGCCAACAAACAGAGCACAAAAGATCTATGGGCTGCAAAATATTTTTTAAAGAGAAAGAAACCTGGTATTGAGAAGTAAGAGTATCCACAGATATTTTCCATTAAAGATTATGTAGACATTTTGACTTTTCTCTAATAGTGGTAGTTTCTTGAGCTCAAGAACTCCAAACATTTTCAAAAAATCTGACAGGAAATGTTATTAAGGCATACCTTTAATTTCTAAAGCCTTCTCTGATTCTTCCTATCCTAGACATTCCACTAATGGTTGCAAGTAATATCTTCCTTCTTTAAATTCCTATAGTATTTTTTTAGATATATGTGTCTTTTTTGGTACTTGTCACTTTCAAATTTTTATTACAGTTAATTCGTTTATTAAAATAATTTCCCTATTAGATTGTAACAATCTTTGGTTCTTTTTTGAAAGTTTGTCAGTTTGTTGCTCCCACATACTCTAGCACAAGATCTTGCAAAAAGCAGGTATTTATTAATATATGTTGAAGAATGAACATAAAAAGATACAATGCTAAAAAAATTCTGGTGACAATAATTCTACTTATAGAACTCGTCATTAAGGAAAAGAATCAGAGATGTGCTCAGCACAATCACAGATTTAGGCAAAGGTGTTATAAAGGTTAGGGACACAAGCATTGGAGTTAGAATAGACAAGTTACCTAACTTCTCTGAACTTGAGAATCTTCATCTCTAAAATGGGGTTATTGCGCAGACTTACTAAGATAGTATACAATAAACTTATAACACAAAGCTTGGCATAAACAGTGACGATAAATATTTGGTTTTTGGTAAAGGGAGAGGACTGAAGAGATTCTTGTTTCATAGCATTAAGAACAAAAAAATGAAGAGTAATTAAAAACAGGGTGACCAAATTATATTTTCTAGATCGAAGTGAAACAATTATTACAAAAGATCAATAAAAACAGAAAAAAGGGCTCTCTCTTCTGACAAGGGGGAGCATCCCCTGTGGATAGCCTGCGGCTCCCAATTCTTGCCATGCCAGCAAGTAGAGGATTTAAGTGCTTTAGATGCCCACTTCAACTCCCAGTGTGAGTACTACTGCTCGCCAGGATACACACTGAAATGGGAGCGGACAACAAAGCCTGGAGCCGCTGACCAGCCTGTGATGATATGGAATCTCCCAGAATCAAGTGCCCAAGTATGAAAGAACACATTTCTGATCCTAATAAGCTGACAGTCCTTAGTGTCCTGGGAGATACCCGAGGGCACAGACACAGCAAACAACATTCTACTGATGCTATTCTAAAAGCCCTCCCCACCAGACTCAAATTTTCCTGAAGGAGATCACAAGATACAGTACATAGTCTATGACAGAGCTGAGAACAAGGGGATCTGCAAATTTCTAGTTTAAGTCAGAGTCAGATGCTGCGACAAAATTCAACATCCCAGGGAACAGTTACATGAAATGTCTAGCAGCAATAGTTATGCAGCCATTTGCAAGTTGTCCTGCATTGGTGGCCACAAGCCACAGGGTAGACTTGCCTGAGTTTGTCAATTCAGTCTGGCTTGGTCTGGCATGGAGCCCACCTGTGTAACCATGAATATCAATGTGGGCATCAGAACAGCAGTCTTATGACTTCTGGATCAGTTTTATGAGAAAAGGAGACTCCTCACTGTGTCCATACCCATAGCCCCAAATCTCTACTGGCTGCAGCAAGAAATGCTACAGCAAGCACAGTGTGACCTGGATCTTCAACACATCATCCTGTGCTAGCAGGCCATGTTCCCGACCCTCACTGGCAGGATAGGAACAAAGATTATGCCTCCAGCACTAGCTCTGCAGTCCAGGCAGAATCCCATTCTATTCCTTCACTATGGTGCTAGCGGATAAGCACAGCACGGACAAGGAGCGCTATGTCTCCCTGATGATACCTGTGGCCCTTTTCAGCCTGACTGACACTTTCCCCTTGGGAAAAGAGGAGATGGTCTTGCAAGCTGAAGTGGGCCAGACCTGTAACACCTGATGGGATGGCTCTTCTCTCCACAATTTTCTTTCTACATAGTGCTGTGTACACAGAAAGGCCTTAAAAATATCTTTAATGTACAGATTTTTATTTGTTATTTTTAAAGTCTATTTTATTATAAGCTTTCTCTGCACTTAAAAATTAGCACCAAGCTATCTGCACTTTGAAGTGCTCCAAAAAATATGAATATGATATTTACTCTTTCTCTCTTTACTCCATCACGGCTAGTTAATTTTGTAGAGAAATTAGAAACCACAGCCATAAACATTGCTCTCAATATGTCAGTGTGATACATAACTTTCTCCTATTTTGTTTTTTTATATAAAATTAATTAATAAAATATTTTGGAAGAAAAAAGCAGAAAAAAGTTAAAGGGAAAATGTTAATAAGAACTTGTTTCAATCCAATTGAATGATACCAAATTATTATATTTACATACTGTATTTACATGTGTCTAATATTTTTCACAATTATTTTTAATTATCTTTTCTAACTAGTCCACTGTTTATCCAAATTGAAGTTTTTTTCCCCCAGAGAAGTGAGTTTAAACCAGCTAGAAATTTGTTTTCAAAATACCTGAGGCAGGAGAATGTGACTACATTCTCCTGTCTCAGGTATTTAGAAAACATTTTTTTCCTTGTTAGAAAAACAAATTCAACTAAAATGCTTTATCAGGCAGGATAACAGATTTTTAAACGGTTTTTCAAACAATCATGCTATATAGTGTTTCACATTCCTTTTAGTTTTGACACAAATCATGTTATGACAAGTATTTTGTTTATATTTCTCCAAAATAACATCCTTCTTCACTCCATATTAATAATTTCATGTAAGTGAGATCAAACAACTTTTACATATCCATCAGTCATATGAAACCAAAGTACAGATTTTTAGAAGTAATTCCTAAGAAACTGGGAGACACCTTTTCAAAATACCTTTAATATCTTGAAACGCAAATAGAGAAATGTTATAGAAAATGGATAAAACAGTAAAAAGACACTAACATAAAAAATTATATAGCATATGGTTCAAAATATGGTTCAGATTGAAAATAAAGTAATCTAAATATCTCAGGGTAAGGATGATATACATTAGGGATGTTGTGCAACTCACTCTTTTCTTCCTTTGGTCTCACTCTTAGATTTTTAAAAAAATTTAGTTGTTGCTCTAAAATATTTACTTCCTATATTTTCTTCTCTTTTAATGCTTTAAGAAAAACTGAAAATTCTCATCAGAAATGAATATATTTTATAGTGATGTGAAAGTTTTTTGTTCCAAAAAAATCTTTAGAAATTTCTCCTATGTAGTCTTTCATTAGTCCCAAGAGTAATCAAATTCTCTATAAATAAGTTCAAATCGTCTCTCTCATGTAAATGGAGCAAATAATCAAAGTTTTACATTCTCCAGAATGACAGAGTACTTTGGTCTGCTATTAAGAAAATATTACTCACCATCACATGCAGTAATGTCTAGACTCCTTTAAAAATTATAAGCTGCTTTCAGAGAGTGCAGGCAAAAAATCTGGTGCAATTTTACTCTTTTTAAAAACCAAAGTATTCTCTTAAAGGAGTTTATAATAATTCTCTTTTCTAAAATGATATCTCATTATACTGACTACAAAAATATGAGACCTTTTGTGGGACATTTTATTCAGAACCCCTGTTATTCTCCTTTTATTAACACTTATTTTTCCAATCTCAAAATGTGGCAATAAAACTACAAAATTAACCTTAAGCAAATTCTTCTACCTTGAAAAGGCAATGATTTTTCCACTTACATCAACGATATTTTTAGTTTCATACTTTTGTACTGTTGCCAGAACTATGGGGATGAGTTAAAAAACACAAGAACAAAATCAGAGTAACTTAAAAGGAAGGAGAAAAGAAAACCTAATTGCAATGTGTTTACTAGCAATTTGGGGCTCTTATGCAGCCTTTCTGGCTCCTATGTTGCACAAAAGACATATAGTACTTTACTACCTGTCTCTAAGAAACAAAGTATCAATTCTGAAAAATCTCTGAAGTTTTTTGGAAAGTAAACTTTCCTAATATACTAAAAGAAATTTACAAACCTCCGAATGCTCATCTCTCTCATCTATAAGTCTTTTTAGATGCAATACCATGTTTTTCAAGAGTGGTTCTATTTCCTCCTGAGACATGTCGGTCACTTCCATCCATTGTAGATCAAACACATTTTCCTGATTATGGGTTACCTTTAGAGAGCAACCAAAGTAAACAATTTTTTAAATGGCTAATACTTAAAAATAGATTTAATTTTAGTATAATATTAGCTTAAATACTATATATCCCATATAATAAAAATATGAAAAGCAAATATGATATCTTGAAATTAATGAATGATGAAAAGGCTTCTACTAAAAATTATTTTTACTAAATGTAATCTTTAAATGAATTTAGTCAACTAAAAAATAAGATATTTAATTTCTTTATTTTTTATTTTTTGCCACACCACGCAGCGTGTGGGATCTTAGTTCCTCAACCAGGGATCGAACCTGCACCCCCCCTGCATTGGGAGCACGGAGTCTTAACTACTGGACCGCCAGGGAAGTCCCAAAAATAAAATATTTAATTCAAGACATTCTTAAGGGAAGGTAATACTAATAGGTCTGACAACTGCTTTAACAAACTCAATTAATCTTTTCCTTAGATAAGACTAAGTTTACTGTACTTGAATTCAAAAGCAAAAGTTTTAATCCTGTAGGATATAGGTTATTGCACTTTTATACTTGAAAAGCTAAGTCTTTATAGATTCTGAAGAAGACACTGTCATAGAACCTTAGGAGAAAAGGATGCCCAGTATGAAGAGTTTTAAAAGAATGGAAAAGTTATATGAGTGAAATACTTATTTCTTGCTTTCCATTTCTCACTGTGATTCTGATACTTTGCTTTAACTTTCACAATAAACATCAAAAATAACACTTTCAAGAATGGTGGCAAATTTAGTAACTTGCGGTACTCAGCATTTATTCAAAATCAAATACAAATCACAAAGCTAACAGAAACAAACATATATATGTATATATAAAGGGAAACTACCAACAAAACTGTATCTTGTAGAGTACTAATACGCTTACTGCTGACAATATTACTGACCAGAAAGC
Organism: Neophocaena asiaeorientalis asiaeorientalis; assembly: GCF_003031525.2. Lineage (NCBI taxonomy): Eukaryota > Metazoa > Chordata > Mammalia > Artiodactyla > Phocoenidae > Neophocaena > Neophocaena asiaeorientalis. The sequence goes on along the minus strand of NW_020173955.1, from coordinate 8,478,144 downwards.
TGGGCTCTTTGAATATTAACTAAGAGAAAAGATGATATATGGAACACAAAATCATTTAAATACAGAATATTTAAACACAACAATTCTCACTATTTAAAACTCTCTCCCTTTCCTTAGTTCTCTTTCTAATCAGCATGTAAAATTTAACATGCTGTAGTTCTAAAAACTCTAAAGTACACAAGATTAAAAGCCTAGACAGATGCAGAAACAGCAGCTTTTAAAAACAATCTTAACAAATAAATATTAGCTTCAATTATTTGACATTGTACACTATGTCCTCCATTTAGGTTTTTATATGGATGCTATAAATCACTAATGTGTTTATAATTCAAGTAATATCTTCAGTAGAAATTATGCTGTGCCCATTCACTAAAAAAAAAAATCACTGGAATCACATAATACTAATAGGTTAGTATTATCATCTTACCTCACTTTAGTTTTGAATTACAGGCAGTGATTCATTTTGTGCTGCTTCCATTTACTATACTATTCATGCTGTGATGTCTAACAAAGAAATATACATTCCTCAAATAGCACTTTCTGCCTATATCTCTATGGATAAAGGCAACAGTACATCTGTAGTCAGCACTGTGTGCCACGTAGAAGATAATTCATTTAAGAAACTATGTCTAAAGAAAAGACGATAATTTTTCTAAAAACAGAGTTCATCTATAATTGACTTTGATTTATTCTTGCTTAATCCATGATGGTATTTGGGGAGACATACAAATAAAACATGCCACAAGCTTCATAAAAATACATAAAAATTGTATACAGATTATTACCTCTTGAATATGTGCGGCAACTGCTGCTTTTGTATCAAAATCTAAACCTTGAATTCTTTCAATAAATTCTTCTTTTTTCTGACACTAAGAGAAATGAATAAACCAATCATTAATACTTTATAGGGTATAGTTGTTAATATGTTGTAAATAACCAAAAATTCATTAGGCTAAAAAGCTTGGCTACATTTTGAACAGCACAATGAGGGTTTTGTTTTGCATTTAAATGATCTCTAATATACTTACCCTAATAAAAAGATAACAATTTAGAAATATTTATTTAAAAAGCAACATATTGAAAATCCATACCATTTTTACGCTGAAAAGTTTTAAGTTCTAAAGCGGGTAACCATTACACAAACCATCTAAGGTCAGTACAATATAATTAGGCTAACTTTACAAACAGAGAAGTAAAGAATAAAGAACTTGTTTCAGAGAGGATAAGTTACTTGCCAAAAAACACAGTGAGTCAGTGGCAGAATTCGGAATACAGCCAAAATGCTCAGTCAGTCTTTGCCTATCATCAAACAACACAGCCCTTTTTCTTGGAAAAAAAATTTTAAGCAATTTTTACTTCAGGCTTACAATTCATTCTCACATCTTCATCCTATCAATCTCAATAAAAGAAACCTACTTTTGTGGCCCAGTTCAACACATATAAGGTAATACAATAAATATTTGATTTGTTTCTAACACAAAGTTACCAGGGGCAAAATTTAAGAATGTATACACAAGTACACATGTATCAAGTGGAATAAAGGCAGCTTGTGTACCTTTTAAAAAACTTTATATAAACTAAAAATATTACAATGCAAACCTCATCTTTTTCTTTCCATTCAGTACTGAATAACAGTTTAACATGCATCTTACTCTCTGCCTCTTGTCTACCTCTCTTATACTGCAATCCAACTGTGTTTAACTGTATTCTTACAGCTACCAAATGAGAAGTGCATACAAAACAGACAGCACTGCCTTGTCTAGCTCAGTTGCATCTCTTGGGCCAATTACTGAACTACTAGTGAAGACACTATACTCAAAAAAGGAAACTTGGCTCTTTGGTCAGTAAGAAACTTAGCAAGGTTCTGATTTACACTCTACACATTTATTATATCATAACATTTTTTAAACATCTTTTTTGGAGTATAATTGCTTTACAGTGTTGTGTTAGTTTCTGCTGTATAACAAAGTGAATCAGCTATATGCATACGTATATCCCCATATCCCCTCCCTCTTGCATCTCCCTCTCACCTTCCTTATCCCACCCCTCTAGGTGGTCGCAAAGCACCAAGCTGTGCCATGCGGCTGCTTCCCACTAGCTATCTATTCTACATTTGGTAGTGTATATATGTCAGTGCTACTCTCTCATTTCGTCCCAGCTCACCCTTCCCCCTCCCCGTGTCCTCAAGTCCATTCTCTACGTCTGTGTCTTTACTCCTGTCCTGCCCCTAGGTTCATCAGAACCATTTATTTTTTTAGATTGCATATATATGTTAGCATACAGTATTTGTTTTTCTCTTTCTGACTTACTTCACACTGTATGACAGACTCTAAGTCCAGGTCCATCCACTTCACTACAAATAACTCAGTTTTGTTTCTTTTTATGGCTGAGTAATATTTCATTGTATATATGTGCCACATCTTCTTTACCCATTCATCTGTTGATGGAAACCTAGGTTGCTTCCATGTCCTGGCTATCGTAAATAGAGCTGCAATGAACATTGTGGTACATGACTGTTTTTGAATTATGGTTTTCTCGGGGTATATGCCCAGCAGTGGGATTGCTGGGTCATATGGTAGCTCTATTTTTAGGTTTTTAAGGAACCTCCATGCTGTTCTCCATAGTGGCTGTATCAATTTACATTCCCACCAACAGTGCAAGAGGGTTCCCTTTTCTCCACACCCTCTCCAGCATTTATTCTTTGTACATTTTTTGATGATGGCCATTCTGACTGGTGTGAGGTGATACCTCATTGTAGTTTTGATTTGCATTTCTCTAATGATTAGTGTACATCATAGTATTTTATTTCTACTTCCATAAAATTTAATTTAATTAAGCACATTTCTATCAGTGCAGAAAGTTCCTTATCCTATAAAAGCAAAATTATTAGGATGATATAGAAATTCAATTAAATTTAAAATTAAATTAAATTAAAATTAATTTTAAATTAAATTTAAAATTAAATTATGAGAAATGTACAGTTCCCAGCTATGACTAGGAAGTCAGAGTTTTGGAGGGATGTGATAAAAACTACCAGGTTTAAAAACAAGAATTTTTTTGGTCTAGTAAATAATATTTGACAGGCATAATGAGAACAATTAAGAATGACTTTCGGATAGTACATTTGTGGCATATATAAAATAACTAACTTTTTAGGTATGGTAACCCCAATTTTTAAATGTTATGCTTCCAAAAGTGACTTATGTATAGTTTGAGCCAGTGAACATATATAAAATGGCAGGGTTATAATAAGTATGACTCACTGAAGGGTCCCCCAATTCAACTGCCATACCTTTGTCTGCCTTCAGTTTAAACACATACACTTCCCTTTTCTAAGTCCTAGAGCCACTGTTTATTTATACTACCTTTAAAAGCTCACCCTGTAACACAGTCTCAACACAGATCAATGAGAATTCTTCCTTTACCTTAAAATACCCACAATTTGTACTAAATCTCACCTCTGTTCAAACTCTGAAAGTTTTAAGAATTCTGAAAATGTTTTATAAATAGGTTTTCTTAAAGAATATCGAATGAAGTTGATAGGTTCTTGAAGGCTAGAAAGGAGAAAGAGTACCAAGACGGAAAAAAGATAGAATGAGAAGATTCACTTTGAAGTTGAATAATCAGAATATCAGTGTTGTCCAATACAAGTACTCACTAGCTAACTGTGGCTACTGACTATTGAAATATAGCTAGTGCAACTGAAAAACTGAAACTGTAATTTTATTCAATTGTAACTAATTTAAACTTAAATAGCAACACGTGGCTAGTGGCTATTCTACTGACAGCCCAGCTCTAGAGCATAAAAAGAGTATGGTGTTAAAAACAGAACTATAAACAGTTTTACTTCCAACTATAAAGACTCTTGTGAAGACTAAATCATCATCAGCAAATTTTTTTCCACTTAAAATTAAGCTCTCTTTTATCTTTATATACAGTTTTTAAAGTGTTATGGGCACTAAAGTTACTTCTAATTCTATTACATTAATTGATTCCTAAGCCAGCAGATTATCGTGATTTCATAATTTCTGCCTCCTTTTGATCATCAATCCTCTTCCCTTCTGTAACACACACACATGCGTGCATAAATCACAGGATGTTCTGGGAGAGGTTTTTAAGGGTACCTCTAGGGAAACTTGAAAAGCTGGGGCCTTTAAAAGCCTCGAATAAAAAAAAAAGAATAATTAAATGTTTTAAATGATTATGACTACCTGATAATATAACTAAAGTTTGAAATAAAGTAACAGAATGAGTGTTTTTCTTCAAAAACCTTCTCCTTAGGAGGTTATACAGTTATTTAAAAATTTCTAACGTGGACTTTGAACACCAATGGCCCATCCTTAAGTCTTTCAGAAACTAGAGCCTGAAAAATTTATAAAAAGTTATTAAAATAAAAATATGAAGAATTATTTTAACTTACCTGAACTGCACAACCCAGTAAAAGTAAAAGCAACTTTTTAACTTCTTCTGTGCCTTGTTCTGAAATAAAAACAACTACTAAGTACAACATTTTACTTTAGTTCAACCCTCTTATAGTGGTAGTATTACTTCTAGAGGTGATATTCACAACTTGACCAAGGGATTAAGTTTATAAGTGCAGTGGAGAATTCAGAAAAGCAGCTCTGTGTGTCCACAATATGGTAAGAGGAATTTTGAAGGGCTGCAGTACAGACAAAACAGCTTTCAAAGCTCTGTGTGATAAAGGATGCTAACTCTAAATCCACTGCTTCTCCGTAAGTCATTATACTACACCAGCATACCAAATTAGGAACCTCTACTATAGAGACATGCCACAGCCAGCCAAAATGGTTCCTAATAGGTCTGGCTTCTCTTAGGCCTATTGGTGTTTTCTTTCTAAAACACTGACCTTATATGATTCATCTACCTATAAAATGTAAACGGCTTTCCCCTGCGTAGATTCATGAAAATCAAAACCTTAAATATCAGTTACGATGAGGCTGGTAAAATAAATGTATATAACAAGCTGCATAAAGTTTATGGTCTGTAACAGAACTGGACAGTACATTCACTGTCCAACAGCATTCAATTCAAATTTTCTTAAAACATTCAGCTGACAAAAAAAAAGTCAATTCTCTGGCCAGAATTTCACCATCAGGCCAATCTGTCTTCTCAAACATTTCCTCCTACTCTCCATGAAACAACCTACTTTCTTAGCCACACTAATCACGCTTCCCCAAATATACATACATATATACACACCACTGCCTTAACTTCTGTTACTCCCTCTGCCTGTCTTTCTTCCCTACCCTTCGTCCCTCTAATGAACTACTTACTAACCTAATCACAATCCTAGGCACAGCTCTAACATCTCTGTGTAGTCTTCCCTGACCCAACCACCAATGGTCTCCAACCCTCACTAATCTACCAACTTTAAGAATAATCAATGGCTCCATATTTTATAAGCCTTAACATTCTTACATCTCTCTACTTTGCACTAATTATTACATGATTTCCCAGTAATCTGTGTATCTCTCGCCACAACACAAGACCCTCCAGAGCATAAACCATTTTCTTTATATTCCTGGTCCCTCTAACTTGGTAAGTAATTATTAAATGCATGTGGAATTGAAACAATTCCATTCTACATACAAAATGTTTTTTACATTTTTTATTTGTATATTAAAATATTCCAGAATATCTCAAAAGAGTATCTAAACTCCTAATTCACCCCATCTAATTTGTAGTTTGCTCAATGAAAACAGCTGCTTGGATTTCGTTTTTATTTTGGTTTTATTTTTGTTTGTTTTGACTGAGGGTGAGACTGGGAATTGGAGAAGATATACTTGATTTGGGTTACATGTAGCCTGTAAGAATAAGTCCTTTGTTGAAACTGTTAGGTAGCTGCTAATTTCCCCAACTGTTCAAAAATTAAAACCCTGAACATGTCGCACTTAAAATCTGGTAAAGGGCAGAAACTTTGAAGAAAATAATTTAAATTATCTAAGAAACTGCTTCTCTTCTTTTTTCCACTCAAAAGTAGTTTAATATAAATTACAACATATCAATCAGTAAAACCTCAGATTCAAACAACTTTGGCAATGGTAGATAGTAGCTATAAAACCTAGAAATTATTTCAAAATCACTTCTTTTCTAAGGTTATGTTCTTTTAAGCTTATAACTGCTGTACTTATCTTCTATACTTGTTTATAAGACACTAAAAATCATCACAGAAAAGTATCGACTTGGTAGAGTTAAAAAAAAAACACTGGACTTAATGTAAAATGTATGTCTGATCCCATCTACGACTTACAAATATTCTGTTTCTCTATATAAAATGGAATATCACCTCCAACTTTCCCTATAGACTCACAAAAAACCTAGTGAGTTAATGGAAATTAGCAAGATCTTGGTAAGCATCATAATATTACACAAAGATAAGACTTTATTATCACATTATGCTAATTTTAATACTTACCAGAAAAGGGATTTTTGCCAATGATTAAGACATTTGGCAAAGACATCATAATCAACTGCTGCAAAGTCTCCTATAAAAAGATACCCAAAGGTTGTTATATGGGTAATGCTGACAGGATAATTACTCAACAAGCTGTAACTTATGATTCGTGCACATCTCTGTAGGCATACTATACCTACAGAGGTATACTGCAATTAAAAAGCTTAAAAAATGTGAAAAAAAAGATGTCTAAAAAGTCTTAAATCTTTTGTAACTATAAGGTAATGAATTAAATAACTAAAATTATAATTATCAGATAGGCTTAAGTTAATAAACATATCAAATGTCCATCAAATAAGTGTCCAAGTTAAACTGGTCTAATACCTATTATTTGGAAATCTGAATTTTAGGTATTAGATAATTAAACAACTTTCCTCAATTAAAAGATCAAGTATGTGTATTCTTCTAGAGTTTTTTTTGTTACTTCTCTCTGAGAGAACTAAAAAATCAACTGATAGTAAAATTAAGAAAGCTAGTTAGTTCATTAAAAATCCTATCTTATGAGTATTTCATGAAAGTGAGCTCTTCCTCAGTGACTCATTATTTCTCTCCTATCTACAATTCATGTTTTACTTCCTTTGACTTCTGTCAAATTTTTTGTGACAAGAATATATACAAATTCTGATGGTACAGGATGATTCAGAAAATTGAATGCCTCCAAATTACTCATTTTGGTTATACACTAAGTATGCATCTTCTGTTTATACTACCTCTTCTTTGAGGAAATGAGAGAACACATCATGTCTATCACTATAACTACTAACAATGACATGCTACAAAGGGTCTGGGATGAATTAGACTACAGGATTGATTAGTTTAATGTGATAATACTGAATCTTTGCAAGATTATGAAATAACTGTGAGTGTCTTTACAATTTGGCTTTCACTACACATTCAGACATAACTAGTTGCTGAGGAATAATTTTTTGTTAAGTATTCAATTCCTTCTGAATCATTCTTTACTTAATACTATGATGAGGAAGCAAATAACCATGAAGAGTTAACCTTTATTACTTTTTTAAAGATGTGTGTGTGATTCTAGATCTACAAAAGCGGTTTCCCATAGCCAGAGTGTGACATGACACCAGAGGCTAGGTAGAATTGATCTTTTATCTGTAATTTCTTTCAGATATGTATTAGAAAGTTTCAAAAAATTTCTTCAGTATTATATTTACTAGTCTTAAAAAAACTAACACCAAAAATATGCACACATTTAGAGAAAACTACATATTCAGTATGTGCATCACATTAGTAAATACAGTTAAGAATAGTAAGTGTCAAAAATTGCTAAAATCGCTTATTCCAAGGATTGATACTGAGTTTGGATATTTAATAAATGAGTTTTCCAGTTAAAAGCAAGTTATGCCAAGATAAAATATTCTATAGCCAAGTATGTAACAGCTAAATGGACTTAAAGAAATAAATTTCAAATTAATTGCAATTTTTAGTTTCCTTGCCCTAAAGCAAAATTTTCAGGACTATATCTGTACATATTTAAAAGAAAGCATAAATAAGAGAGATGCATTAAAAAAAAGCAATCATTGGGCTTCCCTGGTGGCGCAGTGGTTGAGAGTCCACCTGCTGATGCAGGAGACATGGGTTCGTGCCCCAGTTCAGGAAGATCCCACATGCCGCGGAGCGGCTGGGCCCGTGAGCCATGGCTGCTGAGCCTGCGCGTCCAGAGCCTGTGCTCCACAACGGGAGAGGCCACAACAGTGAGAGGCCCGCATACCACAAAAAAAAAAAAAAAAAAAAGCAATCATTGTTTTGTTTATATCCTTTTTAGTGGAGATAATCAAAGTCAAGGCAATCTATTTTATTGATGTACCATGTAACATTCTATGTTGGCAGAGTTATAAGGAAATTGTCCAAATAGGTACTAATCTTTAATATGGTTCACCACCTCTTTCTTACATCCTCTTCCTCAGGTGGCTCCCCACTTCCTGCCTATTCTAATACCTCATTCTCTAATGCTAACTTAGTCTCTCCACAAAGATAAAAGCAATCTCATATATTCTTTCATCATATGGTACCATCAGTGACCTCCTGTGTTAATACAGTTTGCTTAACCTGTACACTATCACGTTTGATTATATTTGGATGAAGCAAATTCAAACGTACCTCTGTGTATCTAAAGATGTACTCTAGTATGGTGGAATCTGAATGCCTAGTATAGAGTACTATGGTAGAGTCAAGTCAGAAAACTTAGGCTTAAATTTCAGCTCCTTGACTTACTACATGTGTGACTTTTGCTGAGAAGGGTAAGAAGTGAAACAAAAGTGTAAAGTTTTTTTAAATGGTGGTTATTATTTTTTAACAAATTGATTTTTTTATTTTTGGCTGTGTTGGGTCTTCATTGCTATGCGCAGGCTTTCTCTAGTTGCAGCAAGCAGGGGCTACTCTTCATTGCGGTGCACGGGCTTCTCATCGTGGAGGCTTCTCTTGTTGCAGAGCACAGGCTCTAGGCGTGCCAGCTTCAGTAGTTGTGGCATGCGGGCTCAGTAGTTGTGGCTCGCGGGTTCTAGAGCACAGGCTCAGTCGTTGTGGCGTATGGGCCCAACAGTGAGAGGCCCGCGTACCGCAAAAAAAAAAAAAAAAATGTATAGAAAAAGAAATAATTTTAGCAATACAACAGAAAGTGGAGAAAGTTTTGAGAAAATCAGGTGAGCCACTCATTCAACAAATATTTATTGCATGTTTATTATCTGTCAGACATTATTCTAGATACTGGAAATAAAGCAATGAAGAAACAAAAATCCTTGCTTCCATGGAATTTACATTTTCGAAGGGGTAGAAAGAAAATAAGTAAATGTTTTTGGTGATAAGGGCTAACAATAAAATGAAACCAGGGAGCAAGAGGTGGAGATAAGGAGAAGGATGCAAGTTTTGAAAGATATGCAAATATTCAAATATAGAGAATTTGAGAATTTTCAAGACCACTAAAGCAAAGCTTCACTGAATTGGTAGAAAATCTATCCTGGTATGAAGACAGTCCAGAAAAATTTGCAGAACATCAATAATTAATAAAAATAAAGACAGAACAAGAAAGAACTGGTAGAGATTATCTTAATAGGAAAATAATAGAAGTGCTTTGAAAGATACAAGTCATTTCATTCCTATTATTTTTAATTGGCTTTGTATAACTTTTCTATAAAAATGGTATATTAACTATCTTTTTAGTTTTAGTTTAGAAACTTTTAAAACTGATACACAAGTTTCTGTGAATTGAAATTCATGTTGCTAAAGCACTTAAGAAAGACTATTTCAAGTTTGTGCCAGACAGACCCTAGAGACTACTCAAAGACAACTTAAACCAGGTTTCTCCTTCTTCCTACAAGTTACCCATAACACTTCCTTCACAGTAAGAACTTAAACAATACTTCTGGGAAAGGTCTGGGCTCATTTCCCTTTCTTGACTCACATTGAACAAAATACTAAAACTAAAACTATACATTTCTCAGGTACTAAATATGGGCTTCAAAGATTTCTAGAATATACTGGAATGACAGTCTCTCCTTTGGGACTCTAAATCTGTTTTAAAAACTCAAACATAATTACATTTATCATACTATTTGTATTCAGCATTTTATCCGTGTTACTAGTGAAAAGAATTAAGACTATTTTATTATATTTTAGTAGCATGAATGATGTTAAAAGAAAAGAAAATCTGACCAAAGTATCAAAAATACTCCAAATGTTGCTTATTATAACAGATGTTAAAGAAAAACCTTAAAAAGTACCTGCTTTCTCTGGCGACTAAATTAATGGTACTAGACCTAATTTTTACTTTTACTATTAGTGACGTCAAACGTGCAAAAACTTCCTAATAAATTTATTAATTGTAAAGTGTTCTTGTCTTTTAGGCCTCAAATGATTCAGTTCATTGTTTTAATGGTGGCTGAAGAACCACCTTACTTCTTTTAGTATTTATTTAAACTGCAGCTTGTGCAGTCATACCAAACAACGGCTGCTGACAGAATTCTAAAAATGGACTAAGATTTCTACTTGTAAACTGTGTCTCTGATAATCAAATTCACCTTCTTGCCTTCATTCACAGGAATAAAAATAACTTTAAAAAAAAAAATCAGGACTTCCCTGGTGGTGCAGTGGTTAAGAATCCGCCTGCCAATGCAGGGGACATGGGTTCAGTCCCTGATCCAGGAAGATCCCACATGCTTGTGGCAACTAAGCCTGTGAGCCACAAGTACTGAGCCTGCACGCCACAACTATTGAACCCATGTGGTGCAACTATTGAAGCCTGTGTGCCTAAAGCCCGTGCTCTGCACCACCACAGTGAGAAGCCCAAGCACTGCAATGAAGAGTAGCCCCTGCTCTACACAACTAGAGAAAGCCTGAGCACAGCAACGAAGACCCAATGCAGCCATAAATAAATAAATAAATTTCTAAAAAAAAAAAAAAAAATCAAAGCACCAAGGTAATTTTCCATAACAGCTATAATTTACTTATATTCTGACTTGAAAATTTTTAAATATTTATTTGCAAGACAAAAAGAGATGCTTGCTATGTATCAAGCAATTATTTGAAAAGGTCTGAATTGCCACTTAAACGTAATGAAGTGTATGTTCAACAATCTTTCTGATAATCTAAAGTTACCAGTTACTGCTCTCAAGACCTCTCACATTCACTGTCCTTATTTATCACAATCAAAATTATTTGATTTAGTTATTTACTTGTCTATTATCCCTCTACTAGAGAACAGGGCCACGGCCTGTCCTGTTTATCACTATAGCTTCAATGCCTTGGAATTCAATGAAAGGCAGCAGAAAACAAGGGCAATCTGAATATTGTAATTTTTACTGAGCTTTTACATATTCCACATCATTAAAATAAAAAAGGGAAGAATACTAACACTTAAATTATCATTACTGAAAAGATTCACTGAAATAATTCCCCCCACTAACAATCATCTCAGGGTATTCTGTCAATTTTCTTCCTCCCTAAGAATCATTTTTGCAAGATGATCTTGATGCTTAACAACACATTAAAAAATAAACAAACCTGGAGACATCATACATTTGTGAATTTTAACCTACCCAAACTCACTCCTTCTGCGAGTCAGACAATCAAAATGTACAAAATATTTTACCTCAAATACTTTTTCTGAGGGGTGTATGAGATACAACAAAATACTTTTGATTGTTTGAGAAAGATTTTCAGGGAAATTTTTGGTTTTCCCAACAGTCAGGTAATTTAACAGATGACAATAACTGCACTGATTTGGCCTTTAATTTGAAATCTGTCAATATATTAAACTGGGTCATGTCTATCTTGGTTTTACACATGAAAATAAAAAATCATTTTAGTAAGTCAATTAATCATGTAAATAAGATGGATGACCTATTTCTGAAGATACCCTAGAAGTGCCTTAGAAAGATTTTATGGAAGACTATGAAGCATGAAAGGGAGCAGGTAGAGAGGGTTTGGTAAACTGGTTCAGTGGTACAAGCGGAATTTCAATGCTCAGTAATATTTTAAGTATCTGAAACTATGTTGACAAAATGTTAAGATAATCACTTCTAGCTCTAAGTTACAATAGTTCACTGATATTCAAACTTAGATTAATTAAAAGAAAAGGGTGTAAGTGGTCATCCTGCAAATGTTAATGAAATATTTACAGGTGTGTCTAAAAAATGGTGACAGTCAAGACAAATCAAATCATTAATAATAATATCATCTTGGCACTATTAACATTTGGGCTTCTCAATTTTAGCACAACTAACATTTTGGGCTGGATAATTTATTTTTAACATTGATACAATACATTTTAATATATAATCCACATTCATATTTCCACATTTTCCATCAAAATATTCTTTATACCTTTGGGGGGGAGAGATTCAGAATCCAACCAAAGATACACTGTCTCCACTTGTCACACCTCTTTAGTCTCCCTTCATCTAGAACAGCTCCTTTGCCCTTTTTAAAAAATTGTTGTCAATGACATATACATTTTCTAGAAATCAGACTTATTGAGGTGTAATGTACATGCAATAAAAATCACCAATTTTATGTGTACAATTTAATGAGTTTTGACAAATGTACACAGTTTTGAAACCACCATTTCGGTAATGATGTCAACATTTTCATTATTTCAAAAAGCTTCCCTGTGCCCCTTTGCAATCAATTCCCTCAAGTATGTTTTTGACATTCCCTCTTTTTAGAAGCACTTTATTTTGTAGGCTTTCGTGACACCACGGCTTGTCTAGTTTCCCTCCTGCATCTCCTTCTTGGTCAGCTTAGACAGTTTCTCCTTCTCTGTGAGGACAGGAATCTTATTTGTTATGTTTGCCACTTACGACCACATCCCCAGCACCTAAAACTGTGTCTGGCTCAGGAAACACTGCAAGACGTTCATCTCTTAATTTATGTAATGCTCAGCTGCCAGCTAAGTATTATCTTCATTTTATAGATGAAGACGTTAAAGCTCAAGGAAGTAATTTGTACCATTTATACAACTGCTACATAACAGAGAGCCAGGATTTAAATATACTATATAAAATACATTTTGATTATTATATCATTAATTAAATATTTCACATTATTAAATATTTCATATATGTCATATTAAAGACAAATATGCAAATATTTTAAATATCTGGACTCCAGAATTTAAGATAGATTTTTATACCACTTTGTCCCTGTGACATAAAAGTTAAGCACATCTACTGAGAGAACTATAATTCAATGTGATATAATGTTTTGGATTTGACAGGCACATGTTTGTTTGGGCTGGATAATTCTTAATCACGAGGAAATGTCCTGTGCATTGCAAGATGCTTAGGCACATTCCTGGCTTCTATCCACTAATGCCAGTAGTACTCTTAGGTACGACAACCAAAAATGTCTCTAGTCATTGCTAAATGTCCCCCAGGTGATAAAATCACCCTCCGCTAAGAACCTCTTATCTAAACCATTGAACTGATGGATTTTACAATTCCCTCATCCCCAAATATCTCTGTGACTATAACTTCATTAAATTAATATGATCACTACAAAGACAATTTCAATACCTAGCTTGGGCAGGAGGAAGACAAAGAACAAGAAAACAGTAGTTTAATAAAAGAGAATGAAACATTACTACATGCTACAACATTGATGAACCTTGAAATCATTATGCTAAATGAAAGAAGCCAGTAACAAAAGACCACATACTGTACAATTGCACTTTTATGAAATGTCTACAATAAGCAAGTCTATAGAGACAGAAAATAGATTAGCAGATGCCTAAGGCTGGGGTGGTGGTGGTGGTGATGAGTGTGTATGCAGGGTTCGGGGAAATGGGGAGTGACTGCTAACAGATACAGGGTTTCTTTTTGGGGTGATAAAAATGTTCCAAAATTGGTGGTGTAGATGGTTGTATAACTCTGTATATATACTAAAAACCACTGAATAGGACACTTTAAATGGGCTATACAGTATGTGAATTATATCTGAATAAAGTTGTTTAAAAAAAAGCAATAGTAGACAACACAGAATTAGGCTGCACTGACAAATGCTTTAAGATTCTGATAAAGAAATCCCCTTGCCTTTTATGTCTTCTTTCCTAAGGAGTCTCACAAAATTTTCAAGAAAAACTTGCATCTCCCTAAAGATAGTGTGAAACCAAAGATCTAACAACATTCCAATAAGGGCAAGATTGATGAAGATTGTCAAAATGAGTCACTGCATCCCTTTATCTAGTCTTTTGTTTAATGTATCTAGAAATACTGACACAAAATAAGAATAAAAGACAAAACAGATATAACATAGAACCTAACTCACTCAAATCAAAGAGAGGAAAATGAGAGAAAGAATACAGGAAAAAAATTTTTTAAGTTTAAAAAAAACCTAGCACAGACTTTTTTTTCTGGCAATGAGGAATACTAAATATTAGAAAGAAAGGAAGGAAGGAGTTCAAAAATGCTGGATAGCTTTTTAAAAATCTTTTAAAATTTATTGACTTAGCTCAAAAGAAAATAAAAAGGTAACTGTCAAAAGATAAAACAAAATTAAAAACTGAACCCTGCAAATAAGACACAGAAGAAGCAGTTCTTCTTGGCCTTTGCTTGAGATTGAGGAGGGTTGTTTCCCTAAGAATCTGCGATAATGTGGTCCCAGTTAAAAAATACATATGTAAACACAAATACATAATTTACAAACACACAAATGCAGAAAAAGAGATCCAGAAGTACATATATTCAGGTGCTAATAATGGTAATCTCTAGGCCCTGAAATTATGTTTGTATTTTCTCATTTTTTCTAGTTTTCTATATACAGCATACAAGTATGCTTCTACAATAATATAAAGCTGCTTAAAATAAATTAAATGAAAAGTGTTTCAGGCTTGGCCACACAAAAGGAAACAAATCCTCTCTGAAGCAATGCATCCTTGGCTCAGACCCAGAAGTATTTTCCCACAGATAAATTTCCCCCCACAAAATGAGCTCACAATTAACACACATACACGCACACACACACACAGACACACACACACACACTGCCACAACAGCTACCACCACGAGAAACAGCAAGCAGAAAACAAAGGGCAGATTCAGATCCCCATAGATCTGATTTCAGATTTTGTAATTATCCAACATAAAATAAAAAATAGACATTTAAAAAATTTCTGAAGAGATAAAGGAAGGAAAGAAATTTAAAAGAATGATTAATAAACAAAATGAAAAGGCAGATGAACCAAAAAGAACTTCTACAAATGAAAGCTATGATTACTGAGAGGCAAAACTTAATCAGTGGGTTAAACAGAAGATATGAGGGGCAAATTATCAAACTGCAGAGATAGTCTTGAAAAAAAATACTCAGGATGTAGCACAAGACTGTAAACTGTAATGTAAAAGAAAGTTTAATAAGCATGGAGGATAGAGTAGGAAAGTCTAATATACACATAATAAAAATATCTGAGGAATATCAGATTAATAGAAAAGAAGCAATATTAGAAGAGACAGTAGTAGCAGCCAGGAGAGAGAAAAAGACAGTTTAACCTAAGAACAAATATTTGACTGATAGCTGGTTTCTCCAAAACAAAAAGGACTCCAGAGAGAGAAGGTAAAAATCTGCAAAACACTGAGAGAAAAGTAATTGTTAACCTAAAACTACATACCCAATAAAATTACCTTGCAAGAACAAGGGTGAAATAAAGGCATTTTCAGACAGACATTGATAAACTTTACTATCAACAAACCTTCTCTAAACAAACAATCAAAAGATGACTTCGGTAAGAAAATAATACCAAAGGCAGGTCTGAGATAACAAAAGAAAACCATGAGGAGGAAAAAAAGGAAAACATGTAGCTTGATCTAAAAGAACACTGATTTGATTTATTTAACAGTACTTTCAATATTTAATTTATGGGGTTTAAAAACAGAACTAAAATACAAAATAAGAACAGCTTAAGGGCTTCCCTGGTGGCGCAGTGGTTGAGAGTCCGCCTGCTGATGCAGGGGACACGGGTTCATGCCCCGGTCCGGGAAGATCCCACATGCCACAGAGCGGCTGGGCCCGTGAGCCATGGCCACTGAGCCTGCGCGTCCGGAGCCTGTGCTCCCCCATGGGAGAGGCCACAACAGTGAGAGGCCCCCATACCGCCCAAAAAAAAAAAAAAAAAAAAAAAAAAACCCCCCTGCCAATGCAGATGACACAGGTTCAAGCCCTGGTCTGGGAATATTCCACACGCCACAGACAACTAAGCCCGTGCGCCACAACTACTGAAGCCTGCACGCCCTAGAGCCCGCACACCACAACTACTGAGCCTGCGTGCTGCAACTACTGAAGCCCACACGCCTAGAGCCCGTACTCTGCAACAACAGAAGCCACTGCAATGGAAGCCCGTACACCACAATGAAGAGATGCCCCCGCTCCTTGCAACTAGAGAAAGCCCGCGCACAGCAACAAAGACCCAACACAGCCAAAAATAAAATAAAATTAAATTTAAAAAAAAATGCTCATGTTCAAACTCTGAAATATGCATCCAATTTAAGTTAAAAAAAGGAATAAAAAGTATACTGTTCAAAGGCAAAATTCTAGTAGGCTAACAAAGTGTTGCACTATATAAATTCTCAGGAAATTAAAAAAAATTTTAATTCATAAAATACAAAACTTATCTGTAAATTAGATAATTATGAAGTGCATGCTTGCATCTTTAACACTGCATAAGAAATAAACTGTGTTATTACTACTCAACCTCCAGCAAACAGACCAGTATCTGATATATAATAAGCATTTAGTATATACTAGGTCATCGATACTAAACAACACAAAAATGTGAATATGCAAGGAGTTATTAAAATACTAGATTAAAAAAAGAACCACTTACCTGGTAATAAAATTTTATCTGTCTCACCAAAATGGATAGATTATGAATTCTAAGTGAGGCATCATTGTTGACTTTTTTATTTACTCTCTGACTCTCCGATTTAGGATTACTGTAAGAAATAAAAAAAGAAATACTTTAAAAGTTATATTGAAATATACCTATCAACTTATAGATGACTAAAAATAATCATATAATACATTTTTTCTTTAAAAAAACTGTGTATTCATCTTCATTAACAGATGAACTAAAAGGACATATGATTACTCTGACATGTATTCTGTGCTTTAAATTGATATAAATGCATCTGATATTTCAAAGACAGTGGCAAAATGTAAGTCAGATGTTGCCCTTCATTCTCATTTAGTCTCTCCACCTTCCTGCGATGAATAACATTTTATTCCTTTTGAGTATATATATTTCCACAACCCAAAATAAATCTATTTAAATCAAGAATGTAAAATATAGGCTGATAACCAATAAATGTTGTATCTTCTCACTGGAAAATGGAGACTATATTTGAGTGGGCAATGTCCCTGAGAAATTAAAGAGTGGAGTGATGACACAAGAGAACACGCTTATCTTGGGTAAACTTTGTAGATTCAATAAAAGCAAAGGGGGGCTTCCCTGGTGGCACAGTGGTTGGGAGTCCGCCTGCCGATGCAGGGGACGTGGGTTCGTGCCCCGGTCCGGGAGGAGCCCACATGTCGCGGAGCGGCTAGGCCCGTGAGCCATGGCTGCTTAGCCTGCGCGTCCGGAGCCTGTGCTCCGCAAGGGGAGAGGCCACAACAGTGAGAGACCCGCGTACAGCAAAAACAAAAACAAAAACAAAGGGTTGAATGAGTTTGAAGTAGCAGAAACTGAACAAGAATAATAGGTAGGACACCATTAAGAATGAGAAATTCAGTGACACCAAAAACAAAGGCAACAAAAGCAAAATTAAACAAGCGTGACTAACATCAAACTAAAAAGCTTCTGGACAGCGATGTATACAATCAACAAAATGAAAAGGTAAACTACTGAGTGGGAGAAAATATTTGCAAATCATATATCCAATGGGGTTAATGTCCAAAATACACAAAGTATTCATACAACTCAATAGCAAAAAAAAAAAAAATCTGATTTTAAAATGGGCAGAGGAACTGAATAGGCATTTTTCCAAAAAAGACATACAAATGGCCAACAGGTACCTGAAAAGGTGCTCAACATCACTAATAATCAGGAAAATGCAAATCAGAACCACAAAGAGCCTCACACCTGTTGGAATGGCAATCATCAAAAAGACAAGACATAAGTGCTGGTGAGGATGTGGAGAAAATGGACCCCTTGTGCTCTGCTGTTGAGAATGTACTGATGCAACCACTGTGGAGGTTCCTCAAAAACTTAAAAATAGAACTAACATATGATCTAGCAATCCCACTTTGGGTATATAAGCCAAAGGAAATAAACAGGATCTCAAAGAGGTACTGGCACTCCCACGTTCACTGCAGCATTATTTGCAATAGCCAAGATATGGAAACAACCCAAATGTCCTTCAACAGATAAACGGATAAAAAACATAGGAAATATATATATTTATATATATATATATACACACACACACACATACACAAACATACACATGTATATATAGAGAGAGACAGAGAGAAGAATATTATTCAGACATGAGAAAGAAGGAAATCCTGCCATTTGTGAAAACATGGATGAAACTTGAGGGCATCATGCTAAGTGAAATAAGCCAGAAAGAGAAAAATACTATATATTCTTACTTATATGTAGAATCTAAAAAAAAAGTCAAACTCATAGAAACAGAGAGTAGAAAAGCAGTTGCCTGCGTCTGGGAGCGGGGGAGTTGGGTGGGAATATGGAGAGGTTGAAAAAAGGATACAAACTTTCAGCTACAAGATGAATAAGGCCTAAAGATCTAATGTAAGACATGGTAACTACTGTATTATATAATTGAAATTTATTAAGAGTGTAGAACTTAAATGTTCACACATACACACACAAAGGTAAAAATGTGAGGTGATGGACATGTTAATTAGCTAGATGGTGGGAATCCATTCACATGTATACATACATCAAACCACCACTATATACACTTTAAGTATATTACAATTTTATTTGTCAACTATATGTCAATAAAGCTGAAGAAAATTTAAATTTTTAATTAAAATTTTTTTTTAAAGAATGGGAAATTTAAGTAAAACTGGTGGCACCAGAACAGAAGGGTAAGTTAATGCCAGAACATAAGTAAGGATGATCTAGCTCCTCATTAGGACAAGGAGAGCAAACTAGAAAAAGACATTGCCAGGTGAAATGGCAGACAGTAAATCAGGATTCCCTATGCAAGGGCTGAGTGCATAGTATTATAAAGCAGAAACCTAAGAAGTTGCTGGGACAGAGTACTATCCTACGACTTTAAATGCAGGCACGTCCACGCGAGAATGCAGAGAAGTAAAGAAATTGACACCTATCCAATAGAGAATAGGAACTGAACAGAAACCTCTCATTCCTTAATCCCTTCCTTTTTCTACACTGTCTACTGCACTCCTAATGCCTTCAGTTCCTTCCCTAGACAGCACTTTATGGTGCTTTATTTCAGCAATTCTTCTGTTTTTGTGGGCTATATTTATCAATATTTACTTACTGTATTAGAAAATAAAACAAAATTTCACAATTATTTGTTTACTTATTAACTCATTAAAAAAATAATAAACCTATTACATGCTTACAAATACCAAACCAAAAAAAATTTTAGTGAGAAGACTGGCATTGTTTCACTATTTTTACAAATCTCTTTAATATCTGGTTTAACTTAAGAGGCTGATGTTCATCTTTGCTTCTGCATTCAATCTACTGTTTGTGTTATTTTGGTTCATGTATATGAAGAAAAAAATCAGCTTCACATGGATATTTACTTGGAAGTAGGAAACTCCTATGGACCCTCTGAAAGGATCCTCAAACCATACTCTGAGAACTATTGCTTTTACTTCAACTATTCTCTTGCCAGCCCTCCCAACAATGATCCTTCTGTCCTTTGATCACATTCATGCTGTCAATCCCTGACACTGGATCAGCTCAACCATCTACACTGAGATTGCTCATAGTACTAAGTGAGAAAATAATACAACTAAACTCAGCTAAAAGATCAAATAGGAAGGAATAGTTAGTACCAGATTTGCCCTTTTGCCATCAAGAATTAGAAAACTGGACAAAACATACAAAATAACTATTTTCAGACTTCGAACAGCAAGTAATGCAAGACTGTAATCCCTGGCGAAGCAGTAAGGTACTTTCCAGAATGAGGTATAAGGAGGGGTAGCCCACGTCTCTCTGAACTTGAAGAGACAAAGTTTGGAGTTCAAGGGAGTTAAAGAACACCAGACACAAGGGAGCTATACAAACAAAAAGCTCCCAAAATATGCCCTTAAGATTTTGGCTAAATACAAAGTTATACATATGTACCCTGAAACTCCAGGAGGCTGAGCAGAGTACAAGCACAGAAAAGCTGGAAGCTAAACAACACCCAAAGCTCACAAAGTGCAGAGGAATTTAAGCTCCGACCAGCCAGAGTAAACACCTAGAGCATTAGTAGAGACCTCAGAAGAGTCATGTCTTGGAACTAAACTAGCAGTTAAGTAAAAGCTATTCCAGAAGCTCCCTAACAAAGCTGTTAAAACAAGCACTGAAAGGATCAAGCTGGGAATTCCCTGGCTGTCCAGTGGTTGGGACTCTGTGCTTCCGCTGCAGGGGACATGAGTTCAATCCCTGGTCAGGGAACTAAGATCCCGCGTGCCATGCAGCACGGCCAAAAAAACAAAACAAAAAGGGATTAAGCTGATTGCAAGTAACTTGACAACCTGCCAAAACAAAATTCAACACTGCTTAAAGAACAAGATCCAGACACCACAATGTAATAATCACAATGTCCAATATAAAATAAAAAATTACTAGACATGCAAAGAAGCAAAAAAAAAAAAAAAGTGATTTGTAACCAGGAAAGATAATGGAAACAATTAATAGAAACAGATCCAGAAATGAAAGAGACCATGGAAAGAGTAGGCAAGAATTTCAAAGCAGCTGTTATGAATATACTAAAGGACTTAAAAAAACAAACATTATGTGGAGAAAAATGTAAACTACTTTTTAAAAACCCAAATGGAACTTCTAAAGCTAAAATATACAGTATCTGAAATGAAAAATTCATTGCATATGCTTAACAGAAGATAGGAAACTATAACAAAAGATTAGTGAACTTGAATACACAGGAAAAAAAAAATTCCAGGGCTTCCCTGGTGGCGCAGTGGTTGAGAGTCCGCCTGCCGATGCAGGGGACACAGGTTTGTGCCCCGGTCCGGGAAGATCCCACATGCCGTGGAGCGGCTGGGCCCATGAGCCATGGTCACTGAGCCTGCGCGTCCAGAGCCTGTGCTCCGCAACGGGAGAGGCCACAGCAGTGAGAGGCCCACGTACTGAAAAAAAAAAAAAAAAAAAAAAAAAAAAAAAATTCCAAAGCGCACAGAGGAAAAAAAAAAAAAACCTGAAAGACACTAAATGACCTATGGGCCAATATCAGACTTACAGAAAAGTTGCACGGACAAGTACAGCCTTTTTCCTAAATCACCTGAGAATTGCTGACCTGATACCAAACAGCCCACAAATATTTTGGTATTTATCTTGTACAAACACATATAACTATCAAAATTGGGAAATTAACAATTATACAGTTATTATAATCCAATCTTTAGAATCTATTCAAGTTTGTTGTTCCAAATAGGAATGGATTTATAGGAAAAGGATCTAGTTCAGTACCACACTTTGCATTCACTAATCTGAATTGCAATCTTTAGTCTCTTTCAGCTGGAACAGTTTCTATCTTTCCTTGAAATTCATGACCTAGACACTTTAAAAGGTTACAGGCCAGTACTTTCATAGAATGTCCTTCAATTGGGTTTGTCTGATTAAATCGTATATTACTCATAATTAAGTTCAGGTTATGTATCTGTGACAGGAAAAATATAGAAGAGATGCTCTGATCTTCTCCAATTCATCCTAAGAGGTGGTACATGATTTCAATTTAGCCCATTACTGATGATATTCACTTTTATCATTTGACTAAACTGGTATCTGCCACTTTTCTCCATTATAGTTACTATTTTCCTCTTGTAATTATTATTTTGTGAAGACATACTTTGAAACTATGTCAATAATCTGATATTCACCTATCTTCAATTTACTTATGCGTGTGTTTGTTTGTTTACATCAGTATACGCTCATCGTTCCCCATAATTATCAGTTGATCAAAATCTATTACTATAATTACATTTATAACTACCATAGATTGCCTTTTCATTTTGTTGACTGTTTCCTTTATTGCACATAGGTTTTTTAGCTTAATGCAACCCTATTTGTCTATTTTTGCTTTTGGTGCTGTGCTTTTGGGATCATATCCATCGAGTCCTTTTTCAAAACCACTTTATAATTTTCTCTAGGAAGGCCTTTTATTAGCTATAGTCTTAAATACCTTCTAGTTTTTGCTGTTAGTGTGAATGTAATATTTTTAAAATATATTTGCTAGTAGGTTACTACTGATATGTAAATGCAATCAATTTTTGTGTATTGCTCTTATCTTTAGAAACCCTGCTAAACTCTAACAGGTTGTTTGTTGGTACTCTTGCAGGTTCTCTTGAATAAAATTTTTAGTTTTTCCATATTGATAATCAATTATCCCAACATCAATTACTGAAGAGCTTATTGTTTCCCACTGATCTCTATGATCATACTAGATTCCCATGTAAGTGTGGATACACTTTTGGAGTCTATTCTGTTCCTTTAACCCATTTGTCTATTCCTATATCATTAAAACCTTCTAAATATTACTATACCTTTATTAGCATCTTGATTCTATTAGAGCAATTCCCTCTCTTTTGTTTTTGCTTTCTAAACTGTCCTGCTTAAAATAAATAAATAAATAACAAGTAAATTGTCCTGCTTAGTCATACATGCTGCTCTTTTCTATGAATGTTAGGATATTTATAAGATTCTATGAAAAAGCTTGTTGAGATTTATTAGGATTTTATTTAAAATATTAATTTGATAAAGACTGACATTTGCATTAGTAAAATTTTAAAATTTCCCCCCAAATGTCTTTACATTTAAGTAGGATTTTTTTTCCTCCTTGGGTTTTTGTTTGTGAAATAGGTTTTTTTTCTATCACATTGGCTACCTGGTCATTGCTAGTGTATAACAGGAAAACTGTAGTTTTTGTATATTGCACTTCTGATTGAAAACCTTTCAAAATTTATTCAGTTCATTTTCTTGGATTTTCTCAGTAAAAAAAATACTGTCAGCAAATGACAGTTTTATCTCCTCCTTTCCAATCGTACATCTCATTCCTGTTTCTTTACTTACTGTATTAACAAATAATAATGGAGATAAGAGCTATCCTTTATCTTGTTCACAAATTTCATGCTTTTAATGTTTTCCCATGAATGCATAATGTTCACTGTAATTTTCTGATGAATACCTTTCTTCAAATTAAGTTCCCTCCTATTCCTATCCAATATCTTAACTGGTGCTGAATTTTTCCTACATCTACTCCCATCTGATTCTTCTCATTTAATATGTTAATGTAGTGAATTACATTGTTGCCTTTTTAACACTGAATCATCCTTACAATCCTAGACTATTTACTCCATCAGCCCCACCCCACAGTATAACAACTAATCCCCGTTTTTGGTACATCATTCTATCATGGGTCTTCCAATACTAATTGCCTTTATGCCTCTCACTTTCTCACTAGAATGTAAGCTCCCTGATAGCAGAGACCTTATCTTATTCTCTAAAAATTAGCATATATCCTAACCAAATGTTTGAATAAATAAAAAGAATAAATGATCTGAGACCAAGCACAGTGTTTTAAAAATTGTTGCTTACTATTAAGAGTTATGGGGGCTTCCCTGGTGGCGCTGTGGTTGAGAATCTGTCTGCTAATGCAGGGGACTCGGGTTCGAGCCCTGGTCTGGGAGGATCCCACATGCCGCGGAGCAACTGGACCCGTGAGCCACAACTACCGAGCCTGCGCGTCTGGAGCCTGTGCTCCGCAACAAGAGAGGCTGCGATAGTGAGAGGCCTGCACACCACGATGAAGAGTGGCCCCCACTTGCCACAACTAGAGAAAGCCCTCGCACAGAAACAAAGACCCAACACAGCAAAAATAAATAAATGAACTAATAAACTTCTACCCCCAACATCTAAAAAAAAAAAAAAAAGAGTTATGAAATGACATTCTCCAAGCTAAAAACTCATTTGGCAGTCCGGACTAGACACTCCCTACTAAGTTTGTGTCCCAAAGATCAGTTGAGTAACAAGAGTCCTAAACCACAATTTGAGATGTACAGAACAAGCAAGAATAATAGTAAAGTGAGTTAAATCCAACTTGTGACTGATTTATACTTAAAGCAAATAATGAGTAATGAATTGCCCAAAGCAAATGGCAGTATAAGTGGAAAAGTGGGTCTCTTAGGTAAAGGTATCACCCAGAACTAGTAACTTACAAAAATAAGGACACTACACTGCAGCAGTCAGATCACGTGTCATGGCAGAGAAAAGACAACAGAGTGGTCAGAAGGTCATGGTTAAAAATTCAGAGAGCTGAAGGGAAAATCCTGTTTTATGTAATCAACCTGGTACATGTTCTGTCAGTAAGTTAAATCCTCATTGAGTACATATGGTGGCTATATTACTTAATGTATAAGAGCTTAGTTTAGTCATGCTATCATTGTGGAGAAAAGTATGTTTGTAACTGGGAAAAGAGAGTAGGAATAACCCTAGTAAAAATGTTACATATACTACAGTTATGTAAATTTCATTTGGAATCACAGACATTCAGTAAATATCTTTTCTCTCTAGTCTTCTTCCATCTTTTTATTTCTATTTTCCTTATTCTATATTTGAATTCCTTTAAATTACCTCTCACCCATGACTATCTCCTAAATGATAACATTTAGATCTAAAAAATACTTTAGAGATTATCTAGTTTCACTGTAAATCAGAAAATTGAAGTCCAAAGTAGTAATTTGCCTAGGCTCTTACAACTTTTTCTCTTTACTCTCTCTCCTTCAACCTTTTCTCTTATCATTCAGGACAACAAAGAAAAGACAGAAAGAAAAAGGTTTCGGTAATGATATCTATAAAATGCACGTATACAATAAATCATTGTTTTTATTATATTGTTTGAGCATATTCCTAATTGTTTTCATAGTGATTAATCAAACTAAAGAATATTCATTTCCTTCCCCCCTCCAGTTCATTACAGTAATATTTTATTAAGAAACCTAGGTATTGGGCTTCCCTGGTGGCACAGTGGTTGAGAGTCCGCCAGCCGATGCAGGGGACACGGGTTCGTGCCCCAGTCCGGTAAGATCTCACATGCTGTGGAGCGGCTGGGGCCGTGTGCCATGGCTGCTGAGCCTGCGCGTCCAGAGTCTGTGCTCCGCGACGGGACAGGCCACAACAGTGAGAGGCCCGCGTACCACACACACACAAAAAAAAACCTAGGTATTTAATCCTGATGACAAAGATTTTAGTTTTGATATTACTACTGAAGAGGTATGTAAACTAAAAAAACTGTACAAGTTTACAGTGCAAGCCCATTGTTACATGACAATATATAATTTGGATTATACTTTGGAATGGATATGTAACATCCCAATAAACACATGTGATTTCATTCCCACTTTAATAAATTTTATAATGTAAATATTATCTTTGCCCTGACAGAATTGTTACCAAGCTTCTCTGTGCTCTTAAAGTGATTTTTTAAATTAAATCCTAAAGTTTCTTTTAAAATTTTATGTCCAACATTCCTCAAATGACATTTCAAAATTTATTCAGTTGCCAGAAAGGCCTATAGTCTCCTTTGCATAAAACTCTTCTAAGAATTAGCAAGTTTTAAGAATTTAGAACTTTGGTTTGTTCAAAATCTTCTATGAATGTTTTTTTACAAAAAAAAAATCTGTAAGTTTTATGTTAAGTTTCTTCAGCCTCCGAGAAAGTTTGTTTATAACAATTAAAACAACTCTGAATATAAAAAGAGGGAACAGTTCAGCTTTTATATACTAAGGATATCAGATGAAATTACTTTAGAAATCTGGGAAAAAAGTAACTGCTAAGCACTCTAGGTATGGACCTAGAGAGCAACAAACCTTCGATTACTAGGCTTGGGTTTCCCATTTGATTCACGCTTAACTTGGGTTAGGGTCATACTGACATATGTTAGGATCATGAAAACAGGCCCTTTGACCCCAAGAACATGATCTCTTTATGTGAGAAGGACTTCCCTCAGGTGAAACTGCCTGAAAAGTCTTAATCTCAACTCCCATGAAAAACAGTTGAACATTTAAGGATGGATTTACTGAAAATTATGCAAATCAAGAAAATTAGTAACTTTATGGGACTTCCCTGGTGGCACAGTGGTTAAGAATCCGCCTGTCAATGCAGGGGTCACGGGTTCGATCCCTGGTCTGGGAAGATCCCACATGTCACAGAACAACTAAGCCCGTGCGCCACAACTACAGAGCCTGCGCTCTAGAGCCCACGAGCCACAACTACTGAGCCCTCATGCCACAACTACTAAAGCCCGAATGCCTAGAGCCCATGCTCTGCAACAAGAGAAGCCACCACAATGAGAAGCCCGCGCACGGCAACAAAGAGTAGCCCCCACAACAGGAGAAAGCCTGCATGCAGCAACAAAGACCCAAAGCAGCCAAAAAAAAAAAAAAAAATTCCAAGATAAAGAAAATTAGTAACTTTAGGAAAGTACTATTTTTTTAAAAAAGAAAAATGTAATAATGATACACTACCTGCCTCTGAAGGAAACATTATATGTGAATACTGATTACTGATTTAACTAAATTTATAATAAAGAAACAAATTAGAAGGACAGGGTAAGAAAATAAAGAGATGGGACATAAAAAAGGCTAAAATCTCACCTACCATTATCAGGAAGTCAGTAGATAATGCCTAAAAGGGATAAACCAAGAAATACTAGGGTAAAAAAATAAAATAAAAACTAGGGTAGGCATTTTTTCACTATATTTGGGGCTAAGTGACAGAAGAAACTGCTAAAAAAAAAGTTAAAAGTTTTTACTCTGGGGAACAGAACTGAGATGTAATAAGTTAGGGCAGGGATTGCTGTTTTTCATTATGAACGTTTTGGTATTAACTAATTCTTTTAACCATGTAAAACATATTTTTAAAGAGGGAAAAGACACCCACAAAAAATTCTGTTTCATGAAACCTGTCTATTTCATTTACTTCTAGGGAAAAATATGAGGCTATATATGCAAGATTCAATGCTAGAGACTGAGGGTCGTAAGATGTGTGAGACTATGCCTAAGAAAATAAAACAATATAAAACATTTCTTCTGTAAAAAGTATGCATTTTATGTAAATACAGAAAGCACTCCATTCCTGCATGTATTTTAAGGTTTATTTCTTTACACAGTAAAAGTTACAGTACAGAAATTTAAACACACTTGGTATGAGTCCAGAGTTCTCTAAAAAGAAAGTGTAGTCTACTCAGTATTCTAAATATCCTGTCTTTTCTTCATGTTTAATATTTAAAATGCTCAACAAAGATTAATTCAGAATAGACAATCATAATAATGAAATTTTGTTTAAGCTCTTTTTGAAAGCATACTTTTTTTAAAAAAAAGACTTTATCTTTGGAAAGAACTTTTTTTAAAATAAAAGATGAGCTATTGAATGATACACATGTGATAGGTGAGCAAGTACCTTTCTAATTATATACAACTATTTCTAAGCCAACATAATCTCAAATTGACCATTTCCTCTTATAAGATGAAAACTGAAAAATGCTTTAGAGGCAAATAGCCCAGCAATATAGCTCAAATCTGTCCAACCAGAAGTTAAATGCAACATGGCAGTAAAAGACAGCCTCAAGCAATTTCACATTTATAAATGACCTACTTATGACAAGATACATTAATTTCAATAAACAGGCTATAGTATTATCTACCACTGTATACAGTAATTTTTAAATTAGAGTAAAAGAGGAAGGAAAAGACAGTAATTCTGCAACACTAATATTCTGAGATTTGGTCCTTATATAACCAAGGATTATGTCTTTACTTATTTATTGACTAATATCTATGAGAAACAGAAATCTGATAGTTTTAATGGCTTTATGCTCTTCTACCCAGACTTCAAACCTCTTATGTATCCTCTTGAACCATCTGTTTAGTGTTGGTGCTTAACAACTACATGTGCTCATGTTTTTGATAATGCCATTCTAATTTAAAGCTAGTTGTATACAGGGCTTTTAAAACATTTTTTGAGATATTTTATATTATGAAATATATAACTGCATAGTATTTACATGTCACCTCGAAACATTTTGAAATAAGTAAGTTATTTGCATATCTGACTTCAAATGTACATATACCAATATGATAGCTTTATGAAAAATTATTAACTGGGTAAATATCATCACATTTAGGGTTATCCAAGTAGTAACATATCAGGGGAATAAGTGGTTTTAAAAAAGTATCCCTTCACCTTAGTAGTATCTCCCCCTTCTCACAAGCTCAATCATTGTGCATGATGGCCAACAGGCCAACAATAAAACCTAATATTAATATATAATCTTTTAAATATCTACAAAATATTTTCACATATGTTAACAAATTTGATCTTCATAATGACTGAATAGTCATTCTTGGAGAGGTATGTGCTACATAATTACCACATAGACATTATGGACACAGCCCAACCCCCTCTGTACATCCTCATAATTTAAGATACATAATTTAAGATTCGAAAGTTGAAGAAATATCTGACATTTTCTAGTTAGCCCAAGATTTAGCTAGCAGTACAGCATGATATTCACTGATTTAACAGTGAATAAACAGAACTAATAAAAAAAAAAAAAAAAAAAAAAAAAAAAAAAAATGCAAATGGATACAAATAGAATAAAAATCCAATACACTTAACTCTGGTTTTATCTGAATTGGATAAAATGACTAAAGATCTACCCTTTACTTCTTAGAATGAGCCAACATGAACCCTTCAAAAATTAGTTTTTGAAGTTTCTAACTTTTCGGTCTGAAGACCTCTTTCACTCGTTTTTTAAAAAGATTTTTTTGATGTGGACCATTTTTAAAGTCTTTATTGAATTTGTTACAATACTGCTTCTGTTTTATGTTTTGTTTTTATTTGGCCACGAGCATATTGGATCTTTACCCCTTGACCAGGGATCAAACCCGCACCCCCTGTATTGGAAGGCAAAGTCTTAACCACTGGACCGCCAGGGAAGTCCCCTGAAGACCTCTTTTCACTCTTAGAAATTACTGATAACTCTAAGGAGCTTTTATTTATGTGAGTTACATCTATCTATATTTACTATATTAGAAATTAAAATTAAGCAGTAAAAAATAATTTATTAGTCCATATAAAAATAACAAACTCATATGTTAACATAAAGAGCATTTTTATGGTAAGTATGTATCTTTTTCAAAAACAGTAAAAATTTTAGAGGGGAGTGACATTCTTTCATAACTTAGTAAATCTCAAATCTCTTTAATGTTTGGCTTAATAAAAGACATCTGAATTCTTAAATCTGTTTCTACATTCAATGTGTTGTGATACATTATTTTGTCTAAGTATATGAAAAAAGTTGACTTTACATAAACATGCAGTCAGAAAAAGGAAGAGTATTTTAATAGCTTTTTCAGATAATTATTGATATTCTTCTTTGATACTACCAAAATTCAGTGAAGTGGTATTTTTTTAAAGCTTGGACGAAATCTGGAATCCGAAGCCCTTATCAATGAACTTTTCTTACTGTTATACATTAAAATTCATTGGTTTAGCCGGCAAGTTGAATGGATCTTTTACATATGCATGATTTCTTATCAAGCATTGGTCATTTTGAAAATTGGTTCATTGAATTATACAATCTTCCAAATGCTGCACATTTTATTATTCAATATTTTAAAATTACATTGATTTTTATCACCTCCAATCTCATTAGAAAAGTCTTTTAATATTGAGAAGCTACCAAGCTCATGGTTTCTATAATTCAATTTTGTCACTGACAAACATAGTATCAGTTATTTTCCTTGAAGTGATAGGTTCACTATTCATTTTTGAAAAGGTGCCGAATACTCAAGCCTGAATAACTATGGTTTGTCTGTTAGTCATTCTTTCGAGTAAAAACAGTGTTCCAGGGCTTCGCTGGTGGCGCAGTGGTTAAGAATCCGCCTGCCAGTGCAGGGGACACAGGTTTAGGGGACATGGGTTTGAGCCCTGGTCAAGGAAGATCCCACATGCTGCAGAGCAGCTAAGCCCGTGCGCCACAACTACTGAGCCTGTGCTCTAGACGTGCTCCGCAACAAGAGAAGACACCGCAATGAGAAGCCCGCACACTGCAATGAAGAGTAGCACCTGCTTTCCACTACTAGAGAAAGCCCACGCACAGCAACTACTGAAGCCCACGTGCCTAGAGCCCGTGCTCTGCAACAAGAGAAGCCACCGCAGTGAGAAGCCCTCGCACCACAATGAAGAGTAGCTCCCGCTTACCACAACTAGAGAAAGCCCACGCACAGCAACAAAGACCCAACACAGCAAAATAAATAAAAATAAAATAAATAAATTTAAAAAAAAACAGTGCTCCACAAAACAGAGACTTGTTTGACCTTGTAACTCAAAAAATCATGAGTACTTTTTTTTGAGATAATCATTATATTCCATTAGGCAACAGAAGTGTTTTATGCATACTTCCCATTTTTTCCTACAGAATGTAAAAAAGACACGTATAGGGGGGCTTCCCTGGCGGTCCAGTGGTTAAGACTCTGTGCTCCCAATACAGGGGGCGCGGGTTTGATCCCTGGTTGGGGAACTAGGATCCTGCATGCCACGTGGAGCCGCCTTAAAAAAAAAAAAGACCTGTACTCAAGGGTCAAGATTCAATAAAATAACTTTTACTGCTTCATCAAGGGCGCTTTAAAGTGAAGCTGGATTTCTTTTTAACCACAACTGTGAAGAATACAACGACTACCAGCACAACTTCGTACTACTCCTTGATTCATGCTAAGATGTCAGCAGTTTTACCCACCTTTGCTTTCATACCATCATTGCTTTTGCAACACAGGCAAGAAAGGCAAATGACACCTTAATATTATTATAAAAATAATTTTGACTTGACAGAGATCCAGATAGACCCCCAGGTGTCTGCTGATCCCACTTTGAGAACCACTGTATTAGGCAAATCAACTCCTGTTCTTGATTACAGAAACCAGAGGACTTAGTATTATGCTTATCAGTGCCTTCATAAAATAACAGAATCTTCATTTATTCAGTGGTCAACTACATGGCCAGTCACTGAAACAAAAATTGTTTATATAGCACCAATGAGCATCACTGATTGGTGACGGAACCTTCACCCACTGTCCTTAAGCCTTAAGAAAGGGTCACAGAGGCCTTCCGTGGTGGCGCAGTGGTTGAGAGTCCGCCTGCCGATGCAGGGGACACAGGTTCGTGCCCCAGTCCGGGAAGATCCCACATGCCGCGGAGGGGCTGAACCCGCGAGCCATGGCCACTGGGCCTGCGCGTCCGGAGCCTGTGCTCCACAATGGGAGAGGCCACAACAGTGAGAGGCCCGCGTACCGCAAAAAAAAAGAAAGGGTCACAGAAGTTTGTTTAAATCAGTATCCTAGGGCAGTATATGCTCCAGATCCAGTCAGTCCTAGAGACTCAAGAAATCTCAAACTCAGCTGATATGTAGTTAGGTATTTTCCTTGATCAGTGACAGACTTATTAACCAGTATGGCTTTCACTCCCACACCATTGATTCACTAAAGATACTTAACCTTAACCCTTCCAGGGTAATTTAAATAGTTCACTTGATTAATTATCAGTGACAGGTATCACTGTCATTTTTGAGAAGCAATAAAGCCCTCTAAAATGAGGAAAAAGTTTAAAAAGTATTTTCCAACGTACAATCTCTTCTAATTAATGAACTAAAATACATAATCATAGAATCTTACCTGAAGTAAAAAGTTTTAAAATTTGATAAGAAAATACTTTTTCATCATCAGTTCTTCTAATATTAAAAAAAATAACCCCCATTACTCTAAGGGTAACTCTAAGAATATGAATTCTATAAAGAGCAGAATTCTATTCAACAATATTGGTTTAATATGCCCTTTTCAGGACACCATAAAAGTGATCCAAAAGGATCACAAGCTAACTTCATTATAAGCCCACCAATTAAAAGCAAAATAATAGATGCCTATTTAAAAGGCACTGGTAAGGACAGACAGAAATGAAAGAAAAAATACAGTAAAAAGAAGTAAAACAGAAGAGAAAAAATAGCCACATGTAAAACAAGTGTAGTATTGAAAAAGATGTGATCAACTGAAAACCAGGTTAGAAGAAACACACACAAATAGGGAGGTAAGGAATGATTAATAGGCAAGATGGTCTACAAATGGCCCAGGAGGAATAAACTGTTTTGGGGACATCCAATATAATAAAATGGGTCATTAGTTTTTAATAGAGGAACAGATGACCTAAGATTTTAGAATAGGTTAAAAGTGACTGGGAACAGCAAAGTTCATGAATAATGGGATGTTCAAAAGAAAAAATGTGCAATACTCAATAAATAATGAGCTTACTTTCTCTATAAATTTAAGAATTTAATTTTTTAAATAGAATTAAAAACAAACAAACAAAAAAAACTCTGGAGAACTACGCAAAGAAGACCAGAGTAAATAACTGCAACAGCCTATGTCTTCAGAATAACGTGCAAAACAGAGTAATTATATGAATATTCTCAGATAACAGAAAAATTTGAAGACAGCACTACATAAACTCTGAAACACTGTTTTAACCTCTATTAGCACAGACAAAACTTTAAATCCTCACAATTAACAGAAATATGCCATAATGAGCGCTAAATTCTAAACAGTTAAAATGCAATATGGGAGCTCCCTGGCAGTCCAGTGGTTAGGACTCAGCGCTTTCACTGCCAAGGTCCTAGGTTCAATCCCTGGGGGAGGAACTAAGATCCTGCAAGCCGTGTAGCACAGCCAAAAAGAAAAAGCAACTTAATTTTCAGAGAATTGTTAAATCTCGTACAAAAGCTATATCCCATAAATGTAGACTTTAAAGCATTCCAAAAGCCCAAAAGAACTGTAATAACACATCCTAAAACTATTTTACTAAATAAATTCATAGATGAAATATGCATTAACTAATAGTAATGAGAATTTAAACAAGAGCACAAACACACAGCAATTGAAATGTTTCTCATACAAAATTAGGCATCACTGTCAAAACACATGACTATCTTATACATTTAAATGTTTTAGTTGCAAGTTATGAAAAAAAAAGAAATTAAATATCCTTATTTCTTCATGCAAAATAGTATCCAAACTTCACATCACTTTTCCTATAAGTATATAATTTTAAGTATAGTCTGTCTATTCAGCTTTAACCTTGGCATCGTCTTTCATTCTTCCTTTTCACACACTATACCTAGAATTCCATCAATTCTTTTGCAGTAGTTCTTGAATTTGCTCCTCTAATCATACAGCTCGCCCTGATCTAGGACCTCAACACCAAAAGCATAAATGACATCCATTACTAACCATCTATCTTCCTTACCACCTGTTCATCAAGCACTGATAGAATGATTCCATTGATTCACTGGTATAATTCTCAGTACTTACAATGCTGTAAATATTGGGTTGGCCAAAAAGTTTGTTCGGGTTTTTCCATAACATTTTATGAAAGCCCAAACGAACTTTTTGGCCAACCCAATAGTCTATTCTCAATAAATTGAATAAACAATACTCATACTCCATACTCAACCTATTCTGCAAACTAATGCCAAAGTTACTTTCCTAAAAGAATACTTTTAATCCTCTAATAAGGAATTTTAAATGGCTCTCCAATGCCTGCCATATGCAGCCTAATTTATACTACCTGTAGTTAATTTTCAGGTTTCCCATAAGCTAGCCTACTCTGGTTCTCCAACGTGGATCCTCTACTAAGGCTAGTTCCCTCACCATCTCCCAAATAATAAATATACCTAATATGCTTTTTCCTCAAGCTGCTTCCCTAGCTTAAAACACCCTCCTCTCATCTATGGCAACCAAGTCCAATCATTCTACAAGGTTTGAATCAAATCTAGCTTCCTCCCTATTTAGGCTTCCCTGATTATCCATAACCCTCGAAGCTAAACCAAACTTCTAACTAACTTATAAACAGTAGGGTTCCCTAATCTACACCTGCTAATACACACACACACATACACACTCACTGAAAAGAAACATGTAAAAACTCACACAAATTAAAGAAAGAAAGAAAAAAGCTAATAACCAGAGATTTATTTTCAAATACATGCTTGGGATCATTCACCATTCACTATAGATTCATCTTGGTCAGTTACATACATTCAATACCTAACACAAATACTTAAGTTTAAAACAACAAAATGAGATACTGAAGATTATGAATCATAACATGTATATTCTATTCACAGAGGTAGAAATATATCAATAGCTTAATTCATTTACAAAGATTTTAAACAAACAGTTGGAGAAAATTAAATTAGCCTTCAATTATGAGTAAACCACACTCCATTTTCACTGAACATTCAAATTAACTAGGATTTTATTGTGGTTTACCCTTTCTTAACCAGTCTCGGCAAAAATGGACTGGAGTATTACGTCCACTGGTCTTTCTCCACTTCTCATCCTCCACAACTTTGTAATAATCCAGGTCTTAATCAAGGACTAAGACTCAACACCTAAAACTAAACCATCATCCTTGGTCCTTTATCACCCAAGGGAAAGGAAACAGTCATGTTGTCAATGGTAATGTGAAGTTCAAAAATTTTTTTCTAGCTGTCACTAGGAAAGTATGTTACATTAAGAATACATCATTTTAAAAAATTTCCTGAAAAACTATTGAGATATTTCACAATGTTTCATTTTTAATACACAGATTATACTAATAAAAGTTCCAATTACTGGTCTTCTTTCCCTACCATTATTTTTTTCTTTAATTATAACATTGTTAAAATGAGCTATTTATTGTTTAGCTGTCTATTTTAATTCAAAGTACTTATGTCTACCTCTAGTGGTAATCAAGAGATCATAGCTTGGGACTTCTCTGGTGGTGCAGTGGATAAGAATCCGCCTGCCAATGCAGGGGACACGGGTTCAATCCCTGGTCCGGAAAGATCCCACATGCCGTGGAGCAACTAAGCCCATGCACCAAAACTACTGAGCCTATGGTCTAGAGACCGCAAGCCACAACTACTGAGCCTGCATGCCACAACTACTGAAGCCCGGACACCTAGAGCCCATGCTCCACAACAAGAGAAGCCACCACAAGGAGAAGCCCACACACTGCAATGAAGAGTAGCCCCCCACTCACCACAACTAGAGAAAGTCCGCGTGCAGCAATAAAGACCCAACACAGCCAAAAATAAAAAAGTAAATAAAATTAAACCTTTAAAAAAAGAGAGATCATAGCTTCATAGAATAAGGAAATAAGTTCCTTCTCAACCTTAGTTATCTTCACTCTATTCCATTTTATCCACCCATTACCATGGTCTAACTGTGGCCCTAAATCACCATTCAGAATTGCAACCTCCAAAATCTCAAATTCTGAAAGTGCCCTCTGACCTCAACATCCCATACCACTCTGTCTCACTTCTTCACTCCTTCTAAACCTACTCTTCCTTCATTATTGCAAACTCTACTCTATCAGCCTCCCCTGATGACACTCGCTTTCCTCCTCACTTTAATGCTCACACTCTATTCGTTTCAACTATCCCACCTGAAAATGTTCCCATACCACATTTATAATACATATCAATCCCCAATTTTGAATAAATGCCACAGATCTTTTTGTCAGTTTCTGAGTGCTAAGCATCCCTGGTAAGTTATTCAACCATGCTGACTGAATGTGTGGTTTCCAAACCTCAAATAAGCCATCAACCCTCATGATAATACTTGTACTGTTGCGGCCTCTCCCGTTGCGGGGCACAGGCTCCGGATGCGCAGGCTCAGCAGCCATGGCTCACGGGCCCAGCTGCTCTGCGGCATGTGGGATCTTCCCAGACCGGGGCACGAACCCGTGTCCCCTGCATCGGCAAGCGGACTCTCAACCACTGCGCCACCAGGGAAGCCCTTGTGCTCATCTTTTAACTGACTCCCTTTGTGATTTCCTCCCAGCAGCCTTGTGAAACTGTCCACTTTCCTCAAACCTCCAGCCTTTTAATGTTGCAGTTTCCTAGGATATGTCATTGGCCCTCTTGTGTACTTTTTTTTGACACCTATGTCATTAGTTTCTATTACAAACTTAAAAGCTAATTCCCATATCTCTAAACCTTTCTCCTCTAAGCACCAGACCTATGTATATCCACCTGCCCAAAAGATATTTCTCACTGCTCACCAGACATTCCAAAATAAACTCAAAATTATTTTCTACATTTCCCCTCCCCTCAACTTTTCATAATGCCTTACTTAAAAAGGCACTACCATCCATTCTTCACCCAAGTAAAAAACTTGATAAGCATCTTAGACACACCCCTCTCTTGTGCTCTATACCAAACTTGTAACCAAGTCCCACCACGTCAGCATTATCTCTCTTCCATATCCTTTCTACATCAGTACGGTCTCTATCTCTGTTCTGGACCTCATCAGCACCAACATCAGTCCTTCTAAAATGCAAATGCTATCTGTTTCAATTCCTCCAATGTTCTGTAGCTTATATTACTGTTTTTCAAGCTGGAGTAAAGTAGTGAGTGACACCTTTTAAAGAAACGAATTATCAAGAATCTCTGAGGATCTGTCCATAGACATCCTAAGAGTCAAAGACCCCTGTTTGAAAAAATGGCTTAAGAAACTAATCTTAGTCTATGAAAAAAAAATCTTTCAATTGTGAATTATCACTGCAAAAGAAATTTATTATTATTACCCCTTGAAGAAGAATTTAAATTACTGACATGAAAACACAAACATTAAAATTCCTGGGGACTTCCCTGGTGGGAGGGACTTCCCTGGTGGCGCAGTGGTTAAGAATCCTCCTGCCAATGCAAGGGACATGGATTCGATCCCTGGTCCGGGAAGATCCCACATGCTGTGGAGTAACTAAGCCTGTGCGCCACAACTACTGAGGCTGCGCTCTAGAGCCCGCCAGCCACAACTATTGAAGCCCGTGCGCCTAGAGCCCGTGCTCTGTAACAAGAGGAGCCACTGCAAAGAGAAGCCCGTGCACCACAACAAAGAGTAGCCCCCGCTCGCCACAACTAGAGAAAGCCTGTGTGCAGCAACAAAGACCCAACACAGCCAAAAATAAAAAATTTTTAAAATAAAAATTCTTAAAGACTCCCAAGAACACCTGTGGATCCAATTAAAGAAACACTAGTTAAGACGGTTAATTTTATATGTTAACTTGGCTGGACCACAGTGCCCAGATATTTGGTCAAATGATATTCTGGATGTTCTGTGAAGGTGTTTTCTGGACAAGATTAACATTTAAATCAACGAATTTTAAGTAAAGTGGATTACCCTCCATAATGTGGATGGGCCTTATCCAACCATTTGAAGGCCTTAATGAAACAAAGACTGACCTTCTGCTAGAAAATTGCCTTTGAACTCAGTGCATTTCTTCCGAGTTCACGCAGGCCCACTCCATTAGATTTTGGACTAAGCCTCCACAATCTCATGAGCCAATTCTTTAAAATAAATCTAACTCTCTCTGTCTCTCCCTCTCTACACACACACACACATCTTGTTGGTTCTGTTTCCCTGGAGAGGACCTGAATGAATATACATCTCCACAGGGAAAAACTCAATCTTCCAACATGGTATCTTAAGGACAGCTTCCCGCTCTCCACCTCTTCAAATTCATTTCCCATGTGCAAAAAGCATACAATCTCTGCTTTGGCCATATAAAATATCCTACAGTTCCCTGATCCCTCCATTTTTATTCACATTTTCATGCTTCTTTGCATGCTATTTTCTTTACTTAAAATGTCCTTCCTCCTACTCCCACTATTTGTGACTCCTATTCACCCGATTGCTCCTACTCAACTTTCATGTCCCAATTCAAATGTTTTCTCCTCCAAGAAGCCTTTCCACCATGTAAATAATCACCTCTCTCTTTGTGCCAACACTGTACCAAGAACATAATTCCACTACATAGCACATATGTCACACTACAATTTGTTTACAAGCTTGTCTCCCTTACCAGTGGGCAAAGACCATGTCTTACTCAGCATCACATCCCCAGCACCTAGCAGACAGTTTGTCATATAGACTTTGTTGTGTAGTAAGCACTTAGAAACTATTAAATGAATGAACTGATCTTTGAATGAGCCATCCGTCTCACTAAGTACTGTATCTATAGGTCCTGGCAAGAGATCTCTGCCCTGAGCCCCACTCTGGCCTTCCTCAGGATATGCCCCTCACTACTGGGCAAGAAGTCCATGGAAACAAGAGGACATACCCATACACTCCCCCTTCTTGATGACACTCCATTTACTGGAACTATGGAATTTCTTGTTTAAATACCTCTAACCCAATTTCAGGACCTGCGCAGGCCTCTTTCCCAGATCTGTCCTTGGGATGGACTATGCTACAGATGTGTACATCCTTGGGCCAAGAAGCAGCTGTTTGGAGTAGGGAGTACAAGAGCCTGGACCTCAGGCATGCATGCAAGATGTTCACAGGCATGCACAGAGGACCTCTTTGTGGTGCCAGACAGAGCCAGGGAAGGGGACAGGAGGTTGGGATCCACTTCTTTTGATACAAAGCTGTGACTTCATGAATTCTAAATTCCACAAATTCTTTATTTGAATTTTAACTGTAAGGCTGTGGACAAAAATCTCAATATGTTGAACATCATCAAGAAAGTTACAGGAAACCAAACTGAAGGCTCTGTATATTCTAATACCATACAAAACCACGGACTATGACATTGTTCTTACCACCTCACCTCAGCAAGACATAACATAGGTGGGGAAAAGATCCAATGAAGGTAATTAAATAAGGGGACAGAGGGAAAACAAAAGAAAGAAGGAGAAATAGAAGACAAACTAAAATGGAAAACAAACTAAATTCTACAATACTAAAACTAGAGAGTATCCTCAGAATTTTGAAAATTAATAAAATTATAAAACATCTTCATTCATTCCTTTGACATTTACTGAAAACTTATGACGTACCAAATCTATGCTAGGTACGGTGATACATGCCAGACACTATTCTAAGTGCTGGTGATCCATAACATAAAATCTCTAGCCTCCAAATGCTATCTCTCTAGTAATAATACCACTTTAACAATTTAGTAAAGGTAGATAAGGGATCACAGGGGAGAGAGCAATTAACTCTGCCAAGGGACTTCACAGGGTATTAAAGGATGAGGAAGAATTTGCTAGGCAAAAAAAGGGGAAAGGGCAGTCTAGGGGAAAATAATTATTTTAATAGAAATAAAAGATATCAACAGCTAACATTTATTGAGCACTTGCTATATGCTAAGCATTGTGCACAAATCATTCTATTTATTCTTATAATAACACTGTGATTCTCTTTTTATCCTGTTTATAAATGAGAAAATTGAGAAGTGAGATGATACCAATAGAGATCATACAAAACCAAGCTGTGAAAGATCATGACTTGTTTGAGGAAACATAAATATCAATAGGTAGGTATGGTATAGCACAGGATAATAATAATGACAGAAACCAGCACTGGGGATACAGTGGTCAACAAAACAGAAAACAGATACTTTCCCTGCCTTAGTAGAGATTA
This sequence comes from Neophocaena asiaeorientalis asiaeorientalis, assembly GCF_003031525.2. Lineage (NCBI taxonomy): Eukaryota > Metazoa > Chordata > Mammalia > Artiodactyla > Phocoenidae > Neophocaena > Neophocaena asiaeorientalis. The sequence continues at coordinate 8,438,486 of NW_020173955.1, read as the reverse complement.
TGTCTACTCCAGGAAGGAAACATTATCTCCCATCTTAGAGAGGTAGGAACTGAGATTTAGAGATGACAAGTCAATTGTTTAAGGTCACACAGGTAATGTGTGTGTGCGTGTGCGTGTGCGTGTGCGTGTGTGTGTGTGTGTGAGAGAGAGAGAGAGAGAGAGAGAGAATGAAACCAACTCCAACTAATTCAAAGCCCAAATTCATTCCACTTTACCACACAGCCTCTCTATTATTCATTCATTCAAGATAAGTGTATCAAGAACCTACTGTGTGTCAAGCACTGTGTTTGGAACAGAGAGATAAAACATAAAGTCTTTGGCTTCAAGAAATTCACAGGTTAGTCAGTAGAGTCTAGCTAACCAAGAACTGCTATTACCAAGGTATATATAGGGTCCTATAGAAGCAAAAGGAGGAGTACTATGCCTAGGATGAGCCAGGGAACGGCAGCAAAGCTAAAGAAAGCAATAGTAAGAAGGTGAAAGAGTGTTCTAAGAAAGGGAAGAGTGTCTAGAAAGGCACTGAGACATATGAGAACACAGCTTGTCTTTGGGAACTCTAAGTTTGCTCAATATTAGGCTATGCACTGAGGATTGGTACCATGCAAAGATGAAAATAGAGAATTAGGGAGCAGCCAGACCTCAAAGGAGTCTAGACACTCAAGTAATGAGTTTACTCTGAGGGCAGAAGAAAGCTACTGAGCCATCTTAAAGGTAGGGGTGACATGATAAAATCTATGTTTTAGAAAATTTCATGTGATCACAGATGAGGAGACAACCTGAAGGGGGGCAAGCCAAAGGTAAGAAAATCAGTCAGGGGCTACTGCATTAATCCCAAAGTCAGGGACACATCTGAGAAATGTTTGGGAGGTAAATCACAAAACCCGGTAGTAAGACAGCAACTCTATTACATCATGAGTGTGTCATTAAAGAAACAAAACAGGGACTTGCCTGGCAGTCCAGTAATTAAGACTCTGGGCTTGCAATGCAGGGGGCGCAGATTCAATCCCTGGCTGGGGATCTAAGATCCCACATGCCGCGTGGCTTGGCAAAAAAAAAAAAAGCGAAACAAAACTAAACAAAAATTGTATGAGAGGGCTTCCCTGGTGGCGCAGTGGTTGAGAGTCCGCCTGCCGATGCAGGGGACACGGGTTCCTGCCCCGGTCTGGGAGGATCCCACATGCCACGGAGTGGCTGGGCCCATGAGCCATGGCCGCTGAGCCTGCGTGTCCAGAGCCTGTGCTCCGCAACGGAAGAGGCCACGACGGTGAGAGGCCCGTGTACCGCAAAAAAAAAAAAAAAGAAAGAAAAAATTGTATGAGAGAGACCATACCAAAATTCAGAGTTAATGTCATACCTGGTAAGACAACTTATATATTTTATAAGTCACTTTGGGGTTATTATAGTCATAAAGTTAGCACAATCTATTTTTGAATCTTAAGTACTGATAGAATGAAGGAAGATTTCTCAGTCAACTTCCTCTATTAAATGGCTCCTTTGGGTACACTTTATGAAGCTGTTTCTCAGGAAACACTTAAGCAGAAGTTGGATGACCATGTGTCATATAAGAATGATTTTCATAGATGATTTCTAAAGTACCTTCAAATTCAAGAATCTAAAAGAAGAAATGCCATAACAAGTATATCACAATTACTACATTATTCAAGTAGAGATTTCTGTAGCTATCTAATGGGGTTGAATCATAGAAAGTAATTCCAAATATTGTTCTGATACTATTAACAATTTTTCCATACTTAAAACTATAACATATCCATATTTTCAACTGCTTAGGTAATATGACTAGGATTATGAAATCAACTACAATGTCACAAATTCCTTAAAAATTCATAGCAAGTAATATTCTACATTGGTTGCAAAACTGCATGACATCTCAAACATGAAAATGATTATTTCCACTTCACTGTCACCAAGCCCTATGTCTGATAACTAGCACTGCGGAAAAAAGATTTCGTTTGGTTGAAGTAGGAAAATGCCCTGCAGCATGCAGAAGAGCTGGCCCATCTCTAAATAGCTTCCTCTTCCCATTAGTTAAAGAGAACTGATGCCATGTCACAAGCTCTTACAGAGATTCTTTGATTCAGGAGCTACTCAATGAAATCCAGGATTCATCTCTGAATACACTGAATCCCAAATCAGTGAACAGACTCTGAAATTATAAGGCAGAGTCATAAACTGGCACGAAGAAGTCAGCTCTTTACTTTCAAATTCTAGGTCAAAAATACCAAATCCAGAGTCACTGAACTAACCAATATTCTTACTCTTAAAAAACTCTTTAGATGAAAAAAAAATTCTACCATAAGGCTCCTAAACAAAATTCTAAATCTATATCTATATCTGAAAGCAGGAACACAAGACTGGCAGGGCAAAAATGTAATTATAAGTATATAAACAGATTTCCACTTCTAGCCAACATGAAATAAAAGGAACCAAATTTACCCTCCTGCCTGAAACGACTGGGAAAAAAAAGACAAAACATATGAAGCGTTTTTCAAAACAGTGGTCATCAGGCAACAAAGGACAGTAGATCCCTGATAAGGAGTAAACATACAAGATAAGTCCTACAATTGCCCCAGTTTATTGCCTTGAAAGAGTTTCTAGGCCACAGAACAGGAATGGGGAACCTATGCTGAGCACACACAGTGGTCTCCCTGAGTTGAGGAGACAGAACGTAGTATGGAGACAGCAAGGTGACTGTCATATACAAAGCAGAGTACCTAAGACAGAGCTGCTCAGAAAGATCCAGAGATCTACACAGGGTATCCCTCAAGTCTTCAGCTGAATACTTATAAGTATATACGTGTGAGGAAACTACACACGGACAGTGAAAGAACCACCAAAAAGGATTACAGGGGCACCACCCAGAGCTTACACAGGTCCAGGAATAGTTCCTGTTCCCACCAGCCAGAGTACTCAGAAGGGTTCTGCCTCAACAGTGCAACAAAGCAAAGTGGTACTGCCTAACACAACTTAAAAGCAAGATCTGAAAAGATCACTGTTTCCAAGTAACTTAACTGCATTCCAGAACAAAGCTCAAGAATATTTTTAATGGGAAACAAAAATATCCTGCACCCAACAACAAAGTAAATTTTCAAATGTCTGGCATCTAATCAAAAATTACCAGGTATGAAAAAGCAAGAAAACACAATCCATAATGAGGAAAAATATCAATCAAAACCAATCAAGAAATGGCACAGACAGTATTAGTAAACATGAACTTTAAGCGATTTATTATTGTATTCTACATGTTCAAGAAGCTACAGAAAAGACAAAGCATGAAATCTATACACAGGGAAGATATAAAAAAGACTGAATTTTTAAAGATGAAACTACAGTACCTGAAATGAAAAATACACTGGATGGGATTAACAGCAGATTAAACATTACAGAAAAAAAGATTAATGAATTTAGCAAGATTATCCAAAGTGAAACAGAGAAAAAAAGACTGAAAAAAAAATTGAATGGTATATCAGTGAACATCAAGCATCCTGATATACATATAACTGGACTTCCAAAAGGAGGAAAGGAGGCAAAGAAAGGATATATATTTAAAGAAATAATGGCCAAATTTTTTCCAAATTTGATAAAAACTACAAAACCACAGATCCAAGAAGCTCAATGAACTCCAAGCACAAGAAACATGAAGAAAAATACACATTCTGCATTTACAAACGGTTCTCGCTCACAAATTCTATAACCAAATGTAATCTAGAAATTACTCAGACTGAAGCTAACTTTTAGGTTAACTTACTGGGTACCATTTCAACTGACAATTTAATAGAGTATATTAAATCAAACATTAATTTGAGCAAAGTGCTTAATAGAAATCTTAATGATTTCAAAATTAGTAAAATGTAGCTTTTAAAACAATGTATTTTGTTGCCCTATTTGGTAAATAATTAGGTAATTTGTGTTGATCTTATTTTAGAAAGATAGTTTTTAGAAAGCTAAAATATACATCTTCCTTTTTAAAATTTTCTTTTCCTTTAATTTATATAGGTCATTCAGAACAGAATTAGGACACTGAAATAACTTTTAAAGAAACTGAGAGGTGGAATTGAAAACAGAAGCAGATTTGAGGTTTGGAATGGAGATACTCTTCCCAAAAAAACAACCTGGCAACCACTATTTTGGGACACCATTACTTTCAAAATATAGACACATATATATTTTAAGTATAAAGCTGTACCCAAAGTGGAAACAAGCTGAAGGGTCTGTTTTTAGCACCTTGGCTAACAATTTAGGATTCAAAAAAATCTAAGTGTTTTTTGGAAAAAGAATCATTCAAATAAAAACCATTAAAGGGGAAAACTAATGTATTTTCCTATTTTTGTGAGCACACCTGTTTTTTTAGGGTTCAGCATACAAACTCACAATCTTCTGTCTAAAAACAAACAAGAAAAGAGACATAGGGGAACAAGTTCTGAGTATCTACTGTAATGGCTACCCTTCCTGTCATTTGTGTTCCCTAAAATAGAAGTCAGTTTAATTATTCTACCATTTTGCTTGGGAAATAGTGGGATATTTCAAAGATTAAAGATAGTTCCATGGGAGAGCAGCCCAAAATATATTTATTATCCCTGGAAATAATTAATGTCTACATTCCCTTTTCCTTCTTTAAGAAAAAAAATATACATACACATTCAGATAACATATATTTCTTTGGGTGCCTACACAAAACACTTCTGGAAAACATGTAGTAGTATAATACTTCCCTGTAGGATCAACACATACATGAAAAATACACAAAACTCTCTTTGAGCATATAAACTACGAGTCTCTTTGAGTACACAGACTGATAAGTTTACCAGTGGAACAGTTATTTATGGATTTGACTTATACCTTCTTTTAAGTAGAAAAATCTAAAAAGAAAACTAATACCAAAAAAAATACAGAATTGATCATTTACGTGTTAGGTTATTAGTCTATTAACAGTAGATTTATTCTCTGGTAACAATCATTTATTAATAATGTACTAAATTCCCAAACATATAAAACATAAGAATGTCTTAAAATTGAAAGTTCCAAACTACTCTTGTAATCGGTTTGTATTCAAGACAAATAAGGCTAAACACACATTATTTTAAGCACAACTGTAATATTCACTACACTGATGTGCTGAGAATGCACATATACTACAATAACTATGATAAAAATGGAGCTTTGATTTCACTGATCCAGCTACCAATGATTTCGATATTCAATTGCCACCTCAAAATCACTTTCCTACTTAATTTAAACCCAATATCATGAACATAAAAGACAAAGATTTGCCTACTAAATCATTAGCCAGTTGTCACCAAGATTTCAACCACCTGCATTTCAAAACTAGTTCTAAGAATACCTTAAAATGATTCCCCAAATATTAATCTACTAATTCACACAATAAATCACCTAATCAGACTTTAGTTATTATATACATTTAAAGTACTTTCTACAGCAACAGTCCTCACCAATCAGAACTGTTGTTTGAAATTCTTTCCTCTGAAATCTGTTATTACTTCATCAGTTTCAAATTTTGAGCCATTTATTTTTAGACACAAAGGTTAATAAGAAACATTTCTGCACCAAATGCACATAACTTCACAGTAAAGCCTTTTTCCCCCCTTAGGAAACTATTGTAATTCCCCTCTTCATTTTACAAAATTATCAAAGAGGATACAATGTGGTTTGGATTTCAGCACTGAAGACAATAAGTGACAATACATGATTTGCAGAATGAAAAATTAAAGTTTCACAATTTTAACACGTATAATTACTGGCTTGTGATAAATGGGCTGATAAATGTAAGATTATCACTCCTTTCAAGGTCCAATTCTTAAACCACCTGAATTTTTCTCGCCAAAAAACTAAATTAGGATCTTAAAACATAAAGCCTCTAAGTTCACAGTATGCAAGTTTAAAAAAAAAAAAGTTGCCTAGAAAGAAAAAAAAAGAACACTTACATTTGGAGCATGACTTGGTTCAAGAACACCCCATCCACCAAAGCCACATATTCATCCAGGTTGGTCCCATTTCCTGCAGCCAGAGGTCCAAACGTTTTAACCTAGAACAGAATGATGATCATCACGACACGAACGCCCACCTCCATCTCTGCAGCCACAAATAATGCAGCAAAATATACAATAAATAACACCCCACTTACCCAAGTGACCAAGGGGCTGGTCATGAACTGCTCCAGAAGGGGAGTAAAAATCTCGTTCTCCATTTTACAGAGAATGTACTTGAAAAAAGGAACTACCACAAAAATAACCCTAGGGAATTGGTCACTAAACGTTGAAGAAGTAAGCAGAAATCAATGAAAGTCCATTTTGGCACGGGAAGAAAATCCCATCGTGGAGGGGAGAAAAACTCTCCCTCCTCAAAAAACACCCCAGAGGGAAACGAGCCGAAATCCCGAGAAGTGGCTTCGACAGCAGCCACGAGCAGCAGCCTGCCCTGGAAATGTCTGTACCGGGCGAGGAGGGGCAGAGAAAAGGCATCTGGAGGAGGAGGAGGAAGGGAGAAGGGGTTGGAGCAGCAAGACAAAAAGCCCGTCAAGGTTGCCCAGCTCCTGGAGGAGCCAGACCAGCGAGGCTGCCCCCAATGAATTAATCCCCCCGTGGGCTAAATGAAATCCCACGTTAGATACCACGTTAAGGGTTGCGAGCGGCCGTCAGGCTTTACCTCCGCGTTCCGCTCCACACGTTCCACCCACCAAAGTGGGCATGGAGCCGCTTTGACCCGCGGAGCCTCCCCTGCCCGCAGCCCCTCACCAACAACAGGCAGGGCTCGCCCCTTCCCACCGACCGCACACCATCCCTCCGTCGACCCCAAGCCTCGCCGCCTGCCCCCTTCCCCTCCCAGGGGGTGGGGGCTTGAATGTGTGTCCCTAACCCCCCAGTTTCCCGAGCCCCGCCAGCCTTTTCAGTGCGCCTCAGGGAAGCCCTGGCACAAAATCACCGCCGCGTTACAGCCTCCTTCTCCGCCCTCTCTGGAGGAGCCAGAGTAACGGCCTCAGAACCGCATTGCCGCATCACACCCCGCTCCCCGCCGCCCAACCAGCGCCTCCAGCCCGCCGTCAAAGGGGCGCGCTGCTCCCTCCGCGCCCATATCCTTCCGCCGACTCCCCGCCCCTCCCGCGCCGCAGCCTCTGGATTGTGGGAGAAGAAAACCGCTGCATGAGCGCGCTCCCCAGCGCGCGCGCCCCCGGGCCGGCCCCGCCGCCGCCCAGATCTTGGCGGTGGGCGAGGCGTGGACGCGCGCTCCCTGCGGCTGCTTCGGTGGCCCGCGACTCGCTCGCGCCCCGGACTATTGCTAGGGCCTGGGGGGCGGGGATAGGGAAAGGAGAGGAAGGGGTCTGTTGCTCCCTTGCTCATGCCTAATTATGGTTTACTTCCTCCCCGAGTGCCTTCTTTGATGTGTGAAGGAAAGGGAACGAAATCCCTCTCTTTTAAACATGAGGGATGCAGACAGCCTTTTTCGGACAGTTTGATTTGATCTGTTGAGCGTGCTTTCGCCAGCAAAACGGAGTAGGAAAACTCACTGCAGTAAATAGCAAAGGAGGGACTTGGGCCGCAAACTCGTCTGTTTGTTTGTTTTCCTTTTTGTCTTCTTCTTAAAAAAATCCAATCCATGAAAGCATGCATGTTCTGCAAAGTCGCAAGTGAATGTAGTAGGATTTTAAATAACCAAAGCTGTCTTTCAACTTGTTGGTGTTCCCTAACTGGAGCAAACGTGATTCAGACATTGTTGTTTGACTATTTGGTGATTGAAAAAAATCCAAACAAAATCAAGAGCTACTAAGAGGAAACATTTGGAAGTCATCCAAGTTGGGTGACAAATAAACAGATTACATATTTGTTATAAATCTCAATGCTGTGCACGACTAGAACCATCAAAGTAATTTTAACAGTTCCCCAGCAAAATCAAATGTTACTCCTCCTCATTTTGAAGGAAAATAAAAACCTTTTCCCTGGGACAGAATGATATGCAAAACACATTTTTTTTGAGAAAATATAGTATTATAGTTTTACAATGTGTGCTGCTTACATTTACATCTACTTTGAGTACTTATATTTTAAATTAGCAGTAGAACTGTTTTTGTCGGGCTTACTTGGTGGCACAGTGGTTAAGAATCCACCCGCCATTGCGGGGGATACAGGTTCGGGCTCTGGTCCGGGAAGATCCCACATGCCGCAGAGCAACTAAGCCCGTGTGCCATAACTACTGAGCCTGCGCTCTAGAGCCTGTGAGCCACAACTTCTGAGCCTGCGTGTCACAACTACTGAAGCCCACACGCCTAGAGCCCATGCTCCACAAGAGAAGCCACGGCAATGAGAAGCCCATGCACTGCAGTGAAGAGTAACCCCCACTCGCCACATTTAGAGATAGTCTTCATGCAGCAACAAAGACCCAACGCAGCCAAAAATAACAAAAAAATGTTTTTACCATAGCACTGAATTAAGAACAGCACAATTTCTTAATTAGGTTGTTGAGAGCCTGGGTTCTAGAATCTTCGGCGGGATTCAAATCCAGGCTCTGATACTTACCAGCTGTGTGAGCCTAGGCAAGTCTGTCAACCTCTCTGCACTTCACTTTCTTCATGTGTAAAGCAGAGTTAAATTAATAGAGTTAAATTAAATGGCAACCTATAGTAAGTGCTTTATAAATGTTATCGGTGTTGTTTTCATCATTATTCCCCTCAAATTAAGAATCTTGTGGAAAAAACTTGAAATGTAACCTCTCTTACTTTGGTTGCAGCAGAAGGACTCTTGCTTTGGAGAACAGAGAAATCATCTTAATTAAAATTAGGATGCATTCATGTGGCACTTTGCTAGGTGGATACAGAGTAGAATCTTGTATTGCCCTGGCCAGTACACAAGCCTTGGGTCATCTTGGTTGCTAGCAATTTTTTCCTTCTGCTCTTGATGACTCTTTCTTAATCACAATCCTTTATTTGGAAACACGGACAAAGAGTGAACAGGCACCAAGAAGGAAGCATTGCTTTCAGGAACAGCCCAATGCCTGACATGTCCACTTTTCTTTGTAGTCCCTCAGAAGCTTCACTAAACAACATGGAAGTGTTCATTGCCTATAACGTGTTCTATCTTAAGACAGACCAACCTGCTTCATTCATAAATGAAAAACCCATAAAGTTTAACACCAACTATGAGTTAAGGGCATTTTGGACAGTAATGACTGAGGGGTTAGCACAGGAGTTGTATAAAACATTGTTTATCCTCTTTACATTTAGTAGCTAGACCTCACAGAAATCTGGATTCCCCTTTAGAACCAGATGGCCCAGATGCTTCCTGGTCTATCTTTAGGTTTTACATGTGCACGCGCACGTGCGCACGCGCGCACGCACACACACACACACACACACACACACACACACACACACACACATACTCAACAAAGAAACACACACATACTCAACAAAGAAACATGAGGAGTTAATTGTAAAAACAGGAAGCTTTAGACCAGACTGAGGTCTGGAGTAACTTATTTGAAAACCTACCAATTCACAATTCTCTAGTTTAATAGCAGCCTTAGAAATGCTTCATAATATCTCAAGAGTACAATCAGGAAACTTCTCTGGCAGAAGAGGATTGTACATTATGCACAATTTAATGGTCTTTGAATTGCAACATCCTGTAAGATTAAATCCAAAAGTTTCTTCCTATCCTCCTTTCACTTAGGAAGAGATTTCTCAAGATTTCTTCAAGGTACTTTTGTTTTGTGCTTTGTAATTATTTGTCCTGAATTCATCCCTTCTTAGAATGTTAAATTCCCCAGGAAGGGACTTTGGAAAAATCATACCCAACTGGTAAGGGTCTAAATTATTACCTCTACTCTCTTCTATTCAGAAATTAAATGGTTGAAATGGACCATGATCCCACTTAGGAATCACTAGAGAAAAATTCTCTCTGTGTATTATAATTGAGGCTTCCCCTGCAGGTTACACATACATAACACTACCCATATACCAAAAGCACCCATGTTTACCTCCATCTTGATTTACACTATAGGAAGTGGTAAACTCACCCTGAACCAGACTCCTTGGTGACAAATATTTGCAAAGCTAATCACATCCATAAGCTAGTATAATAAAAATAACATAAATACAGCAGCAGAATGGCACTGTTGTTTATAATAGCCAAAAATAGAAACAACCTAAATGTCCATCAACTGATAATTTAATAAATTAAATGTGGTGTATCTATACAATGGAATATTATTTGGCAATAAAAAAAATGAAGTGCTGACACATACTACAACATGGATGAACCTTGAAAAACATGCTAAGTTAAAGAAGCCTATCACAAAGGACCATATATTGTATGATTCCATTCGTATGAAATGTCCAGAAGAAACAAATCTATAGAGACAGAAAGTAAATTAGCTTTAGTCTAGGTCTGGGGAGGTTGGGAGGAAATGGGATTCATGGTTTAGGGGTGTGGGTTTCTTTTTTCTTTTCCATTTTATTTATTTTGGGTTTCTTTTTGAGAAAATGAAAATATTCTAAATTTGATTGTGGTGATGGATGCACAATTCTGTGAATGTACTAAAAATCATTGAACTGGTTATCTAAAATGGCTGAATTGTCAATTATTTTTCAAAAAAAGAATGGCATCTTTGCTTCATGAATATTTACAAAGAAATGCTGCACCATCAAGAAATCCAATCTCTCAGACTTTTTTCTTTCTACAAATTTATTTATTTTACTTATTCACTCTTGGCTGTGTTGGGTCTTCATTGCTGCATGCAGGCTTTCTCTAGTTGCAGTGAGCGGGGGCCACTCTTCATTGCGGTGCACATGTTTCTCATTGAAGTGCGCGTGCTTCTCAATGAGGTGGCTTCTCTTGTTGAGGAGCAGGGCTCTAGGCGTGCCGGCTTCAATAGTTGTGGCACGTGGGCTCAGTAGTTGTGGCTCACGGGCTCTAGAGCGCAGGCTTAGTTGCTAGGTGGCATGTGGGATCTTCCCAAACCAGGGATTGAACCTGTGTCCCCTGCATTGGCAGATGGACTCTTAACTGCTGTGCCACTGGGAAGTCCCTCTTGTAGACTTTTCAAAAGGGTCTCTTCCGGGAACTGTTCTAGTTAACTAATGACCTAGAGGAAGCATTAGCTGGAGATTACCACTTGCCAGTGAATTTGAAGAACTAGAAAGACACTGAGGTCATAAAATACATGGCTTTAAAGACAGATTTTTCCCAAGTCCATATGATTTTTTCTCAGGGAAAAGCACAGAAGAATACATAAATATCATGTAATCTTTTGTTTCTCAAACAGCATATGATGATATGTCTTCAATACCCAAAATGTTTTTCACTTGTTATTATTTTATGGAAATCTTGCAGAAAGGTGTCATAATTGTCTAAGCTTTATTGAACAGAAATTGATGTTTTATTAAAGAAATATGTCATTACAATGGAAATAAAAGATTGTCTTATGCTTTTAACATAATGGTATATTCAGAGGCTCTTGAGAAGTGTAAGGGTGTTTGACCTATACTCACAGGTCCACTATGTTTTGAGTTTTTACTTTATTTTGAATAGTTTTCTTATCTTCTCTCCTGGCTCTTGGTTTTTGTTGCTGAAAATATCTCTATCAAGAGTCCCCGGGCTTCCCTGGTGGCGCAGTGGTTGAGAGTCCGCCTATCTACTAAGCCCGTGTGTCACAACTACTGAAGCCCACGCACCTAGAGTCCGTGCTCCACAACAAGAGAAGCCACCGCAATGAGCACCACAACGATGAGTAGCCCCCGCTCACCGCAACTAGAGAAAGCCCATGTGCAGTAACGAAGACCCAACGCAGCCAAAAATTAATACATAAATAAATAAATAAAGAGTTCCCATTCAAGTCTGCTGTTTCTGATTTTCTATGTGCAGGAAATTCACAGATTGTTAAAACAGTCTGAAAGAATTAATGATTTTTGAGTGAGGACCTGATGGGCTCTCCTATGAGTAAAGTTCATGAATTTGTGATGTGCCTAAAAGTGTCTCTCTCTCTTTTTTTTTTTTTCCTAAAAGTGTCTCTTGATGTAATGTTTTGGCTGTGGTATGACGTAAAAATATCTTGTAAGTTAATGGTCACTTATCAGGTATTTCCAGGGTATGACTGTTGTATCATGTGTTCAGTTCCTTGTATTTGTATGGTTCTTATGCTGCTAATGGAAAGATACTAAACAAATGGAAGCTTGACAAATAGAGGAGAAAAGAAAAACATGTATAGAAAAGGACAAATATTATAAAATGGACTTTTAAAAGGTGGAAAAAAATCACTCTTCTATTCTGACTGTAAGCGTCTATGATCTACTCATTCACATCCTAGAGACCTTCATTAGCAATACCTATTTAAAACAGAACTTAGTCTATGTCAGAACAAATGATGGAGCATTAATAAAATAGACAAAAATTCCATGTGGCAGGCACTACCCTCACAGTGAAGGGATACAACAGAAATATAACTGATAAATTATATACCATGACACAAAAGCTTAAGACCTTCTAATAAAGGAAGCACAAACTGGCTATTCTTGGGTATAATAATACCATTTTTAGGACATCATTTGACTTTGTCACACAGCAGTCCCTTTTGGGTAAACCAACAAGTAAGTTTCCACATAAGGTACCACTGGTGCTCTTAGGCTACTGAAAATAAAAGAGGGCTAAAACAAACATTTCTAATCATAGAAAAAAATGTAGATCTGCTTTCATATCATAAAATACAAATTACAAATGATGAACATTACAAATGAGGAAATATGAAGGCATTTTATTTCCTTTTGTCGAATGGCAGTAGGAAGATGTATAAAAAATGCATATACAAATATGAGATTATGTATCTGATGTTCTGCTGTTTAAAGTTAAAATTCATGCAAAACTTTAAAAAAAATTTAATGTGAATATTTTTATTTCCTAGTTTTCAATCAATATATGCCAGTTGAATATTTTCTTAAAATAGTAGCTTGAGAAGGGCTCTCAGACTTAATTTTATGCTGTGAATTTTGTAATCTAAAGATCTGTCTTTTGTTTCTCAAACTAAAATAGCAATATGAAATATTCAGTTACATGAAGCTAAACATATTCCATATTTTAAAAATTACCTTATTTTCTCATTATAAAAATAATACTTATTGTCATATTTGGAAAAATCAACAACACAAAAAGAAGAAACAAAAAAAATCAAGCCTATAATTCTACCACTCAGAAGTTAATATATTGCCACGTGTATTTCATATTATTTTAAAAAACTGTACCACTCTCAAAACACCACTAGGAAATATAACAATGATGAAAGTTTGAACATGCGCCCCCATTTAAATTATTCAATAAATGGAATTCAAACGAATTTTTAATAATAATATTCATCATATGTTAAGTGTATAGAACTACCAGGTTACCAATTTTTAAAACATCAAACCCCAAATTTCCATAACCATATTTAAAACTTGGCTAATAAATCTTGCAAAAGAATGAAAATGTATTCTTTGGATTTAAAGTAAAACTGAGGTTATGAGTTCTATATTTGTCAGTGCATTCTCCCTTCCTTCATTAATCAACATTGATTGAGCTACTGTATGTGTGAGATAGCATATGGGGTATACAAAATGCAGAGAAGTATCCAAATGAGGCCAAAATAAATAAAATGACAAATATATCTTTCAATCAATTAGTTCAAAGGTCAGCAAAGCTTTCTGTAAAAAACCAGATAGTAAATATTTTAGGCTTTGTGAGCCATAAGGTCTCTGTTGCAAGTGTTCACCTCCGCCATGGTAGCCTAAGGCAGCCATAGACTATGCGTAAAGAGGTAGGTGTTGCTGCATGGTAAAACTTTACCTGCAAAAAATAAAGGTTCGGTTTGTTAGGCCACAGTTTGTCACCTCTAAACTAGCAGTCACTGCATTTATACTGGATGCAAGCAAAGCAAAAAACAGGATTGAATTTTTTCCAGTCAATTCATTAACTTTATAAATAACCAACTATATTCACATATATTCTGGAAGTGCAGAAGAGTTTGTCTACAAGTTGCTTGGAAACTGAATTCTATTTTTCTAGTGCATCCGATATAGTTCAAATGGCTTTGCATCTCTTATCGTGTTACCACTGGAAACTTTTCCCCAGATATAAAACTATTCTCTTGAGTACCAGCAGGAAAGAGGCGGCACCCTTGAAGTGTTTAAGAAAGGAGAATTTAATGAAGGGATGAATGAGGGAGGTGTGGGGAGTTAAGTGAACCAACAGAGGGTGGCAAAGCACCCAAGGAGGAGCAATAGAGGGGAGGGCTTCTACCTCTAGGTCTGAAGGGGCAAGAGGAGGAAACTGTGTTTCTGGAACCCTGGAAGACCATCATCTTGGAATAGGAACCACTGGAAAGGAGCTGTGTCCATAGAGAATGGAGCTACTGCCATCATCATGCTGCAGAAGAAAAAATTAGGAAAGAATATCCCAACCTCTCTGTCTTTCTCACTTACATTGCCGGCCAGTGCTGCCCACTGCTGAACCCCATGAGAAGCAGAGAGCAAGAGAACCCAGGTGATGAGACTCTGGCACAGAGCTGCATGCGGAAAGCGTGGATAACACCTAGAACCATGTCTATATGTTCTCCGATAGTCATACAAGTTGGCAATTCTTATCAAATTAACAAAAGCTTGAATCTTTGGTGAAATGCCATGATGAAACAGAGAGAGTAGATAAATACGTTAAGAATGAAATGCCATAAAATTTGTGGCATGTAATTTGATATATAAGATCTGTTAATGCAAAGTGTAAACCAAATCTATTTTTCTAAACTAAGTATATAGTATCAGTGTCCTGCAGTGTCTTGCACATAGTATGTGCTGTATATTAGTTGAGTGAAAAAATATGTTAAGATAATTAAATTTTCATAACTTTCATTTAAAGAACTTGATTTTTACATAGAAGGAAATGTAATTTAGTAAGAGACATTGTTTTAAAAGAAAACAACAAAATTAGTTTAATGTGAATATGAGGCACTGGTGATTCTTTTATCTGTGCCCCTCACTCACAGTAAAAACTGGAAGTACTACACATAAACCAACTTCACTAAAACCCATTCATTCAACATTTAGAATGAATCCTCATTTGAAATCACTTAGTCATCATTTTTTAAAAATAGGTCTTCATTGGAGTATAATTGTTTCACAATACTGTGTTAGTTTCTGTTAATTTCATCAAAGTGAATCCGCCATATGCATACATATGTCCCCATATCCCCTCCCTCTTGAGCCTCCCTCCTACCCTCCCTAACCCACCCCTCTAGGTCATCGCAAAGACCGAGCTGATCTCACTGCGCTATGCTGTTGCTTCACACTAGCTAACTATTGTACACTCAGTAGTGTATATATGTCGATGCTACTCTCACTTTGTCCCAGCTTCCCCCTCCCACCCGGTGTCCTCAAATCCATTCTCTATGTCTACATCTTTATTCCCGCCTTGCAACTAGGTTCATCAATACCATTTTTTTTTAGATTCCATATATATGTGTTACCATACAGTATTTGTTTTTCCCTTTCTGACTTACTTCAGTCTGTATGACAGACTGTAGGTCCATCCACCTCACTACAAATAACTCAATCTCGTTTCTTTTTATGGCTGAGTAATATTCCATTGTATATATGTGCCACATCTTCTTTATCCATTCAACTGTCGATGGCCCTTATTAAAAAATCTAGAAACAATAAATGCTGGAAAGTGTGTGGTGAAAAGGGAACCCTCCTGCACTGTTGGTGGGAATGTAAATTGATACAGCCACTATGGAGAACAGTATGGAGATTCATCAAAACACTAAAAATAAAACTACCATATGACCCAGCAATCCCACTACTGGGCATATGCCCTGAGGAAACCATGATTCAAAAAGAGACATGTACCACAATGTTCATTGCAGTACTATTTACAATAGCCAGGACATGGAACCAACCTAAATGTCCATCATTTTGTTTAATAAAAGCAAAATGGATAAGAAATCAGAGTTATGCCCTTTACTTATATTTGACAAAGTTCAATTAGCCTCTTCCAAAATCATTGTGAAATCAACATGATAATGACTGAAATAATGTTAGTAGGTAATACCAACTAGATCTATATTTCATAATACATTAATCATGTGGAGACTTTGACTCTAAATTAGGAAGAATTTGTATGTAATTGTTACCTTTCACAAATTCATACACATGTTCTGTAGAAATTTACTAGCATAAGTTTAAAAAGACAAGTTTTCAAGTCCTGAATTGAGCATTTTTTGATCCCAGAGGGCTTTCGATTTCATTCTCCTTCTTTTTAGTTTGAGACATGGCAATAGTATATCAATTATATTACAGCTACAAACAATTTTTGAGTTTTGGTCATTCTGAATTAGTTACCCAGCTGTCTCCATCTCCTTTATTTTATCTTTTATTTACCATGTCCCTGTCTTACTCATACTTGAATTTTTTTAAACTAAGGTCATAAGAACAATGGCCATATTTTTCCTGTAGCTCAATGTGAAAGCACTTTTCTCTCACTCATTTTGCAAGAGCATATCAAATTACATAGAATTGGCAAAAATCAGCATGATTTTGTGAAGAGCAAATCCTGCCAAACTAATTTCTTTTCTTCTTCTTTTTATTAACCAACTGCAGGACCTGGCAGATGGTATAGCAATGACCACCTCTACAAAACATCATCTGTGTCTACTTACTGGTATATATATCATGTGTTTTCCAACATACTGTGGTGCTCAAGTCTGAGGTAGAATCATGAAAGGAATGCTTCCTCTCCCCTCATTGCACTCCTGAATGCTGATATCAGCAAAAAGGCATAAATGAGACTGGAATCGGTTACTGAGTATGCCGAGTACACACAGATTGTAGATCACCCTTGTCTCATGAGAAGCAAGAAAGCGGAATTCCACCTGGCCTAGAAATCAGGTGACCTGATGCTTCCAAGATTTCTCTAAAATGTAAATAACATAATATCCTTGTACTTCTGCACTAAAAGACCCCCACCTTGACAAATACTACAAACAAAACAAACCAACAAAACAAAAAACTGGCCACTAAGAAGTGGTGAAGAAATTAAAATTCACCAAGAAATTCTTATATATTTCAAAAATAATCTTTTAGTAACATCAGATGCTTCCCGAACTCGTGAAAAGCACCATTCACATGCCTTAGCTGTAATATCAGTCTAAAGTTTTGCCCACCAGGTTTTGTCCACTATGAGAACTTCCTGTTCAGTTCCTTTTCTTTTGTCCACTCAGTGAATGTGCATTTTGAGTAATTATTACGAACCAGGCACTGAGGATACAAAGATGAATAAGATGTTTCCTTATGACACATGAACCCTCAGGGACCTTACAGTCAGCTAGGAAATACAGACAAACTGATTATTCTAAAACACTGCAATGTGTGATGGGTACTACCTGAGGAAGAAACAAGGTTAAGTTTTAGTGGAAAGTCAAGAAAATCTTCACAAAGAGGTGACATTTTAGGCAGGCCTCGAATGAAAAGCAGATGTTCAGTGGAGAGGGAAAGTCAGGGCATTTCAGGTGGAAGAATAACAGAAGTAACACATCAAAGTACAGAAGAGCATGGTATGTTTGCACGTCATGAATAGCTTTCCATGGAGAAAGAACATGGTTTCCCAGGGGTGGAGAACAGTGGGAAACGAAAGCTGAGGTCGTACTGTGAAGAAACCGAAATATCATACTAAAGAACTGGTCTTTATCCTATAAGCAATAGGGTCAATTAAAGCTTGAAAAAAAAAATCAAGAGAATGGTATCAGATTTCTCTTTTAAAAAGAAAATTCTAGCAGCACTGTAGTGGGGGGATTGGAAAGAGGTGAGGCTGCAGGCAGAGGAACCAGACAGGAGTTCCTCCCACTGAAGTTTTATAGATTCAGCACACACTGCTTTTGATTTTTCCAAGTTTAACACTGACTTTCTTGAACTTTGTTGACAGACAAGAGGTTATAAACACTACCACCCATCCAGCAGCTTGTTCATGTTGCCCTCTATTGGCAGGAAGGTAAAGAAATTACTGTCTGGGGCATTATTTCATATTTGTTTGCTGGCAGAATTTAGATTTCCCTGAAATAATGTTAGTTCTGTTTGGTGATATAAAAACACATGCCACTCCTGGGTATATATCTGAGGAAAATGAAAACACTAATTCGAAAACATGCACGCACTTTAATGTTCATTGCAGCAATATTTACAATAGCCAAGATATGGAAGCAACCTAAGTGTCCATCAACTGTTGAATGGATAAAGAGGATGTGATACACATATACACATATGCGTGCACACACAATGGAATATACTCAGCCATAAAAAAATGATTTTTTTCCATTTGCAACAACATGGATGGACCTGGAGAGTATTACACTTAGTGAAGTAAGTCAGACTGAGGAAGACGAATACTGTATGTTACCCCTTATATGTGGAATCTAAAAAATAAAACAAACTAGTGAATATAACAAAAAAGAAACAGACTCACAGATATAATGAACAAACTAGTGGTTACCATGGGGAGAAGGAAGCGTGAAGGAGCAAGATAGGAGTGGAGATTAAGAGGAACAAACTATGTATAAAATAAATAAGCTACAAGGATATATTGTACGGTACAGGGAATATAGCCAATATTTTATAATAACTATAAATGGAGCATAATATTTAAAAATTGTGAATTACTGGGCTTCCCTGGTGGCGCAGTGGTTGAGAGTCCGCCTGCCGATGCAGGGGACACGGGTTCGAGCCCTGGTCCGGGAAGATCCCACATGCCGCAGAGCAACTAAGCCTGTGTGCCATAACTACTGAGCCTGAGCTCTACAGCCTGTGAGCCACAACTACTGAAGCCTGCGTGCCACAACTACTGAAGGCCATGTGCCTAGAGCCTGTGCTCCACAACAAGAGAAGCCACCGCAGTGAGAAGCCCGTGCACCACATTGAAGAGTAGCCCCTACTCACCGCAACTAGAGAAAGCCCGTGTGCAGCAACGAAGACCCAACGCAGCCAAAAATTAATTAATGAATTATTTTTAAAAAGTATTTTCTATAAAAAAAGTATTTGTATGCTACCATTGAGGTTTTGAATCATCCTCCCCACATTATTAAACACAACTACATACAAAGATTTCTCCTTCCTTGAAATTCAAGTTATTCATAAATTTCATTGCAACTGAGTGCCAGTAACTATGCTAAGAGTAGAGGATACAAAAAAGAATCTCAAGACATTCATAATGTGATAATAGAAATAAAATTAAAATATCATTAATGTGGTGATCTAAATGCATAAATAAGATGAATATGTGTTATGCAAAATGCTCTATGATAAATACAGGTAATTCATATCTGTGTCTTGAATACTTATTATACATCTTAATATATTCAGTATTAATCACACTAAAAAAACTGTAACTCATATTTATATAAGTTGACTTGTAAGAGTATGTCTTCACTGTAGGAAAATCAGATATTACAGATAAATACAAAAAACAGATTAAAAAGAGAAAAGAAAAGAAAAAAATTGGAAAAAATTCCACCCACAATCCCATCTACTTAGATGCTTCCAAATTGTCATACATACACACACACACACACACACACACACACACACGCACACTCACACATGCACAATCACACACATGTGGGATCAAATCATAGACAATGTACTCTTTTTTCCCACTTAACAGTATACCAGGACTATATTTACATGTCAATAAAAAAACTTTTTAGAGTATAATTTGAATTAGATGAAGACCAATTAAAAATTTTCCTGGTTTTATTCAGATATTATTGACTTATATGTAAGTTTAAGGTGTACAATGTGATGATTTGATACACATGTAAATAACAAAATGATTACAGTAAGGTTAGATAACACCTCTGTCCCCTCACCATGCTCTACATTAGATCCCCATAACTTATTCATCTTATAGCTGGATGTTTGTACCCTTTGATCAACATCTCTTCATTCCCCCCACCCACCAGTCCCTGGTAACGACCAATTCTATTCTCTATTTCTAAGAGATTTTAAAATTCCACATAGAAGTGAGAACATATGATATTTGTCTTTTTCTGTCTGACTTTTTTCACTTAGCATAATTCCCACAAGGTCCATTCATGTTGTCATAAAAGATAAGATTTCTGCCTTTTTTATGGTTTAATAATATTTCATCGTGTGTGCGTGTGTGTGTATCATATTTTCTTTATTTATTCATCTGTTGTTGATGGACACTTAGGTTGTTTCCATGACAACTACTGGAATAATGCTGCAATGAACATGGGAGTGCAGGTATTTCTTTTTAAGATCCTGATTTCATTTCCTCTGGATATATACCCAGAAATGGGATTGCTAGATCATATGGTAATTTTATTTTTAATTTTTTGAGGAATCTCCATACTGTTTTCCATAGTGGCTGCACCAGTTTACATTCTCACCAACAGTGCACAAGGGGTCCCTTTTCTCCACAGCCCCACTAACACTTGTTATAGCTTGTCTTTTTAATAATAGGCATCCTAACAGGTGTGAAGTGATACATCATTGTGGCTTTGATTTGCATTTCCCTGATAATTAGTGATGTTGAGCATTCTTTCATGTACCTGTTGACCATTTGTGTGTCTTCTCTGGAAAAATTTCTATTCAATCCTCTGCCAATATTTTAATCAGATTGCTTTTTTTTTTTTTTGATGTTGAGTTGTATGAGTTCTTTATATAGTTTAGATATTAACTCCTTATCAGATATAGGTTTGCAAATGTTTTCTCCTATTCCAGAGGCTGCCTTTTCATTTTGCTGTGAAGTTTTTTAGTTTAATGTAATCTCACTTCTTTATTTTTGCTTTTGTTGCTTTTGCTTTTAGTGTCATAATCAAAAAATCATTGCCAAGACGAAAGTCAAGGAGATTCTCCCCTGTTTTCTCCTCGTAGTTTTATAGTTTGGGGTCTTACATTTAAATCTTTAATCAATTTCAAGTTGATTTTTGCGAGTAGTGTAAGATAGAGGTCTAATTTCATTTGTTTCTTATGACTATCCAGTTTTCCCAACACTATTTATTGAAGAGATTATCCTTTCCCCATTGAATATTCTTGGCTCCTTTATCAAATATTAGTTGACTGCATATGTGTGAATTTATTTCTGGACTCTCCATTTTGTTCCATTGGTCTATGTGTCTGTTTTTATGCCAGTACCATACTTTTTTGATTACTATAGCTTTGTAATAAGGTTTAAAATTAGATATTGTGATGTCTTCAGCTTTGTTCTTTTTTCTTGAGATGCTTTGGCTATTTGGGGTCTTTTGTAGTTCCATATGCATTTTAAGATTATTTTTTCTATTTCTGTGAAAAATGGCAATGGAATTTTTATAGGGATTGCACTGAATCTGTAGATCACTTTGTGTAGTATGGACATTTTAGCAATATTAATTCTTCTAATCCATGAACACAGGATGCCTTCCATTTAATTGTATCCTCTTCAGTTTCTTTCATTGATGTCTTATAGTTTTCAGTACACAGATCTTTCACCTTCTTGGTTAAATTTATTCCTAAATATTTTATTGTTTTGATGTTATCATAAATGGGATTGTTTTCTTACTTTCTGTTTCAGATAGTATTTTTTAGTGCATAAAACAACTAAATTTTATGTTTATTTTGTATTCTACAGCTTTACTGAATTTGCTTGTTAGTTCTAAAGGGTTTTTGGTGGAGTCTTTAGGGTTTTCAAATGGAGACAATTTCATTTCTTCCTTTCTGGTTTGGATGCTTTTTTTTTTTTTTTTTTTTTGCGGTACGCGGGCCTCTCACTGTTGTGGCTTCTCCCGTTGCGGAGCACAGGCTCCGGACGCGCAGGCTCAGCGGCCATGGCTCACGGGCCCAGCCGCTCTGCGGCATGTGGGATCTTCCCGGACCGGGGCACGAACCTGTGTCCGCTGCTTCCACAGGCGGACTCTCAACCACTGCGCCACCAGGGAAGCCCCTGGATGCTTTTTATTTGTTTTTCTTGCCTAATTGCTCTGGCTAGGACTTCCAGTACTATGCTGAATAAAAGTGATGAGAGTGGGCACCCTTGTCTTCCTGAAAGATCTTTCAACATTTCACCATTGAGTATGATGTTAGCTATGGTCTGTCATACATGGCC
Organism: Neophocaena asiaeorientalis asiaeorientalis; assembly: GCF_003031525.2. Taxonomy (NCBI): domain Eukaryota; kingdom Metazoa; phylum Chordata; class Mammalia; order Artiodactyla; family Phocoenidae; genus Neophocaena; species Neophocaena asiaeorientalis. The sequence continues at coordinate 8,416,347 of NW_020173955.1, read as the reverse complement.
GTTATTATACTGAGGGTGCTCCTTCTACACCTCGTTTGTTGAGAGTTTTATCACTAATGGATGTTGAATTTTGTGAAATGCATTTTCTGCATTTATTGAGATGATCATATGATTTCTAAAATATTTTATTCTATTAATGTGGTGAATCATACCCATTATTTGCATAAACTAAAACATCCTTGCAGCCCAGGGGTAAATCCCACTTGATAATGGTGTATATGATTCTTTTATTTCTTTATTGTGGTAAAATATAAATAAGATAAAATTTACCACTTTAACCATTTTTAAGTGTTCAGTTCAGTGGCATTAAGCATATTCACGTTGTCGTACAATCATTACCATCATCTATCTCCAGAACTTTTTCATCGTCCCAAACTGAAACTCTGTATTCATTATATAATAACTCTCCATTCCCTCATCCCCCCAGCCATGGGTAACCACTATTCTACTTTCTGTCTCTGTGAAGTTGACTAATCCAGGTACTTCATATAAATGGAATCATACAACATTCGTCCTTTTGTTCTGACTTGCTTCACTGAGCATAATGTCTTTGAAGTTTATCCGTGTTGTAGTATCTATCAGAATTACGTACCAGGAATATGAAAATCCAGCTTCCTTTTCTCAATCTGGGACAAAGTCTAAGATATAAAAAATATCCCAGCGTTCCCCTGAGGCATCAGGCTGAAGCTACCCTCAGCAGGACTTTGCCTGAAGTCACACCTTTGCTTGGCTTCTTCCTCTTCCTTATCCTGATTCTCACACTCCCATATTGTTTTTTCCAGGGAGCACTTTCTCAATAAATCTCTTGCACTAGAATCCTCATCTCAGGGCTTCCTTCTGGGGAACCCAACCTAAGACATCAAGAAACAACTTGTATCCAGAATATTAAAAAAAAAAAACTCCTTCAAAAAATAAGAAAATGTAGGCTATCTAATAGGAAAAGGGGCAAAAGACTTGAGCAGCTATTCCATAAAAGAGCATATACAAATTATCAATAAACATATGGAAAGGTAACCTACTTCATTAGTCATCAGGGAAATGTAAAATGAAATCCCAGTGGTATACCACTACACAGCCACCTGAAAGGCTGAAATGAAACTACCAAGTGTTGGTGAGGATGTGGAACAGAGTTCTCATATTGCTGGTGGGAGTAAAAACTGGTATTTTGGAAAACTGTTTGGTAGCATATACTTAACCCTAATGTGTACATCCTATAAAAGAGTAATTCCACTCCTAAGTAAATATCCAACAGAAATGTTATGTCTGTGTATAACAAAGACATGTGCTGGGCTGTTCATGCAGCACTATTTGTAATAGTCCCAAACTGGGAACTACCCAAATGCCCATCAAGAGTAAAATGTATAAATAAATAAATAGAATACCGTATAAGCATCGTATACACAGAACAATATAGCTGATTCTCACAATATAATGTTGAGTGAAGAGAGGTAGATACAACTGAGTGCATACTGTATAATTCCATTGATTTATTCCATAGGTGAAACTAATCTTTACTCTTAGAACTAGGGTAGTGGTTAGTTACCTTGGGGGTGGGGTAGGGATGGACAGTAGCAGGAAATAAGCACGGGGTGGTTTTGGGGTACTACTGGTTACTCTTGTGTGTTCAGTTTGTGAAAAATCACCGAGCTGTGTGTATTTCTATTAAAAGTTTTTTTTAAATACTTTTTTTTTATAATCAAAATAACTCCTGCTAGAATAACTGAATAAATTATTGGACAGCAACACAAAGGCATATTATACAGTTGTATAAAAGCTTGAGGAAGATCTCTATGAACGAGTATGGACTGATTTCAGGATACATTTTTAAGTGTAAAAAGCAAAGTGCAAAAGAGTATTTATCTTTATGTAAGAAAAAAGGGAAAATAAAATAGATCTGTATCTGCTTATTTGTAGAAGGAAAAAGAGGAGGGGAAGAAAGAGGAGAGGAGGGGGAGGGGAGGGGGGAGGAGGGGGAGAGGAGGAGGAGGGCAAAGGGTGGGGAGGGAAGGAGGAGCAGGAAGAGGAGAAGGGAAAGAAAAGAAAAGGAAGAGAAGGGGGAGGATAGAGGGGAAGGGAAGGGAGGGCAGGGGAGGGGAGGGTCAGGGAGGAAGAATAAACCAGAAACTAATGATATCGTCACCTACAAGGGGTGAATGGCAGCAAAGTGGAAAGAATGGAGAAGTGGGATCAGGGTAGAAGGATTGAAAGGGTACTGATACTTTTGGGAGTAAACTTTTTTGTATACTTCTGACTTTTAGAACAATGTCAGTGTTTCACAGACTCAAAAAATAAGTAATTTAATTCAACCAGTTTGCAAGAGGCACCCCAAATGGAATACAAATAGTAACAAATGAACCTAAGTACTATATTACCAATACAAATGAACAACATAATCACACTGAAGGAGTTAGGAAAGACAAAAACTAACCCAGGTAACTTTGAACAACAGTATTTGGACTATACAGTTCTTCCTTGAACAACACAGATTTGAACTGCACAGGTCCACTTGTACGGGGATTTTTTTCAATAAATACATTGGAAATTTTTTTGAGATTTGCGACAATTTGAAAAACCTCTCAGATGAACTGCATAGCCTAGAAATATTGAAAAAATTAAGAAAAAGGTATGTCGTGAATGCATAAAATATATGTAGATATACAAGTAACATATAACATATGTGTTAATCCACTGTTTATGCTATCGGTAAGGCTTTGTGGAATCTGAGGGCAGTAGTACCTCAGAAAGAGCACGGGATAATAAAATGGTTAGCAACCAAGAACCCGGGAAATACCTTCTAGTATCCTGCTCTGCTTCTGTGTTTAATTCTCATTGCTCTGCCTAGCAACTCTCTCTGCTACTCAGTTCACGCATCAGGTTACTGCTGTACTACAACTTTGAAGTTTTAAAATTTCCTTCACTCAAAACAGTAGCTCAGTCCGAATAAAAATATTATGGTTCCAGTTGCAAATTCCTGGTAGAAAGAATCTGATGATCTCAGTTTAAGTCAGATCTCTACCCATGGTCTCACCATCCGTGACCAAGAATGAAGTAGTATAATAGAGATATGGTTGTCTGGGGCTCATCTTATGGAGAAGGAAGTTAAGCTAGGTCATTGTGAGATGAGCCAACGCACCAAAAGAACTTAATACAATTGCTAAGTGGAAACAAAAAAGTGCCTTGTGTAATGCAATCCCATTTCTGTAAAACAGAACAAAACTATCTATATACAAATATATGTTTACTGCTAACACGTATGTTAGAAGAGTCTAGAAAGACTTAAGTGACCAGGAAAAATACTTTTTTATTTCTAAAGTTTCATTTTGATATAATTTCAGATCTGCAAAAGTTGCAAAAATAGTACAAAGAACTCCTGTATGCCCTTAACTCAACTTCCCCAAATGTTAAATGTTACATAACCACATTAAAATGATCAAAACTGAGAAAATAACAACAATAAATACCACTAACTAATCTACAGTTCATATTCAAATTTTAACAACTGATGCACTAATGTCATACTTTTCCTGGACCAGGATGCAACGATCCAGATCACACAATGCGTTTAGTTGTCTCCTTAGTCTCTTTAATCTGCGACAGTTTCTCAATCTTCCTTTGTCTTTTGTGACATTGACACTTTTTCCCCTTGCCATTAGTAAGTATCTTCTGGGGAGTTACTTCGACATTATGTAAAAATTCCCGTTTCTCCATAGTTTGGCCCACCAATTTTAGCATTTATTAATGATTCTTGCCTGAAACAATTCTTACATAGTTTTTGGCAAATGGTGATTTTCTGTTTCCGTCACTTCTTCAACATTTATTACTTGGAATTCTACTGTAACAAAGAGCTTTCCCTACCCCTCCAATTACTTATTTAGTTGATTTTTTATCATAGGGTCTTACGGACATTGGTTTTATTCATGGATTATATTACTATCATTTATCATTATTTTGTTGCTTAAATTGTCCCAAATTTGGCTATTTGGACTCCCTTCATATAGGTTCCTATGTTCCTCCAACAGGCTCCCATCATTTTTTGATCATTTGGCATTGCAAAATGTTCAGATTCCTCTTGTTCTCTCCCTGTTCCAGCCCTGGAGTCAGCCATTTCTCTAAGGAGCTTTGGTTTCTTTCTATTTTTTGGAAAATTATATTTATAGAACAAAATCTGGGCACTTGGTGAGGTTGTTGCTACGAAGGTGTCATTGCTTCTAGGCCCTCTCATCAAACAGAGCTGGGGAATATATGTATATATACATACGTTAATATCTAGATCCATCTATTTATATGTATATATACACATGCACACACCTCTATTTTTTTAAAACTTTTCCACTGATGGTGATTCACTTTTATTTTTTAATTTTTAAAGTATTTATTTATTTATTTATGGCTGTGTTGGATCTTCATTGCTGCGCGCGGGCTTTCTCTAGTTGCGGTGAGCAGGGGCTACTCTTCATTGTGGTGTGAGGGTTTCTCATTGCAGTGACTTCTCCTGTTGAAGAGCACAAGCTCTAAGTGCGTGGGCTTCAGTAGTTGTGGCTCGCGGGCTCTAGAGAGCAGGCTCAGTAGTTGTGGCACACGTGCTTAGTTGCTCCGTGGCATGTGGGATCTTCCTGGACCAGGGCTCGAACCGGTGTCCCCTGCACTGGCAGGCAGATTCTTAACCACTGCACCACCAGGGAAGTCCCCACCTCTATTTCTATATTTATCCAAAACCATTAGTTCATACTGCTTTTTTCCCAGTTTTACTGAGGTGTAACTGACAGAAAAAATTGTGTATATTTAAAGCGTACAACATGAATTGATATATGTGTACATTGTGAAATGATTACCACAATTAAGTCCGTTAACACATACAGTACCTCTTGTTTGTATGTGTCGTGAGAATGCTTACTTCGCAAATTTCAAGTATACAATACAGTATTATTAATTATAGTCACTATGCTGTACATTAGATCCCCAGAACTTAGGCAAGTAAAGGGAAACTGTTTTTATTATGCTCTTCATTGTGTCTGTTCTCAGATTTTTTGCCCCAACAATGTGCTGGAACTTCTCCCCTAGACTCCCGGACTCCCACAAAGGTAGTCTCATCTATGGGTGATTGCCAAAGTTGATGTACTGTGGTAAAATGATGGTAGAAAACTCCTTTTCTGCCATCTTTCTCCTGATATTTTTATTCCAATCCAACATCATCGAGGTCATTCTAGCATTCCTCCTTTTCTTGTTTGTAATTCCTTGCTTGATGCTGCCAATGCTAATAAAATATTAGAAATGTATTGAGTACCTCTCTCCCTCAGAACAGTGCTATTTTCTTTACATACACACCTCATTTCATCTTCATGACAACCCTATGGTAGGTAATATTTTTCCTGAATTTTATAGAAGAAGAGAGTGCAATATGAAGAAATTAAGTAATATTGCTAATTATTTATTAGGTGTTAGAGTGAAGATTTAGACCCAAGGAGTCTGACTCCAGAATTCATGTTCTTGAGCGTTGTGTATATCTTATTTATAAAACCTGAGGAAGCTAGCACAATATAAACCAATCTCACCCATATATATGGATGCAATAGTCTAAGCAGAGAGATTTTAAAATTACATGTAAAATCTCAAGTAATAAAAATAGAAGAAAATGGAAATGAATATTTATTCAATCTCAGGATGAGAGGGAACTCTGTGACCTTACAAGTGTCCAATCCCCAGCTGCATTGGTCACTTCAGGATATATACCCTCTTTTGGCTGTGACAGGAACCAGGTTAAAGAAGAATTTGTAGCTGTATTATTTTCTCAGGGATCATTCTTGGCTTGTCTGCCTTCCTCCCTGTTTGAACTCTCTTTGCACTGCCTTCTCTGTCAGACAGATCAGCTTTGAATGAGAGCTTCCTCTTCTCATTGTCCTGTCTGAATTTGGCATCCTGATCCTAGACTATTGGTCTTGGCACTACTAACCCAGTAACTCCATAGGAAACTGACCTGGTAATTATCCTCTTGGCTCCACTTACCACAGCCTCATGCCCACTTCCAGCCCAGGAACTCAGGGCTCTCCCATGCCTCTCAGGCCCCCATCTGTCTAAGACAGGAGATTGGGCAAAAAGTAATAGAAAATACACATGCAAACAAACAAGCAAAGATGACGAATAGACTTGACTAAAGAAAATACACACGCAAACAAACAAGCAAAGATGAATAGACTTGACTAAATAGTGACGTGTAAAACTTCTATTCTTCAAGACAATATACAATGCTATGATTCTATATACACATATACAATAATTGATTTTTTCTTTTCTTTTTCATTTATTTATTTTTAGCTGTGTTAGGTCTTCGTTGCTGCTCGCGGGCTTTCTCCAGTTGCGGCGAGCTGGGGCTACTCTTCGTTGCAGTGCGCAGGCTTCTTATTGTGGTGGCTTCTCTTGTTGCAGAGCATGGGCTCTAGGAGCGTGGGCTTCAGGAGTTGTGGCTCGCGGGCTCTAGAGGGCAGGCTCAGTAGTTGTGGTGCACGGGCTTAGTGGCTCCGCAGCATGTGGGATCTTCCCCGACCAGGGCACGAACCCATGTCCCCTGCACTGGCACGCAGTTTCTTAACCACTGTGCCACCAGGGAAGCCCAATAATTGACTTTTTTTTTTCCTGCAGTACGCGGGCCTCTCACTGTTGTGGCCTCTCCCATTGTGGAGCACAGGCTCCGGACTTGCAGGCTCAGCGGCCATGGCTCACGGGCCCAGCCGCTCTGCAGCATGTGGGATCTTCCCGGACTGGGGCATGAACCTGTGTCCCCTGCATCGGCCGGCTGACTGTCAACGACTGCACCACCAGGGAAGCCCCCAATAATTGACTTTTTAATTGCTTAAATTTCTTAGTACTAGTATTTGCCCAGTACTATTCTTTTTTTTTTTTACAATTTTATATTTTGAAATATTTCAAACCTATAGGAAACTTTAAAGAATAGTACAGTGAAAACCCACATACCTTTTGCTTATATTCAGCAATCAATAGTTGAATTTTCCCACCAGACCTAAATATTTATTGTCTCTATCCAAAGAAATTTCTGTGCATTTTGAATCTTGTCGCATGCCTTGTTTTTCGGGGGTACCATGACTGTTCCATGTTTGGTGATTTGCTAGATGATTTATAAGACTCAAATCAGGTTATATTCATGGCTAAGGTTTATTACAGCAAAGGGTGCAGAGCAAAAGGAGCCAGAAAAAAGATATGCATTGGACAGAATCCAGAGAGATCAGATGCAGGCTTTCAAGTCTTTCCCATCAAGGGCCATATAAAATGTGCTTTCTCTCTAGCAGAGTATATGTGCAGAATGTCTCCACTCAGGGGAGTTGATTCAAGTCTCAGGGTCCAAGGCATTAATGGAGGTCTGGTTGCATAGGCACATTCTAGTACATGACCATTCATGGCAACTGAAACTCAGGACCCTAACAATTCCTTGTGGGATCTTACTTTCCTGACCAGGGATCAAACCCAGGCCCCCGGCAGTGGAAGCAAGGAGTCCTAACCACTGGACTGAAAGAGAATTCCCTCAGCAGTCATAATGTTTGTGCAAAGCAATTCTGACAAGCTGATAAAGCATGGCCCATTGTTCCAGGTGAATACAGAGAATAATCAAAATTAACATAATCTTCCAAGAACCACATGTCCAGGGGTTGGCAATGGTCAGTCATGGTCCAGGCTTCCTTGGAGATATGCAAGGAGAGGGCTACCAGACCTACTATATTAACTGCTCACACCATACCTTTGCTTGTGCTGTTCCTGTCATTTGAATTGCTTTTCCCAGGAGCCTAGCTCAAATTCCACATTCTCTCTAGCACCTGCACAAGGCCCTTTCTGGAGCAGGTTCTTCCTAAACAGGGGCTCAGAGAAGGAAACTTGAGTGAAGCTTTCTCAGACCTATTCAACCCAGTGATCTCTTCCTTTCCACTGAATTTTCCATCTATTTTACTGTTAATCATATAATGCCTAGGGATATCTCTTATATTATTACATGATATTGTCATTAAAATTTTCGAGTTTATTTTTTTTCTTAACCGGATGTTAAATGATGATGGTGTCTTAGGCCAACTATATATCATATGTATATATGATCTTGGAAAAGAGTATTTGTTGTAAAATACACTTAAATGTTTGTTGATGCTGATTGATCACTGGTTCCAAAAGTACCTTTTTACAATTTAATTTGTAATTAATATATGAATAGTAAGGATTGAATTACGCAGCTTTGGCTAGTACACATGCATGAAAGGAATTTATCTTAGTACTAAGTGACATAAGAAAATTCAAGCCTTCCAGTCTTGTGAAAAAATAGTTAAAAGGAAAAATAAATGTTTAAAGAATATGTGTTATAGAGAAGAAATGCCTTAGTTATATTAACTGTTAGAGGCAGTATTTGTATATTATATGGCATTGATTAAAGACAACAGAGTATAGAACTCTAGAAATAAAAGTAACCTGATAAGTTCCTGTTGATGACCTAAAAAAATTGGTGAGGAAAATGAGACTTTCAATCTATCTAATGGGCGGGTTTTAGGTTTAGGTGAAAGAAGTCATTGCAGCACTGGAGGTCTACTAAATTGGTTTAACTGCTGCAAGTAGTGACACCGGACAAGAGAGAACTGTGAATCACATCCATCTACGTTGTCAAGTCCTATTGCTGGGCGGTTGCACAAGCCGCCAAGAGAGCACTCGTAACTAATTAGGATGGTGCTTCTCAAACCTTAGGGTGTACCAGAAGCATGTGGAGGGCTTGTAGAACACAGATTGCTGGCCCAGCTCCCAGAACCTCTTCTGAATCAGTAGGTCTAAGGTAGGGCCAAATAATTTACATTTTAAAGAAGCTCCCAGGTGATGCTAATGCTGCAGGTCCACATACCACACTGAGTATCAAAGTACTGTATCAGTCATGTACATGCAACAATATGTATTTTCAGTAGCCTCAGTGCAGTTCTCAGCAACCAACTAGGTCCTAAGTAGCAGAGCTTAGACTTTATCATTCAACCTTTTACCTTTATTTTGGTCTTATTCATCTACATGAGGGCACTGTCTTCCATATATAAATAGTAATATGGTTTTTGCTACAATGGCACTCCTCTTCACACTATATTCAACAATGGAATTTCATGCCGGAAAGTTGCTAATCATTACATCAAAGTGTTTCTGTTAACACTTAAAGTCACAACTGATACAATTTGTTCATTTTTAATCAACACTGCTATAAATCAGTCATAATGGTCAGATATACCACAATTTATTGTTGTATGGAGAGTGTTCTCACAATTCGTTCTCTTTGCTCCTCTTTGAAGTTTCTTAGTGACTGAGAGAAATGGAAAAATAATGGTGTCCACATTGCATGCGGTCAGTTTTTGACCTGGCACTTTATGTCTGACAGACAGTATGTGGAGTGAACTATTACCAGCAATCTGTTCATTCTACCCTCCAGTAGGCACAGCAAATAGGTTGTGTTCCAACTATGCTGTAGGTCTCCTTGAGAGCTAAACAGTACATATGGCATTTGTTGAGTCATTTTATTGTCCATAAGACAGAGAGATATTTATCAGGAGCATCATTCACCTGGAAAGTCCAGGAGCTTCTTACCTATAGAGAGTGATTAAATGTGTAAACAGCCTGTTTATTCTAGTCCCCAATTCAATTAATTACAGTGATTAAGGAAATTTATTTTGGTTATGATATTCACTGCTACGGTATATTGGCACTTTTTTTCCAGATCAATGTTAGCCCACATCTGCTTATAAAAACCTTCAGATTTCCATTTTAATGGTATCACTTGGTGGTGGGGGGGAGTCCCAGAAAGTTCTTATGCCAGCTGTTCTACATGGTCTTTTCTATTGAAAAATAGGAAGTGGATCAAAGTTTTACGTGCTACAAAATCTTAAGACATAGAAAGTTTTAATTTTTCTTGTTTTTCGTAACATACATTTTAACACACATAAGCCAAAGAAAAGCAGGGATAGGACAAAAGGGAGGCTGGGGGAGGCACAGCTACTGGAGTTTGGGTCAATTGGCTCCATCTCTTCTTTTGCTAACTGTCTTCTCCCACCCACAAAGCACAGGGCAAGTGCCCCAGACTTAGAATAGCCCGGCCTCCCACCAGAGGGATTGTCCAGGAAGCAGGTGATATCATTGGAGATAATCCAAGTCTTTCTCCACCAGGTACTAAAGGGGTCACGGAGCTAGATGGAAGTGAAGCTAGATGGGCTTGCATGCCTGGTGAAAACTCTTACAGAAATAGAAGAGAATGAGGCCAAAACACAGAGGAAGAAACCTGCAAGGAAGAAACACAAAGCCGAGGAAAAGAGAGAGAAAGAGAAAGAAAGAATGAGAAGAGCTTTCAATATCCTTTTGAGTCCCTGGGTCCAGAGTGCCTATGGTCAGATCCTTCCCCATTCTCACCAGGACCATGATTCACTAAATTCTGCTCTTTGCTTGAATTAATTTGAGTAGGATTTCTGTCTCTTGGCTAATAGTAAGTTATATTACACTGTATCCATTTCTGAGTCAAAATCAATCTCACTTCCACCCCTTGGAGAAAAAAAAAAAACTGTGGGAAACAAAATTAAACACTATTAGTTAAAGGTGCCTGATATTTTGTCTGGAATTTGCTTGAAAATACTCTAGTTTGATGTATATGCATGTGTAAATTAATCTACATCCCAGAAATGATTTAACATTTTTAACAGCCAGATCAGGAGTCCACATGCCAGGTAAAGGTGATCAGTTAGCAGCTGAAGGACCCTAATCAGTAGCCCATCCCTCAAAAGAGGCTTGTACACCACTTTACAAATTGCCATCTAAACCTGCACCATAACGATTTTTTAAATAGTGAAATGAGGATCATTCAAAATATACTGTTCAAGCCACTATGGAGAACAGTATGGAGGTTCCTTAAGAAACTAAAAACAGAGTTACCATATGATCCTGCAATCCCACTCCTAGGCATACATCAGGAGAAAACTATAATTCAGAAAGATACACGCACCCCAATGTTTATTGCAGCACTATTTACAATAGCCTAGACATGGAAGCAACCTAAATGTCCATCAGCAGATGAATGGATAAAGAAGATGTGGTATATACATACAATGGAATATTATTTGGCCATAAAAAATGAAATAATGCCATTTGCAGCAACATGGATGGACCTAGAGATTATCATGCTAAGTGAAGTAAGTCAGAAAAAGAAAGACAAATACTATACGATATCACTTATATGTGGAATCTGAAAACAATGATACAAATGAACTTATGTACAGAACAGAAATAGACCCATAGACATAGAACACAAACTTGTGATTACCAAAGGGTAAAAGGGGGGCAAGGGATAAATTAGGAGTTTGGAATTAACATATACATACTACTATATATAAAATAGATAACCAACAAGGACCTACTGTGTAGCCAGGGAACTCTACTCAATATTTTGTAGTAACCTATAAGGGAAAAGAATCTGAAAAAGAAAAAAATATATATATATATTGCTGTACACCTGAAACTAACACAACATTGTACATCAACTAGACTTCAATTTAAAGAAAAGAAAAAATTTCTTTAAAAAACCCAAAATATACTGTACAGGAACTTCCACTTTGCCCAAATGGAGTGTAAGAATCTGGCAGCCCAGAAGCCTAACAGCCTTTGAAATAGCACCGCGGGCTTCCCTGGTGGCGCAGTGGTTGAGAGTCCGCCTGCCGATGCCGGGGACACGGGTTCGTGCCCCGGTCCGGGAAAATCCCACATGCCGCGGAGCGGCTGGTCTCGTGAGCCATGGCCGCTGAGCCTGCGCTCCGCAACGGGAGAGGCCACAAGAGTGAGAGGCTCGCGGAACGCAAAAAAAAAAAAAAAAAAAAAAGAAATAGCACCGGAAGTCTCTAGTTCTAACTTGGCCTTCTTAATACAGAATTCTTTCACTTAAGCAGATTGGAAGGTTAGCTCATGCTCCATCAGAATACAGTCGTGTTAGCTTCCAAGTGAATCTTCTGTGCAAGGCAGCTTGTTGAAGTGCCAAGAAGAGAAAGTGTGGACTTCACTGAGTTCAGAGGAATCATTTGTATGAATACCCTATTCGGCCTATTTGCCAATACATGTTTGTATTTGTGGAAAATTTAGGTCTGAGACTAGGTTTCACTGTGATAAGTCATGGTAACAAAGCTGTAGGAGAGAAAGTATGGGTCCTACCCATCTCTCATCCCTGGAAGCTACTGCTATTTTTACTAGAAGAAGCTTAACGGGCAGATTTGTTTAGGTCAGATCTCAACAGTGAGGGAAGCTGCAACATGCTCTCTTATGACTCACATTCTTAAACACCCCCCTGCGTTTTCATCCAGTTTGGTTTCTTGGCTCCTGCTTCTAGATTCACATTTCTATGATCTCTTCTTGCTTCTCTAATCCAGTTTAGTTTCTGGGTATTAATTTTTATGTTTGCTTGCAGTCCACCTCTGTTTTGGGCCTAGGCCAACTTGTACTCACATTCAAACACTGCACAGATCCAGCCCTCCTACCCCTTGACCTATTTCATTTTGCTTGAAAGAAAATGTTCATTTCTATTTTGAATATGGAAAGCTTTGATCACTATACGTATTACTAGCGATGATCTATGCATAATTAGAGTATCCTGCACTTTCACAAAAGGCAGAATTTATGTAACAAAAAAGTCTTTAATCTTAATACTATTTGACCATGTAATTTCTTGAGCTTCAGCTGTAAATATGTGCTCTTGAAGCAGAGACCTTTTTCCTGAGAGGCAGGATAATTTATTGATATGGTAGTATCTTCTGCCCAGTTCTTAGCTGCTCGCTTTAGGAACTGAAAAGAACAGAAAGGTTATTCCACCCCATCAGGAAAGCTATTTTTGGGCTCTTCTCACCTGTCACAGGATATTTCCAGTGTCTTTGTATTGGCCTGAAAAAAATTAAAGATGGAAGCAATAAGTAATTAAACTGGAGCTGCCGGCAAGGGAGTGGGAAGGAGGGTTTGATTTGGGCAGACACCTGTGTCTCACTTATACATGTTGTGTGGATGAGGAGATGTCTGTGTGGGGTCCCAGAAGGGAGCTGGATCCTAGGCACTGTGGCTTGGGAGACTTCCCCAAGCCTGTGGGTACAGAGGGAATGGGTTGCCTGTTTTCAAAGGACCATTCCTGATTATAGAGCACCTGAAGTGTAACCACAGTGGCTTTCCCTAAATGTTCTAGACTTCCTGATTCTGCCCTCCTCGTTTCCAGAATTGCTCCAAGATTGTGACAATATTTACTGTATGACTGTATCATGGAGCAAATTCATACCTATCATGAGTAAATGGACAATTAAACAAATCTAGATTAAGCCATTTTTAAGATATTTAAGCCAGCAATGACTTCTTGAGGATACTTTCTCTAAATACTATATATATATGAGAGGCTGCATCTACATGAAGTAGCTTTTGTCTCCATTAGAGATTTTTAAGCAGCAAGCTTGGTTTCAGCTGAGATATCGACTGCCCTCAGTCCTTGGGGCAGCTGCTCAGAGGCCCCGGCTGTTTGTCTTCAGCTGTAAGCAGCTTCTTCTTCTTGCCCCAGTGTGCATAACAAATACTGTATTAACATTTCTTCTTTTTTTCTTTTTAATATTTATTTATTTGACTGTGCTGGGTCTTAGTTGTGGTGTATGGGATCTTTAGTTGCAGTGTGCATGTAGGATCTAGTTCCCTGACCAGGGATCAAACCTGGGCCCTCTGCACTGGGAGCATGGAATCTTAACTACTGGACCGCCAGGGAAGTCCCTGTATTATCATTTCTACTTGTGCCATTTGTGTTGAGAGGCATTGGTTCATATGATCTGTAATGATTTAGTACAAGGGGCAATAATGTTTTTAACTCCATCTCTCCTACTGACTAAACAATTTTAAATAGTAGCTACCCGAATTCAAGAGATACTTTATCAGATGGAAGGGCAGAGCCAGAATAAAAGCAGATCTTTACTTTGAGATTCCTGATACAGACAGGGAGGATTTCCGTCAAGAGGGAAGACAGGGAAGGACCACAGACCTCACACTCAACTCATCAGGCACACTCGTCCTCCCATCCAATCCATCACTGAATCCTCTAATTTCTATCTCTTAATCGGACTCAAATTCATCCTCTCCACTGTCACTGTTTCAGCTTAGGCAAATGTCATTTTTATGTGTTTGCAATAACCTCTGTATTAGTCTACGAGGGCTGCCATATAAAACATGTCTAAGCTGGGTGCTTTAAACACCTGAAATTTATTTTCTCACAGATCTGGAGGCTGAAAGTCCCAGATCAAGGAGTGAGCAGGTTTGTTTCTGGTGAGGCCTCTCTTTCTGACCTCTGGATGATCACCTTCTCACTGTGTCTTTACATGGCCTCTTCTCTGTGGGGAGAGAGAGAGAGAGGGGGGGAGAGAGAGAGAGAGGTAGAGAGAGAGAGATCTAGCGTCTCTTCCTGTTCTTTTTTTTTTTTTAACATCTTTATTGGAGTATAATTGTGTTAGTTTCTACTGTATAACAAAGTGAATCAGCTATACGTATACATATATCCCCATAACTCCTCCCTCTTGAGTCTCCCTTCCAGCCTCCCTATCCCACCCCTAGTTGGACACAAAGCACCGAGCTGATCTCCTTGTGCTAAGTGGCTGCTTCCCACTAGCTGTTTACATTTGTTAGTGTATATATGTCCATGCCACTCTCTCACTTCGTCCCAGCTTACCCTCCCCCCTCCCTGTGTCCTCAAGTCCATTCTCTACGTCTGCGCACATATATACAATGGAATATTACTGAGCCATATAAAGAAACAAAACAGTTATTTGTAGTGAGGTGGATGGACCTAGAGACTGTCATACAGAGTGAAGTAAGTCAGAAAGAGAAAAACAAATACCGTATGCTAACACATATAGATGGAATCTAAAAAAAAAAAAAATGGTTCTGAAGAATCTTCTTCTAGCGTCTCTTCCTGTTCTTTTTTTTTTTTTAACATCTTTATTGGAGTATAATTGTGTTAGTTTCTACTGTATAACAAAGTGAATCAGCTATACGTATACATATATCCCCATAACTCCTCCCTCTTGAGTCTCCCTTCCAGCCTCCCTATCCCACCCCTAGTTGGACACAAAGCACCGAGCTGATCTCCTTGTGCTAAGTGGCTGCTTCCCACTAGCTGTTTACATTTGTTAGTGTATATATGTCCATGCCACTCTCTCACTTCGTCCCAGCTTACCCTCCCCCCTCCCTGTGTCCTCAAGTCCATTCTCTACGTCTGCGCACATATATACAATGGAATATTACTGAGCCATATAAAGAAACAAAACAGTTATTTGTAGTGAGGTGGATGGACCTAGAGACTGTCATACAGAGTGAAGTAAGTCAGAAAGAGAAAAACAAATACCGTATGCTAACACATATAGATGGAATCTAAAAAAAAAAAAAATGGTTCTGAAGAATCTTCTTGTTCTCATAAGGACATCAATCCTAAAGGATTAAAGCCCTACTTTATGACCTCATTTAACCTTAATTCCTTCCCTAAAGACCTTATCTCCAAATTCAGTCACCTTGGGGCTTAGGAGTTCAACATATGAATTTGGAGGGGACACAATTCAGTCCATAACAACCTCCAAGTGACCTTTCCAAAACACAGAGCAGCAAATAGAGATAATTTTACTTCTTCCTTTTCTGTTTGGATCCCCCCACCCCGACCCCCAGCCCTTTTTTGCCTAATTTCTTTGTCTAGGACATTCAGTACAATGTTGAATAGAAGTGGCAAGAGTGGGCATCCTTGTCCTGCCCCTGATGTAAGGGAAAAGGCTTCAGTCTTTCACTGAGTATGATATTAGTTGTGGGTTTTTCTTAGATGCTCTTTAGCCTGTGGAGGAAGTTCCCCTCTACTTTTAGTTTATTCATTGTTTTTATCATGAAAGTGTGTTGGATTTTGTCAAAGTTTTTTTTCGTTATCAACTAAGCTGATCATGTCATTTCTTTGCTTAAAATCTTTCACATTCTGTGTCATTTAGGGTTCTTTGATGGAGAAACAATTAACACTGATCATCTTAAGGGGGTTTCAGGAGCTTATAGGAAAGAAGCAAGGCTGAAAACGAAACTTGTAATGAAGCAGTTCCTGAAGGTTTCAATAGTAGTGATCCCTGGCTGGTCTTGTTTGGGTGCTTATGCTGTAATGAGTGAACTCTATCTGCTGTTTCTCGCAAGTCACACTGCTCAAAATACTAAGTCCCTGGTTGGAGGACATTGTGAATGTACTTGATGCCACTGAATTGTGCACTAAAAAATGGTTAAAATGGCAAATTTTACATTATATATATTTTCCCACAATAAACAAAAAATTAAAAATGATCTGAATGTAGTCAAATACTGAAAATTTTCAGGAAGGTGATTTTAGAGCAATGAAGCATAAATATAGCTTTTAATCTTTCTAGGGATTAAATGGCACATAATATATGGAATTAAACAAATGTGATCAAGTTAAATAAAATTGATACAACTGTGTTTGACTTTGGAGGTAACAAAGAGAGGTCAACAAAAAGTCAGCAAAACACAGAAGGTGACCAGACCTTGACATTTCTTCTTTCCTCCAATGAGGAAAATACTTTCTTTCAGGCCTTGTCAGTTTCAGTACTGGGCTCTGAAAGGACTTTTAGAAAGCATCATTTATAGCACAAAGAAACATTTTCATCAAACTAACTTAAATTAGTCTAATGGCTTATATTAGTAATACTAGAAAATATATTCCTTGATGTTATACCTCTAAGATTTGCTTCAGAAAAACCTGGGGACTGGAGGAAATGGAGACATGTATACAGAGGTCAGATTGGCCATGAACTTGCTCATTGTTGAGAATGAGTGTGAGTTCATGGAGATACACTGTACTATTCCTTCTACTTTCGTGTGTGCTTGAATAAAGTTTATTAAATTCTTAAAAAAAAGTTCTAGGACAGAGAGTGTAGTTGTTCTAGTTTAGGTCACATACCCACCCCTTGACTCTCCCAGGGAGGTGAGAGGAAAGCTTTTCCTCAGACTTATTGTACAATAATACAATACAGTATTATTGTAATAGTAAAACACTGGAAGCAATCTAAAAGTCTCAAAATAGAGTACTGGTTAAGTAAATACATGCACGTAATGGAACATTATAAAGCAGTTGAAATGACTGGTTATTTATTCCTTCATACAAAAATAAAATAGGTGGCAAGTTGTCCCCAAAGGGTTATATTAATTCTCACCTTTCCCAGCATTATACCTGTATCTTCAATGACAACAAATATTATCATTTAAAAAAAAGGTGTCAATGGTATCTTGTGTTGTTTTATATATTATTTTCAAAGTGGAAAAATGCTAAAATTATATGTTTAAAATATTATCAATTAGGGAGGAAAGTACACCAGGTGCCACGGTTGAATACCAGTGTTTTTATTTCTTTTAATTCCTGTAATTGGATGTGGCTTAAGTTTTGAATTTTGTTAATTTGGGATAGCTTTTGTCCCTAAAAAGAATTATTCATTGAAGGCCTAATGATATTTTATTTGTTTTTTTTTTCTAACTTAACCCTATATATTTGAGTCATTTAATCCTGATTGTCCATGAACGACAGATTTCTCATTTGCGTGTATTTGTATTCATCTAAATAAGGAATCATAGCTAAAACATAAAATGAGCCTTTAAAATGTTCCAATATTTAGGCCCAGTAATTATAGTTCTGAAAATAAATGCTAGGGCTATAATCCAAAATGGTTATAACACTGAAAAATTACCTAATAGTAGAGGAAATATAAGAAAATTATATTATGTTTACAAGGTGGTTTAAGAACATGGGAAAATGTTAAAATGTTAAATAGGAAAAGCAGTAGATTAAGCTTGAATATTTATGACTATGTAAAATAAGCATTTAAAGTACTGCAAAATCTAAAATGCTAACCTAGTTATACTTGAAGCATGAGAGAGAATAGATCATTTTCTTTTTTCTTTCTATTTATCTATATTTTCCAAATTTCCTTTATGGTGAGTATATGTTACTTTACATTTAGAAAAATTTTAAAAATAAAGACTGTCTCAGTTGAAATGGACAGAAACACAACTCAAATTAATTTAAGCCAAAAAGGGAGAGGAGTTGAAGGGAGGGTGAGAAAGAAGGAAAGAGAAGTTCATGGAAGGACTTGGCTTCAGGCCCACATGGAAATATCATCAGGTTTCTCTCCTCTTCCCTCCCCCTAATACCTCAGCTCAGCCTCCTCTCTGTGGTGACCTCATTTTCTTCCATCTTCCAGGTTGCCAGAGAATTAGGTTGCCCACAGCTCTAGGCTTACATCATCTGCATTAGGAATCCCAGTGGAAAGAGCTCTCTCTCCCCCGGTGTCCACATATCAATTCCAGAGAAGAACTCTTATAGGCCCTGCTTGGGCCACATGCCCACCCCTATACTAATAATGATGTCTGGGGAATGGGGAACTAAGACTGGGTGGGCTGGTGACATATGCCCATATCTGTTCCAGAAGACAGGATCTGATACTGGAAGAGAGAGATAGCATGCCAGCCAGCCAAATTAAGAAAGATATCATGCAGCACAATATGCTGTCACAGTTCACTGTTATCATCCACATTCTTGATTTTCTGAACATGCAATTCCAAAAACGTCCCATACTAAATTTAATGCAAAACCTCCATGTACAGTTCATCCCTCAAAAGACAACCCACATTGTCTTAAAGTTTAGTATCTTTGGGCCATATGCTTTCTTCTCAGTCAGGTGGAAATCGGGTTCCTCCTGGTCCTGCAATGCAAATATCATTTTTAAAAAACTTTTATTTATTTTTGGCTGCGTTGGGTCTTCATTGCTGCGCGTGGGCTTTCTCTAGTTGTGGCGAGCGGGGGCTACTCTTCGTTGCAGTGTGCAGGCTTCTCCTTGTGGTGGCTTCTCTTGTTGCAGAGCATGGGCTCTAGGCGCGCAGGCTTCAGTAGTTGCAGCACACAGGCTCAGTAGTTGTGGCTCGCGGGCTGTACAGCTCAGGCTCAGTAGTTGTGGCGCAAGGGCTTAGTTGCTCTGCGGCATGTGGGATCTTCCTGGACCAGAGATTGAACCCGTGTCCCCCGCACTGGCAGGCGGATTCTTATCCACTGCTCCACCAGGGAAGTCCCGCAAATATCACCTAAATTGCTTCCCTTGCAGTGAAGTTCTTTAGTGATTCAATCTTGCTGCCCGTGAGTCTGCACATGTGAGAAACAAGTCTCCCTCATCCAACATGTTTTAGGACGGCACCAGTTCAGCCACCAACTTCTTATTGGCCTCATTATGGAGCCTGGGTATTGCCTTAGGCTTTGACCGTTCACAGGCTTGTTTCCAAGTTGGGTTTTTCTGGCGATACAACTCCCTTCAGATCTCAGATGGCTTTTTGCCAATTCATACCTGGGGATTCCATAAACTAGGCCCCAATACCAGAAATCTTACCCAGCCCTGTAGTTTCTGTCTCTTAGCAACAGATCTCAGCTTTGCCCATCCTATAGGCTCTCAATTTACTGTATCCCATAACGGCTACCCTGACCCTCGGCTGTAACCCAGTGGATAGTGTTTTCCCATGGGCAAGATTACTAATTATATTTGGCAGGGAATAGCACAGTTGTTTAAGAAGAAGGGACAAGGGAAACAGGGTTTCCTAATTTTTACCAAGTTTCTGGTGTGATTCCTGCCTCCTTCCTTTGTTATCAATTTTAGATTGGAACATAGATTTCAGCTTTTTCAAATCAGTGAGAAGAATTATTATTTGACCCTCAGTGGTCCTGGATTGCTGGCTCGAGGCAGAAAGGGCCTCCCAGTATGCTGTTGCCTTTCTGCTTTCAGATAAGTGAGTTTGGATTCAAGCTTGTCCCTTCCTCTTTGTTTAGCAGGGTTCTTCCTAGTGTCTCCATGTTTGCATTATCCCGGTTTGTCAGTACATCCAGAGAAATGGGGTACCATGTTTGACTGGGCCTGGGTCACGGGTCCACGTCCAATTTGATGGAGTCTCCTGGAAAAAGGGACAAGGTGTGGGAATGCTGAGGTAGACTACAATTTAGTACTTCATATAAAAATCATCAAATCTATGGACTTCCGTGGCAGTCCAGTGGTTAGGACCCCGTGCTTCCACTGCAGGGGGCACGGGTTCGATGCCTGGTCGGGGAACTGAGATCCCGCATGCTGGTGGCACAGGTCAAAAAAAAAAAAAAAAAATCTAATCTAAAACTGAAAATATATGAGGAGAAAAGTTTCTTAGGATCACACCCTCATGCTTAAAAATTGCAAGGTGATCTCAAATAGAATGAGAAAGAGCCAGAACCAGAGAACAAGGAAAACAGCAGAAGACTTTGTCACTCCGTCTTCACAACATCAGAAATGCAAGAGCCAATCCTATAAATATTCAGTAGCTTCCTTAGCTTTTGTCAACCGGCAGCTTCCAAATTTTTGACAGATGAGAGTCTAGATTTCAAAAGTACTTTTAAAAGGTGCATCAACCAGTGTTCTACCCATCATTCTCATCTACATATATGTTTTGTTTTTATAACACTGTTATTAAAATCTTGTTTGTAGATTTACATTAACATTTAGTGGCCAACTATATTCACAACCTAGAGATTTCCCCTCCTTCTACCAGCTTTGCACCTCCTCACCCAGAAACTCTCTTTGTTCCAGCCTCTTTGGTTTTGCATCTTGGTTCTCTGTCTTGTTTTCCCAGATAGCCCCAAGTCCAATCCAGATCCCTGGAACTGTGAGCCTGGCCTCTTTATTCATGGAGATAGACTGGAAAATATAACTTCAACACTCTGCTAAATTTTTTGTTTAAAAAAACTTAAAATTTCAGAGTAATTTTAGACTTACAGAAAAGTTGCAAAGAACTGAGAGTCCCTATATCCTCCATCCAGTGTTCCTTAATGTTAACACCTTACCTAGCCAGGGTATATTTGTCAAAACTAGGAAATTAACATTAATACGTTATTATTAAGTAAACTCCAGACTGTATATGTATTTCACCATATACTTCCACTAATGTTCTTTTCTATTCCAGGATCCAATCCAGGAGAGCACAATGAATTTAATCTGCTAAATTTTAAAACAAATTATTTTTCAAGTCATTTCCAATTAAGCTGTGACAGTTATGAAGAATTTGGCATTTTAATATTTAAGATAAACAATTCATTAGCAAAAACAACACAAGTTGTCAAGATGTCATTAGTTCTGTGATTATGAGCTCCTCTGGGGAGGAGTCTCTATTATCTGTTTGGCACATTTTATCTATATATAGTTTCATACATTCTCTACAGCAGGGGTCCCTAACCCCTGGGCTGTGGACTGGTACAGGTCCGCAGCCTGTTAGGAACTAGGCCGCACAGCAGAAGGTGAGCGGCGGGGGAGCCACTCCCCATGGCTTGCGTCACCGCCTGAACCATCTCCCTACACCCCTCCTTTCGTGGAAAAATTGTCTTCCACAAAACCAGTCCCTGGTGCCAAAACGTTTGGGGACCCCTGCTCTATAGATGTAGTTTTCACAGCAGTAAAATGTAAGTACAAGAAAATTCAAAGCATTCTAACTTTTAGGGGAAAACAGTTTCATTCTTCCTAATGTAATTAGTAGAGTTAGAATTTTATTCCAGTGACATGCTGTAAAGGTAGTGGGAGTATAATTTATGAAAACATTACAGGTCTGATGCAATCATCACAGTCTAAGCTACAGAAACCACAAAAGAACACAGGACCAGATTCCTGTCCAGTCAACTTCTCCAGGGGGACAAACACTTGCCAACAAAACCCAAAAGTTCTCTTTAAGAAAAGAATGCTCTCTCTAGGAGTAATACCTGGAGGAATTTGAGGGAAACTGAAAGTTACTTGCTTCCCCACCCCCTGTACCCCATGGCTTGCGGGATCTTAATTCTCCTACCAGGGATTGAACCCATGCCCCCTTTGATGGAAGCGCCGAGGCCTAACCACTGGACCGCCAGGGAATTCCCTGCATTTTTACATAAAGCTATTTTCAGACCTATTGAGGCTATCTTGACATAGGGCCTATTTTTTTAAATTACATGTATTTCATTTTAAGAGAACAATATTGTGGGTATTATAACAAAAGAGCTATAAAGAAGTCTACTTGAAGTCAGTTCAAGGACTTATCCAATCCAAGAGAAATACAGAGCTTTGCTAAGTATTATTCCATCTTGTTCCTAACACAATTAATAGTTATCTTCAGGTGCCGTCATCAATTACAGGATGACATGTAAAATTTCTGTAGAAGTCTCTCTCTTTCCCCATCCCAGAAAAAAATTAAAGACATCTAAGTGAAGACACGTGAGATAAGTAACAAGAAACAACAAAATATTTTGCCAAGCATTATCCTATAAAGGCGGCCAATAAAGATATTATATATTCAGATTTTCACTTAGCAGTTTGTTTTCTGGAGGAATAAGGAATACAGTAATTTACCTAATTAAAAAAAAGAAAAACTTAAAAAAAAGGAAAAAAGAATATTTACATAGTGCCTTATTGCTTTCTAATCACTTGCTCATCCATGATATATTGAATAGTTAAATGATGACTTTATATTTTAGGCACAGATGTCATGGATGCTGGCACAAAGTACAGAATGTCTAATTGTGCTCTGATGTCACTTCACATGTAACCTCCTCCATGAAGTCTTCTGATTGCTCCCAGCCCCTGCATTTGCATCAAGGAAGAATTTGCATTCTTTCCTTTGTGCTCCCAAGATACATGGCCACTTTTACATAATTCTATGATAGCACTTCTTGCGTTGTCATCTCTCTTAGAGACAGCCTCTTACTCAACTTTTTATCTTCATAGGTAAGTTGCAGTGTTATTGGCTGAATTGTGTCCCCGTCAAACGCATGTGTTGAAGCCCTAATCCCCTGTACCTCAGAATGTGACTGTATTTGGAAATGGGAGTCTTTAAAGAGGTGACTGAGCTAGAATGAGGCCATTGGGGTGGGCCCTAATCCAATCTGACTGGTATCCTTATAGGAAGAAAAAATGTGGAGACAACAAAGAGACACCAGAGACAAGCATGCACAGAAGAAAGACCACATGAGGACACAGTAGGAAGACCGCCATCTGCAAGACAAGCAGAAAGGCCTCAGAAGAAACCAAACCTGCTGACATCTTGATCTTGGACTGCTATCCTCCAAAACCATGAGGAAATTAATTTCTACTTAAGTCATTCAGTCTGTGGTATTTAGTTACAGTAGCCCTAGCAAACTAATACAGATAGTCACAGGTAAATGATATACAGTAAGTGCTTAAAAATAGTAGCTATTATGTGTAATCTGCAGTTATTTTATATATATATATATATATATATATATATATGCCCTCTTGTATATAGATTATGCATATGCTTAGCAAGTTTTAGGAATTTATGTGCATTCATGTCTGTTTTATGGCTGTCTTTAGGTTCTATGGGTGCTTCTTTGTGTGTTAGGCAGTTGAGTGTATTATTTTTCAAAGGTTTGCCTGCAAGAAATTTTGAAAGGATTCTTACCCATTACAAAGACTTCTATCATGGATAAAATTGATTCCCTGAGGTAAATAATTTTGTTTTACAATTCAGTTGTGCAAACATTTTATTCAGATAAAGGGCATAGAAAATTTCAGGATTCAAATTAATTCAGGAGATAAGTAGCTCTGGATTTAATTTTTCAATTATTTTTTCATAAATATTTATTAATGTTTTCATAATTCATTTTATTTTATCATAAGAAAAACACAGATTGCGGAAATAAAGAGTTGATAATTTTTGATAAAACCATGAGGACAAAAATTCTTAGAAAAATCTTATTCACAAAATTTCATGTCCTGCCTGTATGATTCGTGGACCAAAGAAAAAAAGGTAAATGCAATCATCCCATTCTCTGTTCTCAACACTGCAAGCGCTTCGACTCAACATTTACCTTGTCATGAGGGCCATGGATGATCTGGCTGCAGACTACCTGTTCTAATTTTCTACCTTGTTCCCCTTTCTTTCTGTTCTTTAGGCTCAGAAGCATCCCTGTGGATTCTGAAACAAGATGAACTAATTCTACTTGTCAGAAGGACTGCTTTTCCTGAGAGTCACATGACTTACTCTTCCCCTCCATTCCAATCTATACTTCAAAGTCATGGGATAAGGGAGGTCTTCCCTGTTCATCCAGCAAAAGAGCATCCCCTGTCATTCTCCATCTCCTTAACTTTTTTTTTTTCCCGGAGCATCTATTATATACCGGGGCATTATGTCTTTGTTTATCTGCTTTTTTTCTGCTATATAACAAAGTGATTCAGCTCTACGAATACATATATCCCCATATCCCCTCCCTCTTGCGTCTCCCTCCCACCCTCCCTATCCCACCCCTCTAGGTGGACACAAAGCACCGAGCTGATCTTCCTGTGCTATGTGGCTGCTTCCCACTAGCTATCCACTTTACATTTGGTAGTGTATATGTGGCAATGCCACTCTCTCACTTCATCCCAGCTTACCCTTCCCCCTCCCCACGTCTTCAAGTCCATTCTCTATGCCTGTGTCTTTATTTATGTCCTGCCTCTAGGTTATTAAGAACCTTTTCTTTTTTTATTTAGATTCCATATATATGTGTTAGCATACGGTATTTGTTTTCTTTCTGACTTACTTCATTCTGTGTGACAGACTCTAGGTCCATCCACCTCACTACAAATAACTCAATTTCGTTTCTTTTTATGGCTGAGTGATATTCCATTGGGTGTATGTGCTACATCTTCTTGATCCATTCATCTGTTGATGGACACAAAGGTTGCTTCCATGTCCTGTCTATTGTAAATAGTGCTGCAATGAACATTGTGGTACACGACTCTTTTTGAATTCTGTTTTTCTCAGGGTATATGCCCAGTAGTGGGATTGCTGGGTCGTAGGGTAGTTCTATTTTTAGTTTTTTAAGGAACCTCCATAATGTCCTCCATAGTGACTGTATCAATTTACATTCCCACCAACAATGCAAGACGGTTCCCTTTCTCCACACCCTCTCCAGCATTTATTGCTTGTACATTTTTTGATGATGGCCATTCTGACTGGTGTGAGGTGATACCTCATTGTAGTTTTGATTTGCATTTCTCCAATGATTAGTGATGTTGAGCATCCTTTCATGTGTTTGCTGGCAATCTGTATATCTTCTCTGGAGAAATGTCAATTTAGGTCTTCTGCCCATTTTTAGATTGGGTTGTTTGTTGTTTTGCAACTGAGCTGCATGACCTGCTTGTATATTTTGGAGATTAATCCTTTGTCAGTTGCTTAGTTTGCAAATATTTTCTCCCATTCTAAGTGTTGTCTTTTCATCTTGTTTATAGTTTCCTTTGCTGTGCAAAAGCTTTTAAGTTTCATTAGGTCCCATTTGTTTATCTTTGTTTTTATTTCCATTTCTCTAGCAGGTGGGTCAAAAAGGATCTTGCTGTGATTTATGTCATATAGTGTTGGCTTATGTTTTCCTCTAAGAGTTTTATAGTGTCCAGTCTTTCATTTAGGTCTTTACTCAATTTTGAGACTATATTTTTTGTATGGTGTTAGAGAGTGCTCTAATTTCATTCTTTTGTGTGTAGCTGTCCAGTTTTCCCACTACCACTTATTGAAGGGCTGTCTTTTCTCCACTGTATATTCTTGCCTCCTATATAAAAGATAAGGTGACCATATGTGCATGAGTTTATCTCTGGGCTTTCTCTCCTGTTCCATTGATCTATATTTCTGTTTTTGTGTCAGCACCATACTGTCTTGATTACTGTAGCTTTGTAGTATAGTCTGGAGTCAGGGAGCATGATTCCTCCAGCTCCGTTTTTCTTTCTCAAGACTGCTTTGGCTATTAGGGTTCTTTTGTGTTTCCATACAAATTGTGAAATATTTTGTTCTAGTTCTGTGAAAAATGCCGTTGGTAGCTTGATAGGGTTTGCATTGAATCTGTAGATTGCTTTGGGTAGTATAGTCATTTTCACAATGTTAATTCTTCCAGTCAAAGAACATGGTACATCTCTCCATCTGTTTGTATCGTCTTTAATTTCTTTCATCAGTATCGTACAGTTTTCTGCATACAGCTGTTTTGTCTTCTTAGGTAGGTTTATTCCTAGGTATTTTATTCTATTTGTTGTGGTGATAAATGGGAGTGTTTCCTTAATTTCTCTTTCAGATTTTTCATCATTAGTGTATAGGAATGCAAGATATCTCTGTGCATTAATTTGTATCCTGTTACTTTACCAAATTCGTTGATTAGCTCTAGTAGTTTTCTGGTAGAGTCTATAGGATTCTCTATGTATAGTATCTTGTCATCTGCAAACAGTGACACCTTTATTTTTTCTTTTCCGATTTGGATCCCTTTTTCTTCTCTGATTGCTGGGGCTAAAACTTCCAAAACAATGTTCAATAATAGTAGTGAGAGTGGGCAACCTTGTCTTGTTCCTGTTCTTAATGGAAATGGTTTCAGTATTTCACCACTGAGAACGATGTTGGCTGTGGGTTTCTCATATATGGCCTTTATTATGTTGAGGTAAGTTCCCTCTGTGCCTACTTTCTGGAAGGTTTTTATCATAAATGGGTGTTGAATTTTGTTGAAAGCTTTTTCTGCATCTATTGAGATGATCATATGGTTTTTCTCCTTCAATTTGTTAATATGGTGTATCACATTGATTGATTCGCGTATATTGAAGAATCCTTGCATTCCTGGGATAAACGCCACTTGATCATGGTGCACGATCCTTTTAATGTGCTGTTGGAGTCTGTTTGCTAATATTTTGTTGAGGATTTTTGCATCTATGTTCATCCGTGATATTGGGCTATAGTTTTCTTTCTTTGTGACATCTTTGTCTGGTTTTGGTATCAGGGTGATGGTGGCCTCGTAGAATGAGATTGGGGGTGTTCCTCCCTCTGCTATATTTTGGAAGAGTTTGAGAAGGATCTAAATGTTTGATAGAATTCACCTGTGAAGCCCTCTGGTGCTGGGCTTTTGTTTGTTGGAAGATTTTTAACCACAGTTTCAATTTCAGTGCTTGTGATTGGTTGGTTAATATTTTCTATTTCTTACTGGTTCAGTCTCAGAAGTTAGTGCTTTTCTAAGAATTTGTCCATTTCTTCCAGGTTGTCCATTTTATTGACATATAGTTGCTTGTAGTAATCTCTCACGATCCTTTGTATTTTTGCAGTGTCAGTTGTTACTTCTTCTTTTTCATTTCTAATTCTGTTGATTTGAGTCTTCTCCCTTTTGTTCTTGATGAGTCTGGCTAATGGTTTATCAATTTTGTTTATTTTCTCAAAGAACCACCTTTTAGTTTTATTGTTTTTTGCTACTGTTTCTTTCATTTCTTTTTCATTTACTTCTGATCTGATCTTTATGATTTCTTTCCTTCTGCTAACTTTGGAGTTTTTTTGTTCTTCTTTATCAAATTGCTTTAGGTGTAAGGTTAACTTGTTTATTTGAGATTTTTCTTGTTCCTTGAGGTAAGATTGTACTGCTATAAACGTCCCTCTTAGAACTGCTTTTGCTGCATCCCATAGGTTTTGGGTCATCATGTTTTCATTGTCATTTGTTTCTAGGTAGTTTTTGATTTCCTCTTTGATTTCTTCAGTAATCTATTGGTTATTTAGCAGTGTATTGTTGTGCCTCTATGTGTTTGCATTTTTTACAGATTTTTTCCTGTAATTGATATCTAGTCTCACAGTGTTGTGGTCAGAAAAGATACTTGATACGATTTCAATTTTCTTAAACTTGCCAAGGCTTGATTTGTGACCCAAGATATGATCTATTCTGGAGAATGTTTCATGAGCACTTGAAAAGAGAGTGTATTCCGTTTTTTTTGGTTGGAATGTCCTATAAATATCAATTAAGTCCATCTTGTTTAATGTGTCATTTAAAGCTTGTGTTTCCTTACTTATTTTCATTTTGGATGATCCTTCCATTGGTGAAAGTGGGGTGTTAAAGTCCCCTACTATGAATGTGTTACTGTCGACTTCCCCTTTTATGGCTGTTAGCATTTGCCTTGTGTATTGAGGTACTCATACATCGGGAGCATAAATATTTACTACTGCTATATCTTCTTCTTGGATTGATCCCTTGATCATTATGTAGTGTCCTTCTTTGTCTCTTGTAATAGTCTTTATTTTAAAGTCTATTTTGCCTGATATGAGAATTGCTACTCCAGCTTACGATTTCCATTTGCATGGAATATCTTTTTCCATCCCCTCACTTTCAGTCTGTATGTGTCCACAGGTCTGATGTGGGTCTCTTGTAGACAGCATATATACAGGTATTGTTTTTGTATCCATTCAGCCAGTCTATGTCTTTTGGTTGCAGCATTTAATCCATTTACATTTAAGGTAATTATCAATATGTATGTTCCTATTACCATTTTCTTAAATGTTTTGGGTTTGTTTTTGTAGGTCTTTTCCTTCTCTTGTGTTTCCTGCCCAGAGAAGTTCCTTTAGCATTTGTTGTAAAGCTGGTTTGGTGGTGCTGAATTCTCTTAGCTTTTGCTTGTCTGTAAAGGTTTTAATTTCTCCGTCAAATCTGAATGAGATCCTTGCTGGGTAGAGTAATCTTGGTTGTAGGTTTTTCCCTTTCATCACTTTAAATATGTCCTGCCAGTCCCTTCTGGCTTGCAGAGTTTCTGCTGAAAGATCAGTTGGTAACCTCATGGAGATTCCCTTGTCTGTTATTTGTTGTTTTTCCCTTGCTGCTTTTAATATTTTTTCTTTGTATTTAATTTCTGATAGTCTGATTAATATGTGTCTTGGTGTGTTTCTCCTTGGATTTATCGTGTATGGGACTCTGTTCTTCCCGGACTTGATTGACTACTTCCTTTCCCATATTAGAGAGGTTTTCAATTATAATCTCTTCAAATATTTTCTCAGTTTCTTTTTTTTTCTCTTCTTCTGGAACCCCTATAATTCGAAAGTTGGTGTGTTTAATGTTGTTCCAGAGAGTCTCTGAGACTGTCCTCAATTCTTTTCATTCTTTTTCTTTATTTTGCTCTGCGGTAGTTATTTCCACTATTTCATCTTCCAGGTCACTTATCCATTCTTCTGCCTCAGTTATTCTGCTATTGATTCCTTCTGGAGAATTTTAAATTTCATTTATTGTGTTGTTCATCACTGTTTGTTTACTCTTTTGTTCTTCTAGGTCCTTGTTAACTGTTTCTTGTATTTTCTCCATTCTATTTCCATGATTTTGGACTATCTTTACTATGATTACTCTGAATTCTTTTTCAGGTAGACTGCCTATTTCCTCTTCATTTGTTTGGTCTGGTGGGTTTTTACCTTACTCCTTCATCTGCTGTGTGTTTCTCTGTCTCATTTTGCTTAACTTACTGTGTTTGGGGTCTCCTTTTTGTAATCTGCAGGTTTGTAGTTCCTGCTGTTTTTGGTGTTTTCTTCCAGTGGCTAAGGTTGGTTCAGTGGGTTGTGTAAGTTTCCTGGTGGAGCGGACTGCTGACTGTGTTCTGGTGAATGAGCCTGGATCTTGTCTTTCTGGTGGGCAGGACCGAGTCTGGTGGTGTGTTTTGGGGTGTCTGTGACCTTATGATTTTAGGCAGTCTCTCTGCTAATGGGTGGGGTTGTGTTCCTGTCTTGCTAGTTGTTTGGCATGGGGTGTCCAGCACTGGAGATTACTCGTCATTGAGTGGAGCTGGGTCTTAGTGTTGAGATAGAGATCTCTAGGAGAGCTCCCACCGATTGATATTACGTGGGGCTAGGAGGTCTCTGCTGGACCAATGTCCTGAACTCGGCCCTCCCACCTCAGAAGCTGGGAGTGCAGAGTTTATTGAATAACAATTAAATAAAATGAAAATTCAGTTCCTCAATGTACTAGCCACATTTCAAGTGCTGCATAGGCACATGTGGCAGGTGGCTTCTGTATTGGACAGTGCCTCCTGGCCATACTTGATTGGAGCAGCAGCAGCCTTCTAACCACAGCTCAGCCAATCAGTTTCTCCCTTCCAGGAATTTGAATTTTGAACTGAGGTACGTACACAGAGATGGGAAAAGTTTGGCTCTGAATCATGTTAGTGGCAGAATTCCACAAGGAACGTCTGTGAGCAGCTGTTGTTAGGGTCCCCAGAGCTTCCCTGCCTTCTGCCCTTCCAGAGGCCTGGTTGGTGGTTCAATTCTTCTTTGGATTCTGTGAGAGAGCCTAATATATTTCCAATAAGTTTTTAATTTTCCCTTGAGCCAGGTCAAGCTGGTTTCTGTTACTTGTAATGACATTAATAAAAAAATAAAATAAACAAAAACTCATAACAAATTTCTTTAAAAGGAGATGCGTATGAGTACATAATTATGCAGAAGGGTATATACATTTATGCAAAACTGCTTTGAATACCTTAGAAAAATCATAATTGTCCAGGCTATTATCAACTCTCAACAGAATGGAGCAGTATGTAGATGATTCAAAACAGTAAATTGATACAAAAAGAGCATCTATTTGATTCTGGAATGCATTTGTGTGAATTGGGGTGGGGATGGGGGCAGAGCAGAAACAAGATACAGCTTCCTAATTGTTTTACAGAGAATTTAATCAGCATGAATTCTCCAAGAATGACGTTGATCACACAGCAGGTGCTTGATAAATGCATGTTGATTAATTGACTTAGAATACACCAGCTGTCGGTGAAAGAATGTGATCCACAATCAAACCACTTCACAGAAGAAAGCCAGGATGGCTTTTAAAATTAGTAACAATGTGGAATTCTACATGCAAATAATCCAGAGATGGTGTTGCTGTCTTTGGTTATCTTCCTAAATGAGAAGAAGATAATCATACTCTGCTTTGGGAGGAAGGTATTTAGTGTTTAAGGCTGTAAACCTAGGTAAACATATTCTCCAGTCATTTGCTCCCAGTATCTGGAAGGCCTTTAGGTTGCATACACCACATCTGTGGGAATGAGGGGGTAGGAGAGGCAGATATAATTATAAATGATCTCTCCTGATCCTGGGGAGTTTTGATTTTCATCTCTTCTCAGCATCAGATAAGCAATACTTACATTTCACAGGGTAGAAAAAGAAAAGTTAAAAGACGTTTCAGAATACCATGTTTAAGTGGATGGAGGTGAACTTAATTAAGCCTCTAGTATTAGTACCCGTTTACAAAAAGTATCAGAATAAAAATACACACAGGGATACAATCAGCCAAATCCAGAATACGGAAAATCCTACAGAACAAATGACCTGGTGTTTTCAACAAATAATAAATTCTATAATTACCATATATTATAAATGGCACAATTACATTGGAGGGTAGTCGTGCCTCTGGTAGACCTTGTTTTAGGGTGGGTTCCCTCCACACAAATTCTAGCATGGAGAGTTGCATGCAGAACTTCATTAGAGAGATACCTCTGAGTGGGTAAGGAAGGTGGGACTGAACAGTGGAGAAGCTGACCCTGGTGAGGTTTCAACTGAGGCCTCAGTCATCCCATGGGGATTTCTGGAGGGGGGATGACCCTTCAGAGTTGTCCCAAATTGAGGCAAGGGGCCAGATTTTGTATTCATTTGATATGCGCTTCCTCCTAGTAGGGGGTATAACCTTGGGAGAGGCAGATCCCTGCAGCCAAGAGGTGTTCCCACCAGGGGAGGTGGCTGTGAGACAACAGCAGTCAATATTCCCAGCAGCCTGGGGATGAGAGTGCCGGCCCTGAAGGACTCTCATTGGAGCACAATAGTATTCAGTTCAATGCAATGTGGTATAAAACAGAATTAAGTTTTGAGATTATTAGTGACACTTAGCCAATCTTTAACCCATAATTTGCACAATAATAGCTATTTTATTTAAAAATTCTAACGGAATATCACTGTACCATAAAAATTCTGGCATTTAGTCAGTTGCTATAGGGAAATAAACTATTGTGTTATATTCACTTGTTAAACACTTTAGTTGTACTGCCAGTTTTGGAACACTGGGTTGGGGGACACTTTGTTCATTTGCTTCTCAGGCTGCCATAGTTGTTCTCCTCACTGGCCTTTCCTTCCTGGCTTCCTCTGATGATTTCTCATATCTGGCCTGTGAATTTTGGAATGCTGTAAGGCTTAGCTCTTAGACGTCCTTTTTTCCTTTTTGAAAAAAATCTTACCATCATTTCCTAAATATCCCCATGCAGACTCATGGCTTTAAATATCATGTATATTTAAATGATGATGATTCACAGATATTTATCTCCAGCCTAGTCTACTTCCCTGAACTCCAGACTGGTACATCTAGATACTGGTACATCTAGACAGTCAACATCTCTACTTGATTATATACACACTAGTTGGTTATCAACACACATCTTAAACTTGACGTTGTCAAACCAAGTCCCTTACTTTCCCCCACTCCCATCCCCTGCAAAACTGCTTCCTCCTGCTGTCTTCAAATGCCTCAGCAAATAACAACCTCACTCTCCTAGCTGCTCAAGCCAGAAATCTTGGACTCATTCCTGAGTATTTTAAAGAAAACTTTGGACATTATGTCAATTCACTCATAGATACTTCATTATATATCTCTAATTGATAAATTTTTTTTCCCCAAGTCATCATCATGCCTAACAAAATTAATGTTATTGTTTAATATCATTTAATAACCGGTCTATATTCAAACGTCCCTAACTTTCACAAAGATGTCATTTTACAGTTGCCTTGCTCAAATTGGGGTTGAAATAAAAGAGAAAGTCAACAAACAAATATGAAATATGTCAGGTGGTAATCAATACTGCAGAGTAGGGGGGTAAATAGTACAGAGTAGAAGGGACTAGTTAGTTGGTTGGCTATTTAACCCAGAGTGCTCAGGAAAGGCCTCTCTGATAAAGTAACATTTGAGTTTAGAATAGTGTTTTAAGGAAGAAATGACCAACTATGTCATATGATGCAAATGGGTTAAATGCAAGGTGAAGACTCATTGTTTAGAATTAGGGAAGTAACCATCAAAAAGCCTTGAAACAGAAACAATTAAAAGTGATTCCTCCTGGGAAATCGAATTAGGGGTGGGAGGGGATGGGACAGTAGACTATGGTTTCATCATAAGCCCTATTACATTGTTTTTTCCATGTGTGATTACTGTGATAAAATGTTTTAAAATAATGACATTTTAAGAAAGCAAGAATGGGTTACAATTCATAGTGCCTGTACAAGCACAATAAAAACCTGGTGTTTGAATTATGTCAGTTTCACAGTGATTCCAGAGTGGAACTGGTTATTACAGGATCTACCAGCAGGAACAGCAGAGGAGCCTCATGTAGAGGGGGAAGGGAGAGGGGATGCTGGAGACGGGGTGGGGGCGGGGGGTGGAGAGAAATAAGCTTACTGAAATAAAAGGTTTGGCTGTTAGAGTAATTTTGAGTATGGTACAGTGTATTGATCATATTATTTGCTATCCAATTGTGTCTTAGGAACTTGAGCCAAAGCTCTGGGGAAAGACGGCTATTAATTTAGAAAAGAGTGAAATCCCTGGAGCCTCTGAAGGTGTGAGATGTGCAACGCAGCACTGCTCTGTGGGCGTCTGGAGGTAGCAGGAGATATTGCTCATGGCTCGGCAGACTAGGGACCCAGGCTTCAGACGTACCAAGAAGGATCCTCCTGGGAACCCCAGGACTCCTTGCAGAAGCCCATGAAATACCTGGTGGATTTTGAGAGCTGAGGTCTTGCATTGCTGTGGGTGTAGGCTAAGCTAGAAAAATACTGTTTTCTTAATGCTATTATAATCCATAGCAGCCACAGCCTGGCATGGCCTGTAAAGACGTGATCAGCATAGCTGATTTTGTAGAAAAAGCATTAAGGGAGACAAACAGTATTTTATCATGATTAAAGATACATTTAAAAATGGAAACATATATGCTATAATGGTAAGTCTCAGATGTAATCCAACAATAAAACAGAGTTTTGAATTGACAGAGATGCAAGGATAAACCTTTTTGGTTGAGGCATTATGGGGGATAACATGGGGTTAGATTCTACTATTGTTTCCTACTACTGATTGCCCTGCCTTTGAAAGGATTATGTGATCAGGTTTAGCCTTATGACTTGCATTGGCCTAAGGAATGCATGGAGAAATGATGTATGCCCCACATCTGAGCAGACGCTTTAAGAGACATCCTGTGGTTCAGCCATGGAACAGTGTGTCTCGCATAGAGGCTGTTCCTTCAGTCTACATCCTGAAATAAAGATCCCAGAACAGAGCTGTAGCCAACAGGTGCAGTAAAGGAGCACTAAACCATTGCTGCTGTAAGCCACAAGGATTAGGGGGATGGTTTGTTCCACAACATAACCTAGTGAAAGCTAACTAATACACAGTATAATCGTCAAACCCTTTTGCTACCAATACCTAGAAAAGCTAACTGAGTTATAATAAACATAATTTTAAATTCACATTTAAACTCCACCAGGACCTCAAATTAAGGGGATACTAAAACAAAGGGTAAATGCTTGAAATGATACTGCAGCTATAAATAGTAATAAGGAAAAAAAAGCAAGAAATTAACATAAAAAAATCTAGGAAAGGAAATGGGTAATATCTTAAGAACAAGCACAAAAAGGGAAATATTAAAAATAAAAGCAGAAATGAAAAAATTGAGCAATAGAAAGCAGAACACTAAATACATGTACCCAACGACTGTATCTATTCATTTAAAAATTGTTTCTAAAATGTATCCCTTCCCTGTTGTGGTCCCTCTCTCTTACTGTTAGGCTTAATTTACAAACTGTCATGGATTTGATGTTCGCTTTGAGAAAACAAAAACATTTTTAGTATGCCAATAAATAACATTTAATAACAATGAATTAAGGTTACATATAGAAACTATTTAAATTCTGAACAAATTCTGCTTCCTTTAAAAATGAAACCGAATTGGGACTTCCCTGGTGGTCCAGTCATTAAGACTCTGCACTTCTGCTGCAAGGGGTGTGGGTTTGATCCCTGGTTGGGGAACTGAGATCCCACATGCCATGAGGCGTGGCCAATAAATAAATAAATTAATTAAACAGAATATATTCTCCATCAGAAACTCTACATCTTGACCATAGAGTTGTCATGATCAAGGTCAGTGTTTTTCAGCTGAAGGTTGCAACCTGCTAGTGAATCATGAAATCAGTTTAGTAGGTTGAAATTTACACTAATAAAATAGAAGAGAATAGAATTGAAAATATCAGAGTGTAATACACTGTAGTAAAGCTAAATACTGTTTCAAGAAACATTAGTTTCAATTATATAATTTGTGTGTGTGGGAATGTGTCTATGTCCTAGGTTGAAATAAAAATGTGTATCTTACTGTAGGAGGGCTGGAGTCAAAAAAAGTTTGAAAGTCACTGATTTAGGTCCCTGAAATTGAAAGTAATGTTCAAAATATTTCACAACTGGTTAAGTTGGGTGTAGCCCAGTCAGAACTAAAGCTGGGGACTTCCGTGGTGGTCCAGTGGGTAAGACTCTGCACTTCCAGTGCAGGGGGCCTGGATTCGATCCCTGGTCAGGGAACTAGATCCCAGATGCATAACGCAACTAAGACCCGGCACAGACAAAATCAATAAATAAATAAGAACTAAAGCTGGCTGCTGTGTTGGGACAGGGCTCCAGGGAACTTCGCCATGCCAGGGGTTACCCCTTTGTTACTGGATTGAGAGTCCCAAGAGGAGGGTCAGGATGGCTGAGGCAGCAGTGGGCTTGGGGCAATGGCTTTGTAGGTATATCAGTTATTTATTTTTGCAGTAACAAGTTGCCATAAACCTAGAGGCTTAAAATAACACAAATTTATTACCTTACTGTTCCGTAGGTCAGAAATTAGGCACAGGTTTCACTGACCTGAAGTCAAGGTATTAACACAGCTATCTTTCTTTCTGGAGGCTCCAAGAGAGAAACTGCTTCCTTGCCTTTTTCAACTTCTAGAGGCTGCTTACATTCCTTTATTTATGGCCCCCTTCCTCTGTCTTCAAAGCCATCAATATGGGCTTCCTTGGTGGTGCAGTAGTTGAGAATCTGCCTGCCAATGCAGGGGACACGGGTTCGAGCCCTGGTCTGAGAGGATCCCACATGCCACGGAGCAACTGGGCCCATAAGCCACAACTACTGAGCCTGCGCGTCTGGAGCCTGTGCTCCGCAATAAGAGAGGCCACGACGGTGAGAGGCCCGCGCGCTGCGATGAAGAGTGGCCCCCGCTTGCCACAACTGGAGAAAGCCCTCGTGCAGAAATGAAGACCCAACACATCCAAAAATAAATAAATAAATACATAAATTTATTTTTTTAAAAAGCCATCAATATTACATCTCCCCTCCGCCCTTCTTGCATGGTCACATCTCACTCTAATCACAGCTGAGAAAAAGTCCACTTTTAAAGACCCATGTAATTAGATTGAGCCCACTGGATAATCCAGAATAATCTCCTTATTTTAAGATCCTTAATCGCATCTGAAAAATCCTTTTTTTGCCATTTAAGAGAACACTTTCACAGGTTCTAGATGTGCAGGAAGTGGACATCTTGGGGACCATCATTCTTCCTACCACCATAGGTATGAAAATGTCTCGTTATTTGAAGAAACAGCACAGCCACACCTGTGCAGACTGCCTGACTGGAACTAAGTACAGATCATCTGTGAAACGACCCCTCTTGAATCTCTATGCAGTTCTCTGTGACTGTGTCTTGAATGTTCACCCTATTATCTCCAAGAGGAGAGAGGGTTAAGTTTAAGTTACACAAACCAATATAACTTAATCCACTGCTTTCACCTTTCCAGTATTTTCCTAGGAGGATTAACTATGAAATGGGTTGACTACTTCAGACCCAGGAGAACTGGGAGAGAATGGTGCACAAACTTAAGAAAAGTATCTGACAGAAATACTCTTCTTTTTATCATGTGAAAATTTAAATATATATATGAACTTATTTCCATATTAATTTTCATTGATCATATAGTATGCATTTCATGATGACAGCAAGTAGCAGCTTTAAAAAAATGAAGCTCTAGAAAGATATTTCAACTTTAATAATTCTAAAACATTTCATAATTCTGAAAGAAGTTTCTAGAACAGCACTGCAGAGTGGTATCCCACAAAATATAGTCATAAATTTGAGATACATATATATTATATATGTATATATAATATATATACACACATGTCCTGGCAGGAGCAAAGTTCATTTTAAAAGATAATGCTCTACATTCATAAGATTAAAAAAATTAAATTTGCTTTACTATAGACTAGAATTTTCAGAAGAATCTTTGAAAGGATCTATATATGTTTAGCCATAGAGTAATCATCCTGTTCAGCATTGCTCATTGAATGTTTTTTATGCCAACTAACAAAATAGGAATTAACTCATTTTTGAGTCATATAAGCCATAAAGCCCCAGTGAACTCTAATAAAGCATTTTGTGAATCAGAGTGAAAGTGGTGGAAATATAAAGAAGTTAAAAAAAAATTCCACATCAGGTATCAACTGATGGTAATGTGAGCCTTTTACAAACTCTAGTGGATGTGCCTGGATGGAATATGAAAGGAAGTTAATTTGGGGATGACTCTATTTGGCTGTTTCACTTGTCTAAAGACACTGAAGGTGCTAATTTATGTAGCTTTGTATTTTTGCTGACTCATTTTTCTTCCATTATACAGGAGAATTTGCATATAATTAGCAAGCTAGATTCCTGCCTCACCCCCAGCTTCTTATGAAACTCATTGGCTCTTGCTACTCAGACAAAAAGAAAGGTTTTTATTGTTGCCCTACCTCCACCCTCAATTTTAGAGACAAAATATTTTTTTTATTAGAAAGAGGAAGTCTTTTTCAAAATCCATACTGGCCTTTCATCAAGTTAATTATCCATGTGTCTGCCCCTGGACCTGTTCTGTCCTGTCCATTCTTCCCCTTTTCAACCATCCTTGACTCTCTGTCTTGTGCTAGTACCATCTTAATAAGTCTCAAAAGCAAGATTTCCCAAGAAATGAAGGGAAAGTGATTATTGCTATACACTTATCCAATCCATTCAGAAGTAATTTTATACCTAATGTAATTGATTAAAATGATTAAGGATCTACCTGAGAATATTACTGTGCCAATTATTTTTCTGCTGGCACAATGCCATACTCTCTCTCCCTTCTGTATTCCATAATCGTAGGGGCTAGAAGCCTGTAACTCCATTCCCCAGAATCCTTTACTAACTGGCTTCCGGTCAGGTTTGGCCAATGGGAGTCACTGGCGGGAGAAAAGAAGAAGCCATTTTAAGACTGGTACCAGTGGTAGAGGGGTCTCAACAGCAGATTCAGCACGGGCCACAGGGTGCCCGTTCTGTGGAGGTGGAGTTCCTGCACGGCTACCCAGTAACCTCTGGCAGCAAATGCAGCTGCAGGGCTCCAGCCTAAGCACGGTGGTAGCAGCTTTCTCAACTCTGGGCAACATTCCTTCTTTTTTCCTCTAGCCCTCCCAACACCTTTGTAACCATTTCTTAGAATTAAATCCCTTTCTGTTTGAACTACATACAGTGGTTTCTGTTTTCCTGACTGGACTGATTGAATGATTATAGACCAAATTATTTCCTAAAGTATCAGAGCTTTGGGAAATTGCAACGTTTATAAGTGAAAATAGTGGAACATTTCTCTGGAAACCACTGCTCCCCATGAACTGTTATCAGGCAAGTTTTACACAGTTCTTAGTCTTAAGCACATCAGGCTCCACACAAATGTAATGGATCATGGAGTTTGAATCCTGTTTTGGGGGTACAAATGAGATAGCCAGTGCATGGTTTGGATACCCTGAACATTGGCTATGGGCATCAGTGAAAGTCCTTGGCCTATGGGTAATACAAATAGCTCGGTTTATCTGCTGTTCAGATACTCCAGACTAAGATCTCAGAGTCTGGTAGTTCCTTGAAAATTCATTGAGAATATTTAGTAATTTGCAAGTGGGGAATTTCCATTTTTGGGAGAGGAATACAGAATACTTAAAAAAAATAAATTTATTTATTCATTAATTTTGGCTGCATTTGGTCTTCATTGCTGCGCGCGGACTTTCTCTCTAGTTGTGGCAAGCGGGGGCTACTCTACATTGCGGTGCACGGGCTTCTTATTGCGGTGGCTTCTCTTTGTTGTGGAGCACGCACTCTAGGCCCACAGGCTTCAGTAGTTGTGGCACGCAGGCTCAGTAGTTGTGGTACACGGACTTAGTTGCTCCCCGGCATGTGGGATCTTCCCGGACCAGGGATCGAACCCGTGTCCCCTGCATTGGCAGGTGGATTCTTAACCACTGCACCACCAGGGAAGTCCCCAGAATGCTTTAAAGAGCTTAGAAAAATGTTTGGAAATAGGTGGATATATAAAATTGAAATAACATTCATATGTACTAACAATACTCAGTTTGAAATATGTAATTAGAAAGGAATCCTAATGTGTAATAGAAGCAGATATAAATATATGTTAATGAACTTTAATGGAAAATATATCACCAATATGAAGAAAATTAGATCTTCCTGAAAGATATTAAGTACAAGAAAAGTAGTACCATATTTTAGACTAATATTTTAATAATGCCATTCTCCTACCAATTAAAATACTTAAAGCAAATAGGCAAAATCCCAATTTAAAATACTTTCAAAGAACTTGATAAAATAATTCTGAAATTATCTGAAAAAATAAACAGGTAGGGAATTCCCTGGCGGTCCAGTGATTAGGACTCCACGCTTCCACTGCAGGGGGCCCGGGTTCCATCCCTGGTAACTAAGATCCTGCAAGCCATGCAGAGTGGCCAAAAAAACCCCCAAAACAAAAAAACAAAAATAGGTAAAAATAGTTAGTATCCTTAGCCATCATAAAAAATTATCTTATATTACGTTAACTTTTAAATGAGGCAATCATACAAAAATAGATAAATAAAAAGGATTGTCTCATGTTTTATATTATTTCCTGTGTTCACACTATTATTTTGTTAGCAAAATGTTTTCCTAAGAAGCAATGAAAACTTAAATTTTATATCATGAATTGTGAGTTGGTGGGGACCAAGGTAATAAGATTGCATTTTATCAAGAAGCTAGACTAATCTTCTCAGTTACTGACCTGAGTGAGGTGTAGCATCTCCTTTCTGAAGAGTTTGTGAGTCACCTCTCTCATCCCTATTAGAATGGCCTCAACCACCAGACTCAGAATCTTTATAGAAACTTGTTCTTTTAAGTACTCAGCCAGTCCAATATTTCAATGTTTCCAGTATCTGGACTCCAGTCACAAATAATTTCATTTAAAATTAGCCTTTTAAAAAAATAGGTGGCTACCACTATTCTCAACTACTAAATCTTCTGACTTGAATGATGAATTAATTTATTAAATGATGAAGCTTTAGCTTCAAATGAGTGGTTATTCCAATCTCTCTAAAATAGTACTTTGCAATCTGTTAATCAAAAGATAATTAACTGAAATCATTTCCAGATCTTATTAGGTCATTTGAAATCATAAAACTTGTCAAGTATACATTCAGATTGCTGCTATAGAAATACAAGAAGCAGGATATGCAGGATTGTTACAATAACATAACCACCAAATCTTAAAATTTTAATAATAGTGGCACTGGATGTGGAGAATACATGTAAAACTGGTGTATACTGAAGTGCACATTTTTAGAAAGTTTAAAGTATAATTTGGCTTCATCTTGAAAAGCAGTTCAATGATATAGCTGCAGTTTCCTTACTAAAGTGCCAATTCTATTTTTATAAATTCTCATTAAAAATTTTTACAAATTCTTCTTGATCATATTTTACCCATGATCATCTTACTGTTATGATTCTCATATAATTATCCATCATTCTACATGGCAGAATGTTCATGTCCAATTTTTAAACCAAATCACTTTTTTTTTTAAAGAAAGTACCAAAAATTCAGTAGGTTTGGATACAAAATTACAAAGACACCTAATGACAGAGCTAAAAGCATGTAAACAAAGTGGAACAACAACAACAGCAAATGCCAAGACAGGAAAAACAGAATACGTCTCAGAATGGCGAAAGAAGGTGGCTCAGCTGGGAGGTAAGTATTAAACCAAGTTTTTAAAATGCAAGTGTATACACAAAAATAAGCTCAAAATGGATTAAAGACCTAAACGTAAGGCTAGAAACTATCAAACTCTTAGAGGAAAACATAGGCAGAACACTCTATGACATAAATCACAGCAAGATCCTTTCCGACCCACCTCCTAGAGAAATGGAAATAAAAACAAAAATAAACAAATTGGACCTAATGAAACTTCAAAGCTTCTGCACAGCAAAGGAAACCATAAACAAGACCAAAAGACAACCCTCAGAATGGGAGAAAATATTTGCAAATGAAGCAACTGACAAAGAATTAATCTCTAAAATTTATAAGCAGCTCATGCAGCTTAATAACAAAAAAACAAACAACCCAATCCAAAAATGGGCAGAAGACGTAAATATACATTTCTTCAAAGAAGATGTACAGACTGCCAACAAGCACATGAAAGAATGCTCAACATCATTAATCATTAGAGAAATGCAAATCAAAACTACAATGAGATATCATCTCACACCAGTCAGAATGGCCATCATCAAAAAATCTAGAAACAATAAATGCTGGAGAGGGTGTGGAGAAAAGGGGACACTCTTGCACTGCTGGTGTTATGGGAACATATGTATATGTATAACTGATTCACTTTGTTATAAAGCAGAAACTAACACACCATTGTAAAGCAATTATACTCCAATAAAGATGTAAAAAAAAATGCAAGTGTAAATAATTTTGGAGAAGTGAGCAGAGACTGATATTGATCCTCAGTTGTCAAAATACAGGCAAGTGAAATTTATTTATGTATAATAAGGAAATGTTTAGATTCTGGATTTTTTAATGTATCCCTACTAATTAAATTTTGTACCTTCAAAGTTGAGCTGTCCAATTTGGTAGCCACTAGCCACAAGTGGCTATTTAAATTTAAATTAATTAAAAATAAATAAAAATAAAAATTTAGTTTCTCATTTGCAATAGCCACATTTCAAGTCCTCAGAGCCACAGTAGACATTGGACACAGAAACAGAACATTTCCAACATGGCAGAGAGTTCTGTTGAACAAAGCTGTGATCTGTCAGAAGAGCCATAATGAATTATGAATATTATTCATCTGGAAGCTTACCATAACTATTTGCCATGAGCTACTTCTAGAGGCAAGATGTACACCTAGATAAAACAAGAGTCAAAATTCTTTTTTGCCTTTTTCTTTCCCCCCAAGAAATACACTTCCTTGGAATATTATTATCTACCAGCACCTAAGAAATGCAATAGCTTATTGTGAAAAATATATAGGCAGCAACTTTTGACTTGGTATAACATTTCAGATGCTGAATCACTAGGCATAATTTTCTCACCAAGATTGAGCAGAACAGCTGAGAAAAATAAAGGATTTTGTCTGCTTTATGTAATAGTATAACCCAGAGCACACTCAGACAGAGATAATCTTTTATAATGGGTTTGGCAGGCATTTCTTTAACATGTTAGGGTGGGGGAAATAACCTTTATTACAGTTCTTTAAGGTTTTGAATTATAAAACATGTCTAATACAAGCATTTGTTTATTTTAATTTAAATTTTAAAAACTGCATTCTTTTCTGATCAGCCTTAGAAACATAATAATAATAAAATAGATAAAAATCATTACATATTTATTCCAGAACATAAAACAGAGAAAATGATTGGGTGTTATCCAATTCTTTTATGAGCTAAACATAGCTCCGACACTATAATCTAATAAAGATGTGACACGGAAAAAAAATTTAGACAAACCTAACTTATGAATGTTAGACACAAAATAAATAAAATGCTAGCAAATCTAGTTCAAAATACACTAAAACTTTAACCCATTGAAATCAAGGAGAATTTACCTTAGACTGGAAAGCTGACAATACAAGAAAGCATTAATAGAATAACCATATCAATGGATTAAATAAGAAAAATCATATGATCCTCTCAGTAGATGCTAAAAGGCCACCAGGTGAAATTCAACATTCATTTATATTCTTAATAAAAACATATTACTATATAAAATTAAAATAAACACGATGAGTGTCTATTCCAAATAAAGTCAGTTAAACATACTAAAGATACATTATTTATCATTATTAAATTTTCATATTTTATGCCATTTTTAGCCAATGTAATGAAGTATGAAACAGAAATAAGAGAAATAAATAGTAGAAAGGCAAACACAAGAATTTTGTGATGCTTTCCAGATTAAGTAATTCCACAGCAAGGCAATTAAAAAGAACTAACTCATAGTTATTTCTTAATAAAAGAAAGCAGAGTAAATATTAACCCTGCAGAAGTCAATATATTTCTATGAAATTGTCAAAATCCAGTTAGCATACATGTAAAATAAACCTGTTCCCAAATGAAATTTTTAATGAGTGATGTGCATGACCTTTATAAGGAAAACTGTAATCCTTATTGAAAGATATAAATGGAGGGCTTCCCTGGTGGCGCAGTGGTTGAGAGTCCGCCTGTCGATGCAGGGGACACGGGTTCGGACCGTGGTCCGGGAAGATCTTAAAAAAAAAAAAAAAAAAAAAAAAGATATAAATGGAGACAAATAAATGGGGAAAACATGTTCTTTCATGGGAAAAATAAATAGTATGAGGATCTTACTTTTTTCAAATTAACTTATAATTCTGATGCAATTCCAATTAAAACATTATTTTTGAAGCCCTAGAG
This sequence comes from Neophocaena asiaeorientalis asiaeorientalis, assembly GCF_003031525.2. Taxonomy (NCBI): domain Eukaryota; kingdom Metazoa; phylum Chordata; class Mammalia; order Artiodactyla; family Phocoenidae; genus Neophocaena; species Neophocaena asiaeorientalis. The sequence continues at coordinate 8,372,677 of NW_020173955.1, read as the reverse complement.
ATTCATAGAAAAAAATGAAAAAGAAAATATAAAAGATATTTAATCTGATAATAAAATGCATCAGATAATAAATGACATTACTACCAGATAATTAAATACATCACTATGGTTTAAAACAATGCCTTTGACTAATCTGCTCGCCCCCCCGCCCCCGCACTACTAATAGGAAACAAAGTTCCCTAAAACCTTTGGGCCATCCTGAAGCTGGGTCTTGGTAGGCATAGATTTCGTCTCCTTTTTCTTTTTCCTCGTGGTCTGCCATCTGGTGGCCTCAATTAGCAACTACGTTTTCACTGCTGCAAGATGCCTAGGGTTGGCTGTTACCCTTTAGTTTACACTTGTTCTAGTTAGCCAAAGAATTAGAGTTGAGTGCCTGAGTCAAAGGGCACTAAATGACATCTTCCAATCTTACGTAAAAGAACTCTATATAAAATGACATAATGGGTTTGGAAAAAATGTTGGTAATTGTTGAAGCATGGTGTTTCTTTGGTGTATGTGCAAATCTGTATAATAGAAAGTTAAAAAGAAACAAAACAAATATTGCTTTCGGGGCTTCACTTGGTGGCACGGTGGTTAAGACTCCGTGCTCCCAATGCGGGGGGCCCAGGTTCGATCCCTGGTCAGGGAACTAGAGCCGCATGCATGCCGCAACTTAGAGTTTGCATGCCACACACAACTAAGGAGCTCACATGCCACAACTAAGGAGCGGGTGAGCCGCATCTAAGGAGCCCGCCTGCCGCAACTAAGACCCGGAGCAACCAAATTAAAAAATAAATAAATAAAAATAAAAGAGTAATATTCTTTTAAAAAATTATTGCTTTCACAAACATAAATGGCCAATTAATATATGAAACATCCTCAGCCTCATTAACAATTAAACATTGGTAAATTAAAACAAGTAAATTTTTTTTTAGCTTTCAGATTAAAAATCACTAAAACACTAACGTTTCTGGTGCTGAAAAGGTGTGGAAATATAAACACAATCTTTTGGTGAGAGTGTCAGTTTGTATTGCCTTTTGGAGGGCAATTTGGTAATACTGATGGAAAATTTTATTGTTCCAAAAATGTTTCATATCCTTACACCCAGAATTCTAATTCTCCTTTATGAAACGACTTGGCAAGAATGCAAAAATACATGTACATTGATATTTAATGTAGCAATGTTTATAAGAGCAAAATATTATAAATGAATAAGATATTCATTTTACAAAGGTACATCTAGGGCTTCCCAGGTGGCGCAGTGGTTAAGAATCCGCCTGCCAACGCAGGGGACACGTGTTCGAGCCCTGGACCGGGAGGATCCCGTGTGCCGCGGAACAACTAAGCCCGTGAGCCACAACTACTGAGCCCGCGAGCCACAACTACTGAAGCCCACGTGCCTGGAGCCCGTGCTCTGCAACAAAAGAAGCCACCGCAATAAGCCCGCGCACCACAACAAAGAGTAGCCCCTGCTTGCCTCAACTAGAGAAAGCCTGCACGCAGCAACAAAGACCCAAAGTAGCCAAAACTTAATAAAATAATTTATTAAAAAAAAAGGTACATCTGTATAATGGAATACCATGCATCCATTTGAAAGAACAATTTCTTTGTATTAATATTGAAAGATCCTTGGAAAATGAAGTAAAAGCAAGTTAGACAAAGGAGAATGGCCTCATTTTGGTTAAAGAAGATAATAATATATGTCAATAGGCACATTAAAAAAATCGGGAGGCCGATAACCAAACAATCACAGTGAGTTTTTTTTAGATGGTAGGAAAAATAGACTTTCACTTTCTTCATTGTGTAGTTCTATACTGTTTGAGTCTTTTTCAATACACATATACAATCATCCTTTGGTATCCATGGGGGATTGGTTCCAGGACCCCTGTGGATATCAAAACGTGTGGATGCTCAAGTCTCTTATGAAAAATTGCATAGTATTTGCAGTATTTGTATATAACCTATACATATCCCCCTTTATTTCAAATCATCTCCAGATTACTCCTAATACCTAATACAATGTAAATGCTATGAAAATAGTTGCCAGTGTGGCAAATTCAAGTTTTGCTTTTTGGAACTTTCTGGAATTTTTTTTTTTCAAGTACTTTTGATCCACATTTGGTTGAATCTGAGGATGCAGAACCCGTGGATATGGAGGGCTGACCATATGACTTTTCCAACAGAAGGAGTAATAAAGATAACATTTTAAAATGAATAGATAAAAGAGTGTTCCCCTGCCATCCTTAAAATATATTCCATTATTAAGCCCACTTCCCTACTGCCTCTGACATCAGGATGGTTCCCAGTCAGGGTATCTGATTCCACCTCTTCTGAAGGTGGAAGAGGCTTCTGTCATCCTTTTTTGCTTGAGAGACTTGATCTCAATGTTCTGGGCTCCAAATATGAACCTTGAAATTTTCTTTATCATCTTTCCCAGATATTCAAAGTGGGACTAAAGCAAATAGGCCACTCACTGGCTTCCTTACTACGCCAGAAGCCCAAACTATCAAGTTTATCAAGTCTAAACTAGTGGCCTCCACAGTGGATCCACAAAATTATCCATTGGCACTCAGGGAAAAAGTATTAGAATTTCAACCTATATATTTTTATCTCATCCTTTGTTAATTTCAATTTTCAACTTTTGTTTTTTTTAATTATACAGTATACAATTATTTATATTCATATATGTATATGTACAGGTCCATAAGTCATTAGTAAATATATATTCAAATATTAAGAGGAGTATTCAAAATTTTTTTTACTGATGAAGTATCTGGTCAAAAAAATTTAGAGGCCATTTAATTTAGACTATAGCTGCTTTTAAGAGAGAGAACTAAAAGCAGGTCTAAGATGCATATAAACATGTTCTATAAATTAGTCATCCTCCCCAAAGTCACTAATATAGTAGTTAAAAGAAAAAGAGAAAATAGATAAGAAAACACAATGGAAGACAAATGCAAGAGTCAATTTAGTACATAATCCAACGTAGAAGGGAAGAGAAGAAAGTAAAATAGGAAAATTATCTACATATACACAAATAAGACAATGAAAAAAACCTAATGACTAAAGAAAAGGAGGTGAAAGAAAAAGAGTAATTCACACAAAGATCCTGAACATTTAGAGATGAAATGAAAATAAGCAAACTATCATACAGTTGGAATTTAGAATGTACCATATCTGGAGTTCTTTATTCTTGGTTTCTAGCATGGTGCTTGGCACACAGTATGCACTCAATGAGTAAAGAAAGGATTCTAAGCCATGCCATTTCACACCAAATGTATGTGTTAAGTCACAATTTGAAAAGTCATTGTATTTACATTTCTTTGCTGTTATTTTAAATCAAGTTGTTGAACATTTTATAGATTATGAGCAATAAAAGACATTGAAAAGAGAATGGAAATTCTGTGATGCTACGTCTGCAAATGCAATAAAAATCTAAGGATTCATTGGAGAATTTGAAGATATGGCAGGTAATTATTTATTTGTCAACCCATGGAAACCTCCTCCATCCCTTTGCTGTTATATAAACCAAATAATCAAGACTATTTGGAAAGAACCTATAATTTAGAACTTCTAAAAAGTCTTTCTATAGCCAGAATAAAAGCAATTTAGAGGATTAAAGCAGTGACCTTTTTTCCTTTCTTTACTTGAAAGCTGAATTCATACCATTTGGAGTAGTAATTAGGTAGTTCATTAGAGCTGTTTTATATGTTCTATAAATTACATATGAAAATGACACTTCTGTTGCATTGGTATTTTTAAGCTTATTGCTAATAATAACTATAAGCCATCTGATCTAGAATGCAAGCATATTTTGCTAAAGTTAAAAAAACCCCACTCTGCCAGTAGTCACACCTTTACTGTCTCCCGCAGGAGCAGAAAAGAGAAATGGATTGCTTTCAGGTGAATATGAGGCTCTATGTACTCCAGTCATAATTCACATGTTCATCAAATACTCATTGTGGGTCTCTTAGTGCAAATCATTGTGTTGGAGTTGGAGATACATTTGTGAAATTAAAGAATTTATATCGTCTGGAATTTACAATCATTTCTAGTCCTCCCCTGACTAAATTAGCAATCTCCCAAGTATCTGAGATATATTTGTGCATTTGTAGGGACATGTGGACTCATGGATATAAAACAATAATAAAAGGGATAAGAATTAGCATTTAACCATGATGATTGCAGAATGCACAATACTTCCTCTTAAAACAAAACCAAACTCCATAGGTACATGTCTTTAAAAACTGCTTGCTGTATGATTTAGCAATTCCACTTTTAGGAATTCATTTTCACAAAGTGGTAAAGATTAGGTGCAAAGATTTAGTTACAAGGATGCATTTATTTTTAAAACAGTGCAAGAAACAGCTTAGGTAAATACGGAATTGTTTAAATAAATTGTATTATGTTCACACAATGGAAATGAATTGCTTGTGTACTGCTAAAATTGGTATGTTGAAATCTTAACCCCTAAAGTGATGATATTAGGAAGTAGGGGTCTTTGGTAGGTGATTAGGTCATGAGGAGCCTTCATAAATGGGATTAGTGTCCTTATAAAGAGACCCTGGTGAACTCCCTTACCTCTACCACCTGGGAGGACACAGAGAGATGATGGTGGTCTATGAATCAGGAAGTGGGCCTTCACCAAATCAGCTGACTCCTTGATCTTGGATTTCTCAGCCTCCAGAACTGTGAAAAAGACATTTCTGTTGTTTATAAGCCCCCTAGACTATGGTATTCTGTCACAGCAGCCCAAGCTAAGACACTAGGTAACATTAAAAGGGATCATGTAAACATGGAAAACCTTCTGTGATATATTATAAAATTAAAATTGGAGGTTACCTTGTTGCTTAAGTGTCAAGTACAGAGAAGTGCAAGCCCTGACTTTGTGCTGACCCCGGGCAAGAAATGTGACCTAATACAGTCTCAGTTTTCCCACCTGTTATGGGCTGAATCATGTCCCCCAACATTCATATGTTGAAGTTCTAACCACAGTACCTAAAAATTTGACTGCATTTGGAGAGGGGGCCTTAAAAGGGGTTATTAAGTTAAAATGAGGTCATTAGGGTGGGCCCTAATCCAATACGACTATGTAGGGAAGGAGAAAACCTTTCTTCTACTCTCTTAGGTTTAGTCATTGGGGCCTATGAATTAAACTGACAAAAGTCAGATTGATGGGAGAGAAGGCATACAATTTTATTAATATTTACAACTTTATATGCATTGGGGCTTCACCAAAAAGAAGTGAAAAAAGTCAAAGAGCAGAGAGACTTGTGGGCTTATGTACCATTTTAACAAAGGGTGATAAACTGTGGAGAAGTGACTAGACAAAGGAAAGAGGACTTGGGCTTCTAGGGCTGACAAATTGTGCGGAAGTGACTTGTAAATACATGGGGAAGGAGTGGTTAAGATATCTTTGAATGGAAGACAAGGGTTATTTTAGTAGAGTCTATTTATGCAGACTCATCCCAGAATTGACTCCTCGTCTCCGTGTTCTCCTCGCCTCTGCCTGGTACAGGGAAAGTAAGTAGGTTTCTCATGGGAAATTTATGCCCTGTTTTATGCAGATGGAGGAGAGCAGAGAGCTATTTCTGCATCTGCTGTTTCTCAGCTGCCTTCAGCTCAAAATAACCAATATGCCGAAGTGGCATATTTTAGGGTGTCACATTCTGATCCCCTTCAACTGATGTCCTTATAAGAGGAGGAAATTTGGACACAGACAGGTAAAGAGGGAAGACCAGGTGAACACAGTGAGAAGGCAGCATCTAGACGCCAGGAAGAGAGGCCTTAGAAGAAACCAAACCTCCTGACACCTTGAAGTCAGCCTTCTAGTCTCCAGAACTATGAGAAAATAAAATTCTGTTGCTCAAGCTATTAAAATCAGAAACAAAGGGAGACTGGCTTTGAAAATTCCCTTAGCCAATAAAAAGAGTTTAGTCATACAAACAAGGCTTAATTTAGTTTGTTGTATGAGACCTACTTGACCTGGGTCATTTCTTGTTTATGCCTCTGGAAATCATAAGTGAAACTTGAACTGTTCCCCAAGGTTGATATCAGGTAATCACTGACAAATTCCCTATCGTTTAAGAAAATTCTAATATTATAACCAATCACTGTAAAGAATAAATGGTCACTGCTTTCTCATTACATAAGCTGCTTTATAATAATATACCCCTGAGCCTCATTCCATGTTTTGGTTTAAGAGCTCCTGGTCTGCAAACTGTCTTTTTGATGTGTGCACAATGAACTTTAACTAATTACTACTTTGGTGATTCACTGGTTTTACTTTGACTATTTCTTAGCCTTTGACAAAGCCACCCAGTCTGTGGTACTTTGCTACAGCCGTCCTAGCAAACTAGTACACATCATCCGTAAGATGGGGGAAATCTTAATACCATCTTTACTTAGCTCTTAAGGTTGTCCTGAGTCAAACATGTAAATTTCTTTGTAAACTATGAACTACTACACACATGTAAGTAGTTGCTATTCACGTGGTCCCTGAAAAATCTGGAGGAATGTAATTATCTTGTTAAGACTGAACTTTATAACCCTTTAGTAAGGCAGAGATCCAGTTCCCATACAGGGATGGGGAGAAGCAAGAGATTTCAGTAGGAATGCAGTAAAACGTAACTGACTTGTCAGTGAAGAGAGACAACATAAAGAGAATGCAAGCTGTTAAAAAAGAATCTAAATTACATATAATAATAGCTAACATGTATTGAGCATTTACTAACTTACCAAGCATGGTCCCAAGTAATTTTTATGTGTTCTCTAATTAACCTCTTATCAACACCATGGTAAAAGTACTGTAGATGTGTGTGTGTGTGTGTATGCTTACATGGGTATGTATGTTATCTATTTCAGTCTTTTCTGTTACAACAAACAACTTCAATGTGAAAATTTGTTCATACATAGCAGATAAAGTGGTCAAAACGAGAAGTTGTGATTTTTCAAGAGAGGACCATGCTTTGTAGCACTGCAAAACATGAAAAACACTACCTGGCTGAACAAAGTGCTATATGGTAAAATGCACAACGCACACCCACCTTGTTTTCTTATTCCTCCTCCAGAGCACCCCACATGCATTGCCCTAAGAGTGTGTGCACTGTTCTTTTGAGTTTGTGTTTATTTCATGATAAGCATATTGAATATATTATATTAAATCTGTATAAGCATCCTTCTTATAAAGGTCCCAAGTACTGAATAAAAAGAAAATCCTTACATTTGAGGAGAAAATTGAAATAATTCAATGTTTTGAAATAAATGAGAAAACTTGCAGGCCTGAGGGAATTCACATTGGCCACATTGAAGAATAACGCTGAGAAAATAAACCAAAGAAGAGCTTGTGCATTCCAGTTATTATCTGCTTCCAGTGGAATTGGAAAGCACTCCCAAGAGACTAAAGATAAAGACCCTAAGGCCAGGTAATGCTGAGTGCAGTTGGATAGCACTTTGTGGCCTTCACGCTCATTAGAAACCTGACAAGTAACTTCTTTATGAAGAAAGGAAACTGGCAGAAAAGGAGTATTTCTCTTTTAAGCTGGTTTAGAAGACAGAAAAGGAGAACAAGAAGCCACAGTAATCCCCTTCTGGTGTCACAATATTTTAGCTCCAAAATGATGATGTCCTTCTCTCCTTTTACCTCTTCTCAGTAACTCAAAACCCCCCACACTTACCACACCCATTTCCAGTAAGTGGTACCTGGAGCATGGCTATCCACTAAGGAAGATAACTTATTGGCTATCATTTACATAAAAAATGTAAAACTTCTATATGGCAAAAGACACAGTGAACTAAAAGACAAATTACAAACATGTCACTGCAACATATGACAAAGTTAAAATTCTTATACTAATGTATAAAAACCTCTTTCAAATCAATAAGAAAAATAAATCCCAAGAAGAAATGGTCAAAAGGTATGAAAAAGTAACATAGAAAGAAACACAAAGGTTAATCAATATGAAATAAAGCTCAAATTCAAATTTTAAAATGCAAATTAAAACTATGTATCATCTTTAACCTAGTGGATTGGTATAGATATTTTTCAAAAAGGCTTTTAAAAATAGGTTCGGTAATCTTTCCTTTGGGAATTTATTCAAAGTAAATAATGAGACTAGAGTTGAAAAACATGTGCAAGTATGTTCATTACAGAATTGTTTATAAATTTGAGAAATCGAAGTAATTTAACCTAGCTATTGAGAATTGGTCACACAAATCAAAATATATATAGTCTTTCATTTAGCAAATCTGGTAGAATCTATCCTTTGGAATAGTCAATAAACCAACAGTTCTTAGAGACACACAGATGTTCATTTTAGCAGTTTGTAGAAGGGAAAAATGGCATGGTATATCCACACCACGGAGGGAAAAAAAACCCTGCACACTAATGACATCTATGCATCCAAGTAAGATACTGTGTGTATATACAAGAAATAAAAATAACGAAACGGTAGTTTATTGAATACCATGTAGCTATACAGAAATGATAGTTTTATGTTTATATGAAAAGATGACCAAATATTAAGAGAACAGTTTCATAACTGTACATACAATATGACCCCATTTATGTAAATACATATAAGGTTGTTTGAAAATACTTTGGGATGCCAAGTACCCTGACAATGACCTTTGAAGACCCATTCCACAAATGACCCCAATCTAAAAGTAGAGTTGGTGTAACTTAACAAAAGGGTTGGTTACCTAGACATTTATTTAAAGGAACATTTACTTTGATTTTGGTCTTGAAAAGGTCAATTCTAGTTATTTCTATCTGCGCAGGAAAGTTTAAAGACCCGCCTTCAGCTACAGGATGCAAACTGACAGCAGAGCGAATCAGCAAGTCTTACAGAGCTACTTTGCTCAGGTTTGTATTTTCAAACAACCTTTTAATTGCAAACGTTTCTGGGCCAGCGGGTCTGAAAATGTTCGGGACTGAGTGGTGGGGGATACAACCGTGTACTGAAGCCTTTAAAATTTTCAGTCACAGTCCAGGTGAGGCTCGCCTTCCCAGCGCCATTTCTAAGCCTTGGTCTCACGCATTTATCTAGAGGGAATGCTGAGATTCTTTCCGGGACTTCCAGCCAATGGCTACACTCCTCCTCTCTGCCCCAGCAGCTCCGGGCCAATGGGCGGAAGGCTACCTTTCGACTCAGTACTGTTCCTTTCCAGCCAATCGGAAGAGTTCTTCAAATACCTCTCTCTAGGACGCGCTAGCTCCGCGGAAGCTGGCTTCACTTCCGGGCGGCTTCTAGGGGCGGCTACGCGGGTTGCCATAGCGACCGTTTTACGTTAACTGGTTTGTAGCTTTCATCCAGGTGACTGCGAGACTGCGGGGGCAACTTGTCTTCCCATTTCCTCTCGGTTCCCTGCGGCCGAAAGGCCTTCCAGGCTCCGGGGGTCTGGCCTAGGCTTCCGCGGCGGCCCTCGGGGGCGGAATGGCTGCGGAAGAAGAGGACGAGGTGGAATGGGTAGTGGAGAGCATCGCGGGGTTTCTGAGGGGCCCGGACTGGTCCATTCCCATCTTGGACTTTGTGGAGCAGAAATGTGAAGGTAAAATTCAGATCCCGAATCGTCAATCCTTTCTCACCTCTCTCACACCAACAGCCTCTCCACAAACTGCCTTTCATCTCCCCGGTCTCCACTCCTGTCTGCCAGGTTTAGAGCTGGTTTTTAGGATGTGTTGCTGTCACTGCGCCGGTCCTTTCCTTCACGGAAATGAAAACGAGGACCGAGATACCTTTCCCCCTGGGCCCAAGCACACATCCGAAAAACATCAGACTTTAATCCTATGTTGGGTTTCTCACCTCATCCTGCACCTTTCTGCCTTGGGCAGGTGCACTGTTTGTGTGGGTTTCTTCAACAACTTCCCCAGTGACTTGGGAGGGGAGACGTCAGTTTGCTTCTGAGTTCCTTCTGATCCCAACAGTTGACCGAAAAGTGGGTGGGCGAGGGGTGTGTGATTACTCCAGCAGGCCCAGAGCCGGTGATCTCGGTGGCCTGTATTCCCTTTTTTGAGTTCTCTGACTCTCGGTTATACCAAAAATGGAGGGTATCTTACAACAAATGAGTTATGTAACCGTGTCATAACATTTCCTGTGAGGAAAGGATACCTCCAGGTTCTGATCAGTTCATGCTTTGGAGTCCTGCATTCAGTTCTTAGAGACAAATTGGAGCCTATTCATGGAAAAGGAACCACAAACGATGTCATATGAATAATTCCAGGCTGTTGTTGCAGTTGTTTAGCCGGCCAAGACTTTAAGGGTAGTCATATCCATTAATCGTTTGAACATCTGTCTGATGTTGGAGGGATTAGACTTGTTTTTGTAAGCTTCAGTGAGATAGAGCTAGGGTCAGTGGGTACAAGCTAGAGGGGAACAAATTTCTGTGAAGGAAGTGCTTCATAACAGAGAGTATCCCAGATAAATTAGCCTGCCTCAGGAGGTAATGAGTTCCCCAGCCACTAGCAGTGTTTGAATGAATCTGACAACAACTTAATGGAGTTATTATAGAGCGGAATTCAACTATCAAATGGTTGGTTATCCTGGATGATCTTTTAAGAGTCCTTTCAGCCCTAAGATTCCATGAAGCCGGTAAAGAGGAAATTTACTTTGACCACTGAATCTTTTCATTACATTCTCATTGCCATGAGCAAAATTCAAATAGTATTTATTAAGTATTGTTCTTACAGGTAATTTTTAAAATAAGTTCAAAATAACTTTTTTTTTTTTTTTTTTTTTTTTTTTTTTTCTTTTTTTGGTACGCGGGCCTCTCACTGTTGTGGCCTCTCCCGTTGCGGAGCACAGGCTCCGGACGCGCAGGCTCAGCGGCCATGGCTCACGGGCCCAGCCGCTTCCCAGCATGTGGGCTCTTCCCGGACCGGGGCATGAACCCGTGTTCCCTGCATCGGCAGGCGAACTCTCAACCACTGCGCCACCAGGGAAGCCCCAAAATAACTTTTATTTCTGCTCTTTTTAAGAATTTAAAATGCTATTATGAGACTGATGAAGCATGTGGTGGTATTCTGACCTCCTTTAGGAGAAAAAGGAAATTATGTCACCTTTTGATTCCATTTACCCTACTGAATGAAACTAAATGCTGAAATGGAAAAAAAAAAAAATAAAGCATTGTTCCTTTTATCCCCAGATGTCAAAAGTGGCTGCATCTCAGTTGTAACACACCTGATTGCGTAATTTTACAGGGAAACAGTAATCCTCAGCCTTATAAACATGTAATGTAGTAATTTGGCTTCAAAATTAACTGAAAACAGCTTTAGTAGCTGCTACATTGCATGTATGCCCAGTGTTATATAGAGCAGATGCCAGGAGAAATGGAAGTAACATCCCAGTGACACTTGAAATAATAATGTTTATATTTCACTGACTTTGGGTTGTCAACGTGCTATTCATCACCTCAGATAATTTAAAAATTAGTTTTGTACTACTCTGTAATATCAGCCTTTATTTCAAAATGTATTGAGTGTCGTTCAGCCAGAAGCTGAGGATAGAAAGATGAATAAAACAAATCCTTGTGCTTGAGAAGTTTGCAATTTGGCAGGTAAATGGAATTTAAATGTAAATTGGCAGGTGTTATAATAAGGGTAGGCACATGGTGCTGTGTATTTTAAGAGTTCAGAGGAAGTACTCTAACTAGCCTAGGAGTTGGGAGTAGGTAGCAGATCATGGAAAATGTGCCACTTGCAATATTTTGGAGAATGGTTGGGAGAAGGGGGGCCGGGTAAAGGCAAGGAGATCTAAGGGCTTGAGCAAAGGCATGGGTTTTTTTGTCTTTTTGTGTTACATTTGTCAGTATTCCAAGTAATTGTGTATTGTTAAGAGTGCAAAGTTTGGGTTTTGGAGTGGTGGGAGTTGAGATTTGGGATCCAGTCTTGGAGGGTTTTGTCTGGTCTTCTAAGTATTTTGGATTTATTCTCTAGGCAAAGAGCAGTAATTGAAGAGTTTTAAATAGAAAATTACAGAAGTTAGTTTTGCATTTTAGAAAGATCATTTGGGGGGAATATTATAAAAAGGGGGTTTATTGCTTACAATTCATGAGTTTGTCTTCTTTCCTTAATCACATTGTAGCTTCTTGAGGGAATATATATCTTTCTAATCTACATTGTTTCACACATATGATCATTCAGTAAACATTTGTTTTTATTTATTTTTATTTCATTATTGATTTATGTGTAATAAAGAAGGCCGAGTAACTTTCAGTAAAACTTGGATCAGCAAAGTTCCAGTATGATAAAATAATCTGGAACCTGTTGTAAAAGGAATTATTTAAAAACTATCAACAATAATGTTCCATTTAAAGTTTATAAAGAAATTGTTGCCTTATATTATTGATTGAAAAGTAGCAAATTAGTGTTCATCTTCCATATGAAGTAGATTTTAAGTAGGAAAAAAACTTGTTTACAACTAACACTATACACACACACACACACACACACACACATTTTTTAATCCCAAGAATTTAAAGCAGAAGAGCTGGTTTATAAGGCTGAGAGTTCTATTTGTAAGACAACTAGAGTGGACTTTGATATTTGCATTAATGAAATGACTTGTTATTTTACACTATGCAATATTTTTCTTTTAAATTTAGTTTTTGATGATGAAGAAGAAAGCAAATTGACCTATACGGAGATTCATCAGGAGTACAAAGAACTAGTGAGTATTTTTTTACCTGATTTTAAATGTAATTAGAATAATATTAATTCAAGATGTTCTGAATTTTAAAAATGGATTTTTCCATTAAAATTCTTTAATTAAAAAATTCCAATCTACCCTAATAGTACTACCAGTTGCATTAGACTCCAAGCGTTCTCTGTGCATCTCAATTAATCCTTATGACTGTAGAATGTAAGAAATAGATTTAGGACAACTATTTTAAGGGATCTTGCATCTGGTATTTAAATTTTATTCTTATTTTTCTGCTGATACATCCAGGGGAGTGTTAATTATTAATTTAGCCATGTTGTCTTGAGATTTTAAGGAATGCCTCTGGGTAGCAGAAGAGTTATACCACATCAAACTTCATAATTGTGACTTCAGTGATTTCTGGGAGAGTAAATAAAATTTTATTTGATTCTCTGCAAAAATTTTCAGTTTTTGTTTGTTTTTTCGGTGAAAGACATTGTCACTGCCATATAATATAATTTTATGTAGATTAATAATTGCAAACAAGCATTTGATTATAGTTTTCTAAACTCAATGTAAAATTTGGAATTTTTCTATGTAAATTACAAAAAAAAAAATTAAACTTTCTATTTTTAGGTTGAAAAGCTGTTAGAAAGTTACCTTAAAGAAATTGGAATTAATGAAGATCAATTTCAAGAAGCATGCACTTCTCCTCTTGCAAAGACCCATACATCACAGGTTTTTTTTTTTTTATTCTGCTAATATATACTTTTAACAAAAATGCTCAGATGTCACTTAAATTTGCTATGTTTGATTGTCAAAGTATAATATTCTAGACATTGTAAGAGTGAAAAGCCAATTTATCACATATGGGTCCTTTTTTATAACAACCTTGAGAAATGATCATTTGAGACATAATGAACTGATGCTATTAAAAAGGAACTTTCTGAACTCAGTACTATACTAGATCACAGGCTTTATGCAAACTACTGTTTTATTCATATAGATCTCGGACAATTTTGCAGTTGCCCGGTTTCTAATCTTAGCAGATACATAGCGCACAGTTCCTGGGCTTCCTTCTCTTAGAACTAATTTTATTGTCCCATTAGTTCTGCAGTGCTGGATTGAAGTAGGTCTTATGTGTATTTATAACTAATATTTACTGACGGCTCATGCTAGCTGCTTTTTTTTTTTTTAAACATTTTTCATTTTCACCAAGGTCTTTATTTATTTATTCTTGGCTGCATTGGGTCTTCGTTGCTGCGTGTGGGCTTTCTCTAGTTGCGGTGAGCGGGGGCTGCTCTTCGTTGTGGTGTGTGGGCTTCTCATTGTGATGGCTTCTCTTGTTGTGGAGCATGGGCTCTAGGCGCGCAGGCTTCAGTAGTTGTGGCATGCAGGCTCAGTAGTTGTGGCTCGCAGACTCTAGAGCACAGGCTCAGTAGTTGTGACATGCGGGCTTAGCTGCCCTGCGGCATGTAGGATCTTCCCAGACCAGGGATCCAACCCATGTACCCTGCATTGGCAGGCGGATTCTTAACCACTGCACCACCAGGGAAGTCCCTAGCTGCTGTTTTAAGCAATTGGCATGTATTATCTCATTGAATCTTCCTGACAATCCTTAAGAAATTGGTACTGTTTTACTTCCGTTTAGTAATGAGAAAACTAATGCACAGATATATTAAGGAACTAGTGCAAAGTCCACAGCCAAGTAACAAAGCCAGGATACCAGCCCAGGCACTCCAAGTGAGAGCCCTTGCTCAGAGATTGAGTATAGGGGTATGTTACTACCAAATATAGTTTACCAAATAAACTATAATTCCTTATAGTTTAGTGAGGATTGTCTATGATGTGACCTGAAATTATTATTTTCAACCTTCTCCTGCTGTCGTTCTCCAACACATTACATACTCTAGTAGTTCTGGCCACTTGCTCTTGTAAGCATCCATGTGCCTGGCTTTGCTCATGGTAGTCCCTTAACCTGGAATGTTCAGCTCCCACCTCCTCCTCCCTCCATCCTTTCCTTAGCCAGAGAAATACATCTCATCATCGGGGTGTGCTGAAATGCAACTTTCCTGATCCCTCTAGTCAGACTAGCACACATTCTACCTCACTGAGCACTCTTACATTTTCAATTCAATTCGACTGCCTTGAATTATAGTTTCTTACACATCTGCCTTGAAGAATTTATTGAAAATTATTAACTAGTATTTAAATTTAAGGCATTGGTATTTGTTTTTATTTTCCTTGTTTTCCAGGAATATTTTCTGCTTTGGTTAATATTTGTCAGCCTCTTAATTAAATTATTATGAATGAATCTGAATTACTTTGTGAAAAAAGATGTTCATAGTAATAGTAGTCACATCCATCTTTTGTTTTCATTATCAGGATAACTTTAAATTATTTTTGAATGAAGATGTTCAGAATTTTAAAATACTGTTTTCATATCAATAGTAACACATCCTTCTCTTTTGCTCAGTTATACAACACCTTTTGATTTGGAGTTGATTGGTAGTACAGCCTTGTTGTGTACAAGGAGGCAAGCCTTTTGACACAGACAGACCTGGATTTGAGTCCCAGATCTTTTGTTTATTTTCATTTACCACGGGCAAAGTTGTTTTACAGTTTTCCTTATCCATTCTGATTCTCAGTTTCTATATCTATAAAATAGGAATAGTATCTACTTTGAAAGGTTTTTGTGAAATTTGAGCGAAAATGTTCATAAATGTTCATAAAGCATTTAGCACAATACCTGACACATATAAGGTGGTCTATAAATGGAAGCACCTCTTAATTAAAGGTAGCTTTTTTGGTGGTTGATTAGCAGGGTACTAATTAGGCCAGGGTCATGTGTTCAATCTCCATGTGGACTAGTTAGCTTTATTCTCTTCTGGAGCAAACTCTTAGCCCCGGATTCTGAAGGCAACATGATTGAATCAGCACAAGGCCATCACTGTTAATCAGAAAAACAGCCCAAAGCATGCTATTTACTGCTTTGCAGCAATAATCTAATCTTTGTAAATAAAGGTCAGAATGCTGATTCCATTATGCTAATATAGGGTGCCTAAGAATGAATTCAAGAAACCAATTGCTTGCCTAGAGTAGTTTAGGAGGTACTTTTCATTTTGTTTTGGTCTGTTTGGTTTGATGTTGATTTTTTAAAACAGCTGCCAGCTCCCCTCTCATTGATTGTACTGCTAAAGCCGACTTGCAAAATTCTTTTCACCTGGTTTGGTCATTGTTAGCCCTAGACCACTGGTCCTGGCATACTCTTTGTGTATTAAAATCAGCAGTAGTAAAGAGTGCATCAGATGAAGACCTCTAGTTTAAACAACAACAACAACTACCATCTCTCTTTCTTTTCTTGCTTTCTTGCTTTTCCTCCCTCCCTCCCTCCTTTCTTCCTTTCTTCCTTCCTTCCTTCCTTCCTTCCTTTCTTTCTTTCTTTCTTTCTTTCTTTCTTTCTTTCTTTCTTTCTTTCTTTCTTTCTTTCTCTTTCTTTCCTTTCTTTTCTCTCTCTCTCTCTCTTTCTCCATTTCTTTCTCTCTTTCTCTTTCTTTCTCTCTCTCTCCCTTCCTTCCTCCCTTCCCCGCTCTGTGCAGCATGCAGGATCATACCTCCCCCACCAGGGATGGAACCCGTGCCCCCTCTAGTGGAAGCACAGAGTTTTAACCACTGGACCACCAGGGAAGTCCCAACAAAAAGCTTTTTAAGAGCATGTTTTCCTGTCATATATGTGTGGCTTCGCAAAAGATGCTCATGAATTAGGATATCTTTCTACAGAGTTCAGAAAAATATAATAATATATAAATATTGAGATACTTATTATTTCAATTGTGTTCAGTTGATTTTCTAATTTTATGCTGTTTTTCAGTTGAAGTAGGCAAAAATGCTTCTTTCATTGCTTGTGATTTGTTTTTTGGTGAGGATAGAGCTCATCATTGATTTCTGTGTATTGCAAGAGCCAGGGATGACTATATGGCAAGAGACAGTGTTTTTTGCTTTTGTTTTTTATTTGATTTGCTTTGACTTTTATAAGGTAGAAATTAACACTTTCAGAAATTAACACTTTTGCTTTGACTTTTATAAGGTAGAAATTAACACTTTCACAAAATTTGTCCTCTAATAATAGTAATTTGGGAAAATTATCCTTTTTTCCCAATAACTTGTATCATTGAAAAGATTACATATGTGGTATAACTTTCTTTTTCTAAAAATACACACAATATAATTAACAATATCTGTGGGACTTCTAGTAAGATTTTAAAAAATTAATAGACTATTTTTTAGAGCAGATTTATGTTTACAGAAAATTGAGCAGTTAATGTAGTGTCCCTTTTTATTAACATCTTTCATTAGTGTAGTATATATTTTTTCTTTTTTTAAATTGAAGTATAGTTAGTGTAGTGTATTTGTTGATGAGCCAATACTGATATGTTATTATTAAGTAAAGTCCACAGTTTATATTAGGGTTCACTCTTTGTGTTGTACAATTCCATGGATTTTGCCAAATATATAATGTCATATATCCGTCATTACAGTATCATACAAAATAGTTTCACTGCCTTAAAAATCCCCTGTGTTCCACATATTCATCTTTTCCATCCTTGCACCAAACCTCTGGCAACTGCTGTTCATTTTACTGTCTCTCTAGTTTTGCTTTTTTCAGAATGTTATATAATTGGCATCATACAGTATGTAACCTTTTCAGACTTCTTTCAGTAAGCAATATGAATTTAAGTTTTTTTCATAGTTTGATAGTTCATTTCTTCTTATTGCTGAATAATATTCCATTATATGGTTGTACCACCATTTGTTTATCCAGTAACCTTTTGAAGGATATTTTGTGGCTTCCAGTCTTTGGCAATTATGAATAAAGTCACTATAAATATTCATATTCAGGCTTTTGCATGGACATAATATTTTCACCTCATTTGTATAAATACCTAGGAGCAAGATTGCTGGATCATATGTTAAGATTAACTTTAGCTTTGTAGGAAACTGCCAAACTCTCTTCTAAAGTAGCTGTATCATTTTGCATTTTCACCACCAATGAGTGGGAGTTCCTGTTGCTCCAAGTCTTCAGTAACACTGGTATTGTCAGTTTTTTGGATTTTAGCCATTCTAATAGATATGTAGTGGTATCTCATTGTTTTCTTCTACCCATTTTTAAATTGAGTTGTTTGTTTTCTAATTGTTGAGTTGTAAGTGTTCTTTGTATATTTTTGATACAAATCTCCTTTATCAGATATGCATTTTGCAAATATTTCACAAAATATTCTTTTGTGACTTTTCTCTTTATTCTCTTAACAATGTCTTTCACAGAGCAGAAGTTTTTTATTTTAATGAAGTTCGATTTATTGATTTTCTTTCATTGTTTGTGCTTTTGGTGTTATATCTTAAGAAATCATTGCCAAAAACCAAGGTTATCTAGATTTTCTCTATGCTATCTTTTAGAAGTTTTATGATTTTGTTTTTTACATTTAAATCTATGATCCATTTTGAGTTAATTTTTTGTGAAAGGTGTAAGGTCAGTGTTTAGGTTTTTTTTGTTTGGTTTTTTTGGTTTGGTTTTTTTTTTTTTTTTTGCAGTACGCGGGCCTCTCATTGTTGTGGTCTCTCCCGTTGCAGAGCACAGGCTCTGGACGCGCAGGCTCAGCAGCCATGGCTCACGGGCCCAGCCGCTCTGCGGCATGTGGGATCTTCCCGGACCCGTGTCCCCTGCATTGGCAGGCGGACTCTCAACCACTGTGCCACCAGGGAAGCCCTCCCGCATTTCTTAGATGGGTTAAGAACACTGTTTGAGAAGCCCTGCATTACAACCTTTAAGGATCAGCTCAGACACTGACTTGCTGATAGCTCTAGTTGACACACTGCCTTCAAGTGTTTGTTGATGAGGATAGAGTACTTGATATTACTAATAAGAAGTCTGAGAAGGCCAGAACAATGTTATGTGGTGGTGTAATCCCATAAGGGAGCCCTGGCAGACCAGACATAACTACTCTAAGAGGCTGGCTGCAGTTGTCTTTAATACTGATCACTGGGCTGCAACTTTTGTTTTGTTTTGTTTTTAAGATTTTTTTCATGTGGACCACTTTTAAAGTCTTATTGAATGCGTTACAATATTGCTTCTGTTTTATGTTTTGGTTTTCTGGCCACCAGGCATGTGGGATCTTAGCTACCAGACCAGGGATCCATCCCGCACCCCCTGCAGTGGAAGGCGAAGTCTTAACCAGTGGACTGCCAGGGAAGTCCCTGGGCTGCAACTTTCAGTTAAACATAGATGAAACCTATTTGTCATCCCCTGCCCTGGGCCTTTTGAACAGTATATGTGAATTTAAAGGAAAAGAAACTTTCCGTCTTTTTTCCTGCAGTTGACTCCTTATAAATGTCACAGAGAGCTGCTTTCACACTTTATTATTTTGTTTTGCTGTACTGCTTTTGTCTAGGATGTGAGCTGGTTGCTGCAGGAAGGACTCCTTCCTCTCTGTTTAGAGCTCTTTGATGGAACATTTGTTGAGGTGTGTCTTTGACATTATTGCTGCTGCCTACCTGGTGAACAGTAGCACACCCTTGGCTACCTCTGCATGATTCCTGTGGTCAGCTTTTCCATGAATGTCATGTAAAGCTTGAAATAAGATTTGAGTAAGGTGAATAATATCTGAGTGTTTTCTTTTGGCTTTTCATGCATTTCAATTTTATGCTACTTCTTACTGATTAGCTTGGGAATTTGTTTGTTTTTCGATATAACAATAGTTCTCTGTAGCTAAGAGAGTGTTAATTTGGGTACTCTAGGGTAGATACCTTTATTGTTTTTTCTTAATTTATTACACTTCTGTTTCATCCAGAAAAAGATTTCTCATCATAATTTGTAACTCTATTTCTTCCATGAAACTTTCTGCCTATAGGACTACTACAGTTGTGTTCTCACATTACTCCTACCACATTATGCTTATTTTCCAGACTTCATTTTTCTTTTTTGGCATTTACTCTTACTTAATTTGGTAATTTTATTAATTCAAGGATTATTTTGTAGTTACTGATTTATCACCAAAGAGTAAATTTCAGGTTGACAGAGGCTAAACCAAATAGATATCATCATTTTGGCTGAAAAACAGATCCAGATACTGCAGTGGTAACTTTAAAAAAGTAAGCCCAATTCCGGTGTTGTTTTTCCGAGTTGCTCAGCACTGGCTCATTTGGAAAATGTATCACTGTCTGCCTTAGCTTCCTGGAGGGTAGGGATGGAGGGGTTGGGAGAGTCAGCTTCTTGAGAACCTACTTTAAAGGCTTTTAGAATAAAATCTTAAAATTGTCCTTTTGAGTCATCTAGTCATAAATAACAATGCAGCATTCTTGAATTAATGCACCTTTTGCAGTAGAAATGATTTCAGTGTTTGGGAAATAGTTTTAAAACTTGAATCTTCGTTTAACTTCCTGACTTCTTTTCACAGGCCATTTTGCAACCTGTATTGGCAGCAGAAGATTTTACTATCTTTAAAGCAATGATGGTCCAGAAAAACATTGAAATGCAGCTGCAAGCCATTCGAATAATTCAAGAGAGAAATGGTAAAAGATTGGATTTAGAAATCTAAGTGCTAAATGCATTTTTTTTGGTGGCAGTTTTAACTAATATGGTCTTGATGTAGCTGCCTTGTATGAATTTATTTCAAGTTTGAAAGTCTATGGCTGACTTAAATGATACAAGAGTGCAAACTTCCTGATCACTGAGTGGTTGACATCTCAAAGAAAGCAGACCAGAATTTGATTTAATATTTTAGGTTTCAGAGAGCTTGATTTTTCTGCCCAGCCACTGCATTTGTGAAATTCAGCATTTTTGAGTGGTCACAGTTACAGTTACTGTTGAGAGAAGGTGACTACTCTTCTTCTGGCTTTATAGAAGACAGTGGTTCTCAAGCTTTTGGAAGCAGTTGGAGGGCTTGTTGAAACACATGTGGCTGTCTCCCCATTTCTGATTCAGTAGGTCTGGGGTAGGGCCTAATACTTTGCATTTTTAGCAAGTTCCTAGCTGATGCTAAAGCTGCTGGTCCTGAGCCCGCACTGAGAACTACTGTTCTAGGGCAATGGGCAGATAGGATTGCCCCACCATCAGGTGGAAGAAAAAGCAGAACTCAAAGCCCTTGGTAACTACCTTTAGCTTTATCTTTTCCTTAACTCTCTGCCTAAACTCACATTCTTTCTAGCTCTTCCTGCTTTTCTTCCCTTCCTGTGCACTTGAACTATATTTGACATCTTGACTCAGAACATCAGAGTTTCTAACCATACTTCTTGTTTTTGTACTATCTAATTTTCACCCCAGGTGAAAATTATCTCAGTTTCCCATTTCTGACTCTGATGACCTTAATACCTGTGTATTCCTTTGCTTAATAGATTGCCACTGATCTTCCTTATCATGCCAAACTCTAATGGTTTGGCAGCAGGGCCTTTTTTTGGCTTGTTTCTTGAAAATACGGGAGCTATAGTTTAGTTGTACTGTTTGCTTTTAAGGGTCTGGAGCATGCAACAATAGGGCTTCTATTGTTACAGGGCAAACATTAGAATGTTGCAGGGCCTTTGTTGTGGGTTCTACTCTCATTTGTCTGATATGTGTAAAGACTATATCCTTTAGAGCCAACCACCATCAAAACTATTCCTTAAAATCCTAAAATTCATTTCAGCAGGTAAGACAGCTGTTGTCTGTGGTTTGGAGACAGCACCACCCTAACCCTGAACGATGCATGACACCGTTCTGTTTCTTTGGTATAAATAAGTTTGGAAAACAGTCTCTTTTTCTTTGTTTCTCTACCATAGTTAGCTTCATAAAATCCTTTTCTCTTGTGTTTTCCTGCAGCTATGCTTTATTCTGACCTATGGGATAATTTGAATAATTATTTCATGTTATTTAAAATTATTTTGGGGGGATCAGTTTTGATAAAAGAAATAGTGAACTTGATATTGGTACTCTATAGTTTTCAATTTAACCAGAAACATTTAGTTTTTTTTTTTTTTTTGGCGTTACGCGGGCCTCTCACTGTTGTGGCCTCTCCCGGCAGCATGTGGGATCTTCCCGGACTGGGGCACGAACCCGTGTCCCCTGCATCAGCAGGCAGATTCTCAACCAGGGAAGCCCCAACATTTAGATTTTAATTAAAAGAGAACAGGTACACATAGCTTGTATCAGCTGGGTGCCTCAGGCTGCCATTAGCAGAATACTTCAGTGAAAATGGCCTAAGCAATAGGAAATTATCATCTCAATTGAACAAGAAGTCCAGAGGAAGGGAGGGAAGAAAGGTCCAGGGTTGTTTAATTTGGTGGCTCAGTGATGTTATTAAGGACTCTGACACGTTTCCTCTTTATACTCTGCTATTCTCAGGATCTTCTCTCATGATTGCATTCTGGCTGCATCGAATGCAGACTTTAATATCTCATGAAGAAAAGGGATGTTTCTTCCTGTACATCTTTTTTTGCTAGCAAGACAACACTTTCATGGAAGCCCCCTAGGAGTTTTCCCCTTAGGTCCTATTGGTCAGGATTGGGGTGGCACGCCTTTCTAAACCTTCTGGCAGGGGGAATGAGACCATTACAATTGGCTTGAATCATGAGTCACTCTTGTGGGGTGGGGTAGGGCCCTGCCTCTAAGTACTTGGCTGCCTGGTAACTGCACACATATGGCTTATATTAGCAAGGAAGGACGAGGGGAATGATGTGGAATAATGCTGCTGTCAAACCACAGGGTGTGAGAGTTTGCTTACATTTAAACAGACTAATACTTAGTTCTGCCATGAATTTTTAATACTTGTATTTAAGAATTTAACTTAACATAAATCCAGAGGAAAGTACCTTAGAGCAATGTTGATTGCACTCAAAACTGCAGACTGTTTATGTGAGAAAAATTCAAAGGCTTTCTGGATTCTGGTTGTATCTCATCAAAGAATTTGGGGAAGATGCAAATCAGAGCATTATTTTGATGGTTTTGTTACCGAGTCTAAGCTTGTACTGCTTGCTGCACGACAGGCCAGTAATCGAGAGACAAGTTGTTGGGCTAGTGCCCCAAAGAACCATCTTGCCTGAGTTAGAATTCAGGATCATTTTATACTAAAAGGAGAGGGAGTAAAGTCAAACCTTTTCTGGTTCCCATCAGCCTCTGGAGGGGATGTGTTAATTTCTTCCTCCCTGTAGTCATTCACAGATGGGCCTGGTCAGAATGTTTCCTGTGAGCTAAACAAAGCTATTTTAGCTTAATGCTCATTACCTGGGAAGCAGGGTTCCCAGAGATGGGCCATTATGTATAATTTAAGTTTATAGGCAACATCCCTTTAGTGATTAACTTGTAATAGAATATAAAAGTGTCTTCCTTATTACAGTTTTGAGGTATTGCATACTGTTGTTTTATTCTTTCCTTAGTTTTTAAAATTTTCCATAAAAGGTGAATAGGAGAATGCTAATTGTATAGCTTTTGACTGAGCAAAAATGCACTTAAGACCAATTTTCTGGTTGTGATATTATACTATAGTTTTGTAAATGTAACCCTTGGGGGAAACTGGGTAAAGAGTACATAGCATCTCTCTGTATTGTTTCTTACAACTGCATGTGAATCTGCAGTCATCCCAAAATGACAAGTTTACTTTACAATGCATTTAAACATCAGGGGATTAGAATAATAAAGCTAGTTTAATTTAGAGCAGATCCAAAATCCCGTAGTCATATATGGATAAAGAAATGGAAGGTAAAAATTAGGGGACATGCTGTTAATGTTTTGGGAATATAATAATTATAGATAAAAACAGAACACTTATTACCAGTCTACCTGCTTATCAGGAAGATATAGGTAATAAAGTAAATGAAACCAATGCTTAAAATTGCTTGCCATGAATTACTATTTGCCTTGGGCCAAAGTTGGTGCTGCCCTGGTTTATAGTTATTAGCCCAATATTTGAACAGAAGCTCTGAGGGCAGAGGTTGTTTTATTCATCTTTATATTCCCCTTAAGTGCTTAGCACCATGCTTTTTTGCATGTAGTAAGCGGGGCCCTTTTCAGTAGCATTTGTTGTAGTATGAATGAAGAGGATTAACATGCTGTTTCAATTAATGACGTATTTTATATTTTGTTTTGTAAACTCTTTTCCCATTTAAGGAATACTTTTGAGAGCATAGTTTCATTATTAGGAGCTTATTGATTTCAATGGTATGTCCTGTATAGTATGATTATGGAAGATAATAGCTTAAATATAAGCTATTTATTCTATAAATAGCTTATATTAATTCTATAAGTTGCTTATATTAAATATAAGCAATTAATTTCTATTGTCATATATTATTATTGTTATTTTAAATAAGCAATACAATAATTACCAAGAGTCATTACTAGGTAAAATTGTGCTTTTTTGGTGGGGCTGATTCCCTAAAAGAAGAAAAAGTTAAAAAGACCATAGTTACAAAGATAATAGCTTAGAACATTTTTAAAAAGTTATAGATCTTAATAAACTTATTTGTACTTCTTGATGAACTAGAATAGTGAAAAATAAGTGTTTCAGTTGACTTGATATTCTTCTGTATGGTCTTTGGTTTTGAACAGGTGTATTACCTGACTGCTTAACAGATGGTTCTGATGTGGTCAGTGACCTTGAACAGGAAGAGATGAAAATCCTGAGAGAAGTTCTTAGGTATGCTTGTTTAATTATTTTTGGAATGGATCATTAGTAATATTACAATATTATCTGCATATGTGCTTTTTACTCAAAAAAATACTGTGAACTAGTAAAATATCTAAATTCTATCCTAAAGACTATGAAAATGATTTATCATTTTATTTGTTTATAATTATGTATATATTACATTTCTTAATGGACAGAAAAAATTATTTTCAGATGACTCATACCAGATCAGCGCAGATGGGAGGGTCTTCCTCCACTCCCATCATGGGAATAGGAAACTAGCCACCAATGGGAACTAGATGCAGTAGACCCAGCCTGATGCCTGGAAGGGCTGTAGTGGCCTGAGATAAGCAGGAAACTCCTTGGCTTCTGGATCTGGGTATTAGAGGAGGCTTATGCCAGGTGTCTCACAGTAGGAGGTTGGATATCCAGACTCCACAGACCAAATAGCTGACTCTTTGCTGTTCTCTTTCTTGCCTCAGTTACGTGATTCTCAGCCAAATGCCTGGCATGGAATGTGCAGCCCACTAAAGGGGCATTTCCCCTCTTGGGCCTGTTGTCCCCTGACCCCTATGGGAGTTTTAGAAGGGAGGGGCAATTGAAGCACTTAATATTTAAATCTATGGGAATGTATAGGTTTAAGGCAAAAGGATACCTGCAGCTATTTGTGTCCCCTGCAGAATGGGGCCTTGGCATTTGGTGGCCCTGGCTCTCCACTCTAACCACATACATGACCATCTTCTAGCATCCTGTAGTCCTCCCACCTACCCAACTTATCCCCAGTTCCAAAGCAGGAGGGAGGTTAGGCAGGATGGTGGTTAGGAGGATGGGCCTAGTGGGGGACTGTGGAAGGAGCTGTAGGACTTTGTGCTGCATTTCAGGGGATTTGAGTGGTTGTGGGGAGGGAGGCAAGTTTGCGGGTAAAACCCGACCTTTCCTGCCAGGTCCTCCTTTCCATGGCAAGGGCAAATGGGAGCCTGAGACAACACACAACGCTCTGAGTTGAAAGATTTGAAGAGTTAAGGATATTTGGTAATAGGTTTAGAGGACTGGCAGTTTTGACTTGTACTGGTTGCTTCTTGATTGATTGGTGGTTTGAAAACTGGTCAGCATTGTGCTTTTAGATTTTACTGTATTTTCTACGAGCTTCTGGGGGCGGTGTACTACTGTATAAGCAGTGGAGCTTAATCATGAACATGTATGAGAGTTGAATTGGCTATTTTCCTAAATCAGACTTCCCTCAGTGAGCAGTTTACAAAAGCTGATAGGGCTTTGGTATAATGGCATCAGGAGAGCTGTGTGGTAGCTCAGATGCCATGGAAAAACTAGAATGAGGGAGAAATGGATCTTAGGAGGAATGTAACTGATCAGTCTAAAGAGAGAGATCTAAGTCCATATTCATGAGATTTGCCATTCAGATTTGGGTTTAGGATTTCAAACCTGTTGATCTTTGTTCAGCTAGGGGTCCTTCACATCTCCAGAGGACATAGGTAAACCTGTATTTTATGTGGCTAACTATATTATGCTGTTTATGCCTATGTATGTCTTTCTCAGTTGATTGTAAGCTGCTTTAAGTTAAGCCTGATTATTTCCATCTTTGTTTCCAAAATTTCTTGCACATATTGTAAGCTTAGGTTAGCATGTTTCTTGTTGAATATTTGTTCTTTGACCAAAAGAGAAAGTTTACTTTTCTACTTTATTTTTGTATATTTCAGAAAATCGAAAGAAGAATATGACCAGGAGGAAGAAAGAAAGAGTAAAAAGCAGGTGCCTACAAAACATATTAATATAATAGAAATATTTCATTGCTGTTATCTCTTAGGTTTACACCTGGGTTTTCTATTAAAGTTTAAGCTTAGGTGGAACAACACAGTTCCTCAGAGTATTTATATTTTCTTGGCAATTCTGAGCATTTATACTTAACTTTATAACTTTATTCACTTTATAATTCATCCAGCGACCTACCTTTTAAATTCCCGATAAAGAATGAGATTGTTCACTCCAAAAAAACTGTATGTAATACCATTCATATTTTGGGGGATTTTTAATAGAAATTCCCCTTAATTTTATGAATAAAAGAAGATTAAGAAAAACATTTTACTTCCCCACCTGCCTTGATTCCTTTACTATTTTGAAACAGCATCTGCAGTTAATACTGAGGGTCCCTTGTAGACTTTAACATTGCCAGCTTTAAGCAGAATGATTCAGTTTCACATTTCCTGGCATACTCCTCTTTCATTAAGAACTGTTTCCATAAAGGG
This sequence comes from Neophocaena asiaeorientalis asiaeorientalis, assembly GCF_003031525.2. Taxonomy (NCBI): domain Eukaryota; kingdom Metazoa; phylum Chordata; class Mammalia; order Artiodactyla; family Phocoenidae; genus Neophocaena; species Neophocaena asiaeorientalis. The sequence continues at coordinate 8,346,151 of NW_020173955.1, read as the reverse complement.
CCTAATCCTTCCTAAGGATCAATTAGACATGTATCTGGCTGAGGTGAGGGAAGATAATATTTATTTTTTCCTCCCCCCTTTTCTAGCTGCTTCTCTTTCCACATTTTCTCAAATCTCCCTGAAGGGAGAGTGAAACCTAATATAAACTAATTCTCAGTTGCTTGAAAGTCATTTTCCTTTTTTCCCTTCAATGACTGTGATACCTGCTTGTATCATTTACTATATTTGAAAAAGCCTATTTTACTCCAAGGTAACCAATGAAGAGCAAAAGAGAGATGTTTTAGGATTTAGAGGGGATTTATGTATCTTTGAGTAAATCTCCTTTTAGTAAATGGAGGTGAAATTCATAGATAATAATATTTTTTAATGTAGGAGTATAGAACAGAAACTCGTTCAAAACTGCTCTCAGAAGACAGCAGTACTGGGAATTCCCTGGTGGTCCAGAGGTTAAGACTTCGCACTTCCACGGCAGGCGGTGCCGGTTTGATCCCTGGTTGGGGAACTAAGATCCCATAGGCCAGGCGATGTGGCCACAGACACACACACAAAAAGACAGTAGTATTGACTTTCTGATTTATATATAAACTATATCAGGCTTCTTGAATAATAATATGTTTTGGAGTGTATGGTTTTTTTAGACTTCTTTTAATGGAAATTTTCAAACACACAAAAGTAGAGCTGATAATAATTTCAGTCTTCATGTTTCCATCACTCAACATATAGAGACTTATGATTTAGGTATTCATGAATTACCTGAAAAGTTACATGTGATTGGATTTTCCTGTTTTTAAGGAAAAATGAAGTATCAGTTTACTTGGTTCTTTCCAAGATTTAAACGATCTCTTTGGTTTAAATATAGTATCCCATTTTAGAAATGGCAATACAGGCATACCTCAGAGATGTTGTGAGATCGGTTCTAGACTATTGCAGTAAAGCGAAGATGGCAATGAAATAAGTCACAAAAGTATTTTGGTTTCCCAGTGCATATAAAGGTTATGTTTACACTATACTGTAGTCTATTAATTGTGCAGTAGCATTATGTCTAAAAAACAATGTACGTACGTGCAAAGGAAGGTTAAGACTTTGCACTTCCACTGCAGGGACCGCCGGTTCGATCCCTGGTCGGGTTTACACTATACTGTAGTCTATTAATTATGCAGTAGCATTATGTCTAAAAAAACAATGTATGTATGTGCAAAGGAAGGTTAAGACTTTGCACTTCCACTGCAGGGGCCGCCGGTTTGATCCCTGGTCGGGGAACTAAGATCCCACATGCTGTGTGGTGCGGCCAAAAAGGAAAAAGAAAAATATTATTTTATTGCTAAAAAATGCTAACCATCATCTGAACCTTCAGCAAGCTGTAATCTTTTTGCTGACTGACCAGGGTGGTGGTTACTGAAGGTTGGGGTGGATGTGGCAGTTTCTTAAGATAAGACAACAATGAAGTTTGTCGCATTATTTGAGTCTTCCTCTCATGAACAATCTCACAGTAGCATGAAGTGCTGTTTGATGGCATCTTACCCACAGTAAAACTTCTTTCAAAATTGGAGTCAATCTTCTCAAACCTGGCTGCTACTTTATCAACTAAATTTGTGTAATATTCTAAATCCTTTGGTGTCATTTCAATAGTCTTCACAGCATCTTCCCCAGGAACAGATTCCATCTCAAGAAACCACTCTCTTTGCTCATCCATAAGAAGTAACTCCTCATCCATTCAAGTTTTATCATGAGAATGCACCAATTCAGGCACATCTCCAGGCTCCACTTCTAATTCTGGTTCTCTTGCTGTTTCCTCCACATCTGCAAAACTTCCTCCACTGAAATCTTGAAGCCCTCTAAGTCATCCATGAGGGTTGGAATCAATTTCTTCTAAATTCCTGTTAATGTTCATATTTTGACCTCTTTCCATGAATCATGAATGTTCTTAATGGCATCTAGAATTGTGAATCCTTTCCAGAAGGATTTCAATTGACTTTGCCCAGATCCATTGGAGAAATCATTATCTATGGCAGCTATAGCCTTACGAAATGTATTGCTTAAAGAATGAGACTTGAAAGTTGAAATTACTCCTTGATCCATGAGATGTAGAACGGATGTTGTGTAGCAGGCATGAAAACAACATGAATCTTGTTGTACACCTCCATCAGAGCTCTTGGGTATCCAGGTGCATTGCCAATGAGTAGTTAATATTTTGAAAGGAATCTTTTTTTTTCTGAGGAGTAGATCATAACAGTGGGCTTCAAATATTCAGTAAACCATGTTGTAAACAGATGTGCTGTAATCCAGGCTTTGTTGTTCCATTGATAGAGCACAGGGAGAGTAGATTTAGCATAATTCTTAAGGGCCTTATGATCAGAACAGTAAATGAGCATTGGCTTCAACTTCAAGTCACCAGCTGCATTAGCCCCTAATAAGAGAACCTGTCCTTTGAAGCTTTAAAGCCAGGCACTGACTTATCCTCTCCAGCTAGGAAAGTCCTATATGGCCTCTCCTTCCGGTAGTAGGCTGTTTCATTTGCATTGAAAATCTGTTGTTTAGTGTAGCCACCTTCATTAATTTTGTTAGTGAGATCTTCTGGATAGCTTGCTGCAGCTTCTGCATAAGCACTTGCTGCCTCATCCTGTGCTCTTGTGTTACAGAGACAGCTTCTTTCCTTCAGCCGCATGAACCACCCTCTGTTAGTTTCACACTCTTCTTCTGCATCTTCCTCACGTCTCTCAGCCTTCATAGAACTGAAGAGAGTTAAAGGCTTGAACTGAAGAGAGTTAAAGGCTTGCTCTGGATTAGGCTTTGGCTTAAGGGAGTGTTGTGGCTGGTTTGATCTTTTATCCAGATCACTAAGAGTTTCTCCATATCAGCAATAAGGCTGTTTCACCTTCTTATCATTCATGTGTTAACTGGAGTATCACTTTTAATTTCCTTCAAGAGCTTTTCCTTTGCATTCACAACTTGGCTAACTGTTTGGTACAAGAGGCCTAACCTTTGGCCTATCTCAGCTTCCTTTTTTCTTAACATCTTTATTGGAGTGTAATTGCTTTACAATGGTGTGTTAGTTTCTGCTTTATAATAAAGTGAATCAGCTATACATATACATATATCCCCATATCTCCTCCCTCTTGCGTCTCCCTCCCTCCCACCCTCCCAATCCCACCCCTCTAGGTGGTCACAAAGCACCGAGCTGGTCTCCCTGGGCTATGCGGCTGCTTCCCACTAGCTATCTATTTTACATTTGGTAGTGTATATGTGTCCATGCCACTCTCTCACTTTGTCCCAGCTTACCCTTCCCCCTCCCTGTGTCTTCAAGTCCATTCTCTAGTAGGTCTGCGTCTTTATTCCCGTCCTGCCTCTAGGTTCTTCGTGACCACTTTTTTTTTTTAGATTCCATATATATGTGTTAGCCTACGGTATTTGTTTTTCTCTTTCTGACATACTTCACTCTGTATGACAGACTTTAGGTCCATCCACCTCACTGGAAATAACTCAATTTCGTTTTTTTTTTAATGGCTGAGTAATATTCCATTGTATATGTGCCACATCTTCTTTAGCAATTCGTCTGTTGATGGACACTTAGGTTGCTTCCATGTCCTGGCTATTGTAAATAGAGCTGCAATGAACATTGTGGTACATGACTTTTTGAATTATGGTTTTCTCAGGGTATATGCCCAATAGTGGGATTGTGGGTCATATGGTAGTTCTCATCGTTAATGTATAGGAATGCAAGAGGTTTCTGTGCATTAATTTTGTATCCTGCTACTTTACCAAATTCATTGATTAGCTCTAGTAGTTTTCTGGTAGCATCTTTAGGATTCTCTATGTATAGTATCATGTCATCTGCAAACAGTGACAGCTTTACTTCTTCTTTTCCAATTTAGATTCCTTTTATTTCTTTATCTTCTCTGATTGCTGTGGCTAAAAATTCCAAAGCAATGTTGAAAAATAGTGGTGAGAGTGGGCAACCTTGTCTTGTTCCTGATCTTAGAGGAAATGGTTTCAGTTTTTCACCATTGAGGACAATGTTGGCTGTGGGTTTGTCATATATGGCCTTTATTATGTTGAGGTAAGTTCCCTCTGTGCCTACTTTCTGGAGGGTTTTTTATCATAAATCGGTGTTGGATTTTGTCGAAAGCTTTTTCTGCATCTATTGGGATGATTATATGGTGTTTATTCTTCAGTTTGTTAATATGGTGTATCACATTGATTGATTTGCATATATTGAAGAATCCTTGCATTCCTGGGATAAACCCCACTTGATCATGGTGTATGATCCTTTTAATGTGCTGTTGGATTCTGTTTGCTAGTATTCTGTTGAGGATTTTTGCATCTATGTTCATCAGTGATATTGGCCTGTAGTTTTCTTTCTTTGTGACATCTTTGTCTGGTTTTTGTATCAGGGTGATGGTGGCCTCGTAGAATGAGTTTAGGAGTGTTCCTCTCTCTGGTATATTTTGGAAGAGTTTGAGAAGGATAGGTGTTAGCTCTTCTCTACATATTTGATGGAATTTGCCTGTGAAGCCCTCTGGTCCTGGGCTTTTGTTTGTTGGAAGATTTTTAATCACAGTCTCAATTTCAGTGCCTGTGATTGGTCTGTTTATATTTTCTGTTTCTTTGTGGTTCAGTTTCACAAGTTTGTGCATTTCTAAGAATTTGTCCATTTCTTCCAGGTTGTCCATTTTATTGGCATATAGTTGCTTATAGTAATCTCTCATGATCCTTTGTATTTCTGCAGTGTCAGTTGTTACTTCTCCTTTTTCATTTCTAATTCTGTTGATTTGAGTCTTCTCCCTTTTTTCTTGATGAGTCTGGCTAATGGTTTATCAATTTTGTTTATCTTCTCAAAGAACCAGGTTTTAGTTTTATTGATCTTTGCTATTGTTTCCTTCATTTCTTTTTCATTTATTTCTGATCTGATCTTTATGATTTCTTTCCTTCTGCTAACTTTGGGGTTTTTTTTTTGTTATTTCTCTAATTGCTTTAGGTGTAAGGTTAGGTTGTTTATTTGTGATATTTCTTGTTGCTTAAGGTAGGAGTGTATTACTGTAAATTTCTGTCTTAGAACTGCTTTTGCTGCATCCCATAGGTTTTCGGTCATCATGTTTTCATGTCATTTGTTTCTAGGTATTTTTTGATTTCTTCAGTGATCTCTTGGTTATTAAGTAGTGTATTGTTTAGCCTCCATGTGTTTGTATTTTTTACAGATTTTTTTTCCTGTAATTGATATCTAGTCTCATAGCATTGTGGTCAGAAAAGATACTTGATACGATTTCAATTTTCTTAATTTTACAAAGGGTTGATTTGTGACCCAAGATATGATCTATCCTGGATAATGTTCCATGAGCACTTTAGAAGAAAGTGTATTTTGTTGTTTTGGTATGGAATATCCTATAAATATCAATTAAGTCCGTCTTGTTTAATGTATCATTTAAAGCTTGTGTTCCTTATTTATTTTCATTTTGGATGATCTGTCCATGGGTGAAAGTGGGGTGTTAAAGTCCCCTACTATGATTGTGTTACTGTCAATTTCCCCTTTTAATCTATTTACATTTAAGGTAATTATCGATATGTATGTTCCTATTACCATTTTCTTAATTGTTTTGGGTTTGTTTTTGCAGGTCTTTTCCTTCTCTTTTGTTTCCTGCCCAGAGAAGTTCCTTTAGCGTTTGTTGTGAAGCTGGTTTGGTGGTGCTGAATTCTCTTAGCTTTTACTTGTTTGTAAAGGTTTTAATTTCTCTGTTGAATCTGAATGAGATCCGTGCTTGGTAGAGTAATCTTGGTTGTAGGTTTTTCCGTTTCACCACTTTAAATATGTCCTGATTGCAGAGTTTCTGCTGAAAGATCAGCTGTTAACCTTATGGAAATTCCCTTGTATGTTATTTGTTGTTTTTCCCTTGCTACTTTTTTGGAGATCTCTGGGAGAGCTCTCGCCGATTGATATTACGTGGAGCTGGGAGGTCTCTGGTGGGTCAATGTCCTGAACTTGGCTCTCCCATCTCAGAGGCACAGGCCTGACACCCGGCCAGAGCACCAAGACCCTGTCATCCACACGGCTCAGAATAAAAGGTAGAAAGAAAGAAAGAAAGAAAAAAATAAAAAAATAATATAAAATAAAGTTATTAAAGTAAAAAATAATAATTAAAAAAAAAGTAATAAAAAGAGAGAAGAGAGCAACCAAACCAAAACACAAATCCACCAATGATAACAAGTGCTAAAAACTATACTAAAAAAACCCCCCAAAAAACGGACAGACAGAACCGTAGGACAAATGGTAAAAGCAAAGCTATACAATCACACACAGAAGCATACACATACACACTCAGAATAAGAAAAAGGAAAAAAAAAATCATTGCTCCCAATGTCCACTGTCTCAATTTGGGATGATTCGTTGTCTATTCAGGTATTCCACAGATGCAGGGTACATCAAGTTGATTGTGGAGCTTTAATCCGCTGCTCCTGAGGCTGATGGGAGAGATTTCCCTTTCTCTTCTTATGTATTTATTTATTTATTTTTTGCGGTACTAGGGCCTCTCACTGCTGTGGCCTCTCCCATTGCGGAGCACAGGCTCCGGACGCACAGGCTCAGTGGCCATGGCTCACGGGTCCAGCCGCTCTGGGGCATGTGGGATCCTCCCGGACCAGGGCACAAACCCATGTCTGCTGCATAGGCAGGCAGACTCTCAACCACTGCGCCACCAGGGAATCCCTCCCTTTCTCTTCTTTGCTCGCACAGCCCAGGGGTTCAGCTTTCGATTTGGCCCTGCCTCTGTGTGTAGGTCGCCTGAGGGCGTCTGTTGTTTGCTCAGACAGGACGGGGTTAAAGGAGCAGCTGATTCGGGGGCTGTGGCTCACTCAGGCCGGTGGGGGCGGGGAGGGAGGGGCACGGAGTGCTGGGCGGGCCTGGGGTGGCAGAGGCTAGAGTGATGTTGCACCAGCCTGAGGCGCGCCGTGCGTTCTCCCGGGGAAGTTGCCCCTGGATCACGGGACCCTGTTGGTGGCGGACTGCACAGGCTCCCCGGAAGTGGGGTGTGGATAGTGACCTGTGCTCACACACAGGCTTCTTGGTGGCGGTAGCAGCAGCCTTAGCGTCTCATGCCCGTCTCTGGTGTCGCCTCTGATAGCCGAGGCTTGGGCCCGTCTCGGGAGCTCATTTAGGCGGTGCTCTGAATTCCCTCTCCTCATGTACCCGGAAACAAGGGTCTCTTGCCTCTTAGGCAGCTCCAGACTTTTTCCCAGACTCCCTCCCATCTAGCTGTGGCGCACTAGCCCCTTCAGGCTGTGTTCATGCAGCCAACCCCACTCCTTTGCCCTCTGCACCCCTGTTGCTGTGCTCTCCTCCGTGGCTCCGAAGCTTCCCCTCTGCCACCCCCCATCTCCGCCAGTGAAGGGGTTTCCTAGTGTGTGGAAACTTTTCCTCCTTCACAGCTCCCTCCCAGAGGTGCAGGTCCCGTCCCTATTCTTTTGCCTCTGTGTTTTCTTTTGTCCTACCCAGGTACATGGGGAATTTCTTGACTTTTGGGAAGTCTGAGGTCTTCTGCCAGTGTTCTGTAGCAGTTGTTCCACATGTAGATGTATTTCTGATGTATTTGTGGGGAGGAAGGTGATCTCCATGTCTTACTCTTCCGCCATCTTGAAGGTCTCTCCTATCTCAGCTTTCGACATGCCTTCCTCACTAAGCTTAATCATTTCTAGCTTTTGATTTAAAGTGAGAGACCTGTGATTCTTCCTTTCACTTGAACACTTAGAGGTCACTGTAGGTTTATTAATTGGCCTAATTTCAACATTCTTGTGTCTCAGGGAATAGGGAGGTCTGAGGAGAGGGAGAGAAATGAGGGGACAAGTGGTCAGTGGAGCAGTTAGAGCACACACAACTTTCATCTATCAAGTTTCACCGTCTTACACGGGTTTGGTTTGTGGTGCCCCCAAACAGTTACAATAGTAACATCAAAGATTACTGATCCCTGATCACTATAACAAATATAATAATGAAAATTTCAAATATTGCAAGAATTACCAAAATGTGACACAGAGACATGAAGTGAGCAATGCTGTTGGAAAAATGACACTGATAGACTTGCTTGATGCAGTTGCCACAAACCTTCAATTTGTAAAAAAACGGGATGTCTGTGAAACACAATAAATTGAAGTGCAATAAAACGAGGTAAACTTGTAAACTAGTTTGTGGTCGCTTCAGGCATATCATAGCAGTGGTGTTATTATTATATTTTTTAGATTATTTGAAGTGAAAAAGCACCTTATTAATCAGTGATTTTATTTCTTTTAGAGTGTTTCTTGGTGTCTTGGTCAAGGTCACATGAGTAGTAAGAGTGAAACCTAGGTTTGAACTCACTTCTTTCTGAATCCAAAGTCTTAACCAAACTAGTTATTCTTCGCACTGCATGATTGGAAATGAGAATGTTTACCTACCTCAAAAAGTAGAAGATAAAAAATGGTGGAAACATCTTAAAAACTTTGGAAAAATAGAATCTCTGATTTATTATCCATTCAGTAGACAATAATTTTTTAAACTAATGTGTATGAATCCCTTAAGTAGTGAATTATTCAGAATTAATCTAAAGTATTTTTTAAATTATATTGTTGATTCCTGAAGCTATCAGAGGCTAAAACAGAAGAGCCTCCGATGCATGCCAATGAAACTGCAAAAATGAATAATTCCCAAGGGGATGGTGAACATTTTGCACACCCACCCTCAGGTAAGTTTGAAATGTACTGAAATTTCTGAATAATATGAATACATAAACACTGTAAAGAGTGTGTTACTTTCTCATACATACTTCACCCTCAAAATATGGCCATTGGTATTTAATGTTCTTTGTGAATTTAGCTAAAGTGGTTGCTTGTAGGAGATAGCTGACAGAGAGGGTGTAGCCCCCAAATTTCTAAGTGAAGCTTGGAACCCAGAGCTGTGATCAAAATTCCTTGGGGAAGCCCCCAGGCTTTATGCCATGACCACAGCATTCAAGGTATGTTCACGTAACATTTGGTACTCTCTTCCTTGACCATAATCACATGGTGTTTGAGAGTTAGAAGCTGAACAGGGAAAGATAATATTTTCCTAGTGAATTAAAACACAATTAGAAAACAACAGGTAGCCAATTTATCTAGAAGTTGTCAGAAACTATTGTTGAAACCAAAATTGATGAGAATCCTTGTGGGAAATGTTAGTGGATGATCTTGTTCACTATGCAGTGAATCATTTTCAATATATGTTTTCTGATTTCCTTTATAAGAAGACAGGTAATTCTGAAACAGAACTTAAATCATGATCATGAATTTACTTCATTTTTTTATGGATTTCTGTGGTTTTTAGGTACATGTCCTTTTATCAATTAAAAAAACGCATAACTCTGTGAGGTAGATATTATGGTCCTTATTTTTCTTTTATTTTTTTAAAACAAGAAATTCAAGGAACTTGAATGAGGTCCAAAATCACTGAGCTCTTAAATAGTGAAACTGTGACTTACCTTGGTCTTCTGACTCCAAATCTTGTGTTTTTCTACACTTTGTAGAAGTTTTATAATTGAGATAGATAGGTTTGTTGTGTATCCAGTGTTGTAAGTATCTAAATGCTTAGTTGATAAAACAATGGGGCATATGAAACAGAAGCAGGTTTATGAAGTTATCTGGCTTTTTCCTTCCTAGCAAATCTAATAATTCCTTTTCTTTTTTCATATTCTGCAGGTTCTGAGTAGAATAACCTCATTTGAATTATGTCTGTGAAAGCACCTGCTTTAGATTTGTTTGAGCGCTTTTAAAATTTGCTGGCCCAAACTTAGCTTTTTGTTTTATATAGACCTAAGTACATATACTGTTCTAATCTTGTGTCTGACATAATTTGAATACATTTGCTTATCTGACTATTAAGTGAAACTATTATAGAAAACTTAATCTCAAGCCATTTGTAACTCAGTTATGCACATTAGCAGTAGAGAAACTGGCAGATAATTTCAAAAGTAATGATTTTAATTTTTAAAAACTATTCTATTTTTTTAGAAAAATGAGTATATCTGATATTACGGGCAATCACTGCATACAAAGTGCCCATGAGAAAGGCCTAATGTGGGAGGAATCATAAAGGTGTTTGACCTCCTGCTTATCCCTTTGCTCTTGTCTTTCCCTGGTTTCTGCTGGAAATGGATAGCATCTGTTCTCAGATTGACGCAGGGTTGCCAGTGTTGAGATGATCTTTCTTTAAGCTAGCTGGCTTTCCGATTCTCCATTCTTAGAAATCAGAGAAGTTAAGTATTTTGGCTTCAGGTACTTTTCTCTCTAGTTAGAATATAAAAGGTGTTCATAACCAACAAACTCAAGGAACTGTCCAGACCAAGTACATGAATTGAATATAAATGCTTATGTGCCTGGGATTCCCCCCTCCGCAGAATTTTACTGTCTTGTCCCCAGCTCTGTGGTTCCATATTTGGGGGCTAAGCGCACCACTGCTTAAAGTCACCATCATATATGAATGGCATGTTTAATTTTGTCTGCATATTTTGACCAACTTGTTGAAGCTCATCTTCATTTCTGTTTTAAGTTAGTTCTGAGCTAGCTCCCTGTCTAGGTTGGTTGGAGTGTTAGCAGCAGCCTCATCTCTTCCAGGGAGACTTCCCTTTCTGTCCAAGAGCCTGAAGAGCTTTTTCTTCTTCTAACTTCCCTGGCACTGCAGTCAGTCCACTCACCCTGTGCTAAAGCAGTGATCCTTGGGCAAGTTTCTTGCTCCTGCAAAGTTCTATTTCTGGTTTTACCGTGCTGGATTTTTAATCATTTAGAGACATGAATATCATGTTCTCCCATGATGCTTTTAGTTCTTGGCATTATTTTTATGTCTTTGCTTGTCTCACCAGCTGTCTTTCATAGTCCATGTATTACAGTGAAAATGTTTTATCTTAAAAAAACCCCACCTTATCTTATAATAAAAAATGTCTCAAAAGCAATTAGCATGTTAATCCTGTCTCTTGGCACAGTTACCAAATAACTGGAAGGTACTGAGTACTCATGTTATATCCACTTCCAGGTTCTACTTACTGTATTTATTTATGTAGTTTTTTACATCTTTATTGGAGTATAATTGCTTTATAATGTTGTGTTAGTTTCTGCTGTACAATAAAGTGAATCAACTATATGTATACATATATCCCCATATCCCCTCCCTGTTGAGTCTCCAACCCACCCTTCCTATCCCATCCCTCTATGTCATCACAAAGCACCAAGCTGATCTCCCTGTTCTACTTACTTTAAAATCTTCATTTTTAAAATGTTAGTAGGTTTATAGTTATCTTCAGTATGTAGTACAAATTGTTGATATTACTGGCACTTATTCCTCCAATACAAAAAATTATAGCTTATTACAGTTTTTGCCTGCAAGCAAAAGTTTGAAAGCCAATTACATTGTTAGTAAGGGATTTTAGTGCACTGTTTATTTGGCTTGTATGGCAACCTTGTATTACATTTTACTGCAGTTCTAATCTTTAGACAAGAATTATATCTTTTTGTAGCTATAGTACCAAACAGCAGGAGCTTGGTATTTATTTGTTGAAATGTCATTATTCACAAGAACTGTAGTTCAAGCTCCTTGAGGACAGGGACCACATTTATTGTTCTCACCCAGTGCCTAGCACAATGTAGGCACTGAATCAATGCATGCTGAGTGAATGAGTATGAGAAAGACCAAAGTATTATTACCACTAGCTCATTTTGGTGAACCTAGTGTAGTAACTTAATATTTCTTATAATATTCTAATTGGTCTCTGTCTGATTACTGCCAGAAGTTAAAGGGCATTCTGCTGATCAGTCAGTACAAGCTTTGACAAGAAAGCTGGAAACGTTGCCTGAAAGTTCCTCCCTCCCACAAAAAGACCTGAAGATTCCTGGCTTTGAACATGCAAACATTGAGGGACCAATAGCAGTAAGTAAAAAAGATTGCTTTTTAAGAACTATGAGCAAAGTGATAAAGTACTGTGAACAAACAATGTAAACAGCCATACACACTTGGCTTTTGTTGCGGTCTTGGACTCAAACTTCTAATTTAATCAGTCAGTGGGTATCTGTGCCACTTATGCAGACTTGATTTTTCCTTCTCTTATTTGACCCAGAATTTATCAACACTTGGAACAGAAGAGCTCCGGCAACGAGAACACTATCTGAAGCAGAAGAGAGATAAGTTGATGTCCATGAGAAAGGATATGAGGACTAAGCACATACAAAATTCGGAGCAGAAAGGAAAACCTGCTGGGGAGGTAGAGGTATGGCTAGCTCTAGTATGAGGAACTTTGCAAATCTACGGGTGGGATTCTCAAAATCAACATATGTGCTCTTGTAGATCTATTCATATTAACCTCCTTGTTAGTGTAGCACCTGATAATAAGTCTTTTCTAGGCAGTGAGATGGTTGTGATAGGAGGATTTTGTGAAGTAGAAATGGTAGCAGTTTTATGATTCTTTACTTGCCCTGCTCTGAGCACTGAAGGGTCAGCCGTCCGTTTTACCTGAGCCTTTTGAAATATCTTATCATAGAGCAGCATCAGTACCCTAGCCACCACCTCTAAAAGGCTTCCCCAAGAAGAGCTTTTTACAAAGAAGAGATTTAGGGAACTCAGTCCATGTGTGGCTTTTTAAAAAAATTTACTGAATGTTCTAATATTTGTTCAAGGCAGTATGTTAGGAATTTTAGAAAATGAACCCATCTTATTCTACTGTAGCCAATTTTTTTTCTTTTATTTTTTTTTTTAAGGAAATGACAGAGAAACCAGAAATGACAGCAGAGGAGAAGCAAACATTACTAAAGAGGAGATTGCTTGCAGAGAAACTTAAAGAAGAAGTTATTAATAAGTAATTTTAAGAACAATTTAGCAAAGCAGTTCAAAATTTCTTAAAAATAAATTATTTAATCCTTAAACAGAGCCTGTTAGTTTCAAATACTTGTGTTTGTAAATGCAAATATAATCTTATTGTTACTATTTTATTAAACATTTGACGTAAAGGGTGGCGGGGAAGGCAGTTACTTATGCTGACCAGTTCAATACAAATTTCTGAATAATGTTCTCTCATGGAGAGAAGGAATAGACAGCTAACTGATAGTGCGTTCGTTCATTCATTGTTTGTGCTAAGCATTGTGTTGCATGCTAAGGATACAGTAGCCTAGTAGATCGACAGGGTCCCTGCTTTCATGGGGGCCAAGTGAAGAGCCAAGTGTTTGTTAGAAGGGAAAAGGGCAGTGTTTTATCATAAACAGGGTCCTGCGGCTGTCAGTATGGCTAGCATACAGACAGAATGAGGGGAGAGGGTTAGCACGCAGAATTGGAGATAGGTAGGGTGCTGATTTGCAAGGCTTGTAGGGAATGTGAGGGTTTTAAACATTTTATAGTGGCAGTTGGAAGTCACTGAACTTTTAAAAGCAGGGAAGGTTCATGATGAAAATGTTCATTTAAAAAAGATGTGTGGCTGCTGTGTGGAAACTACTGGGGGAGTTAGAGTAGCTGTGGGTGAACAGGTATAGGGTGATCAATCTAATGAAGAGTGGTTCTCTGGGGTGGTGGTGGACAGATTTTAGCATCCCACATCGAGGCAGGCGCAAACAGGACTTCAAAAATAGACGTGGGGATGTTTAAAATACTCTATTATTCTTTCTAGAAGAGCTACCATTAAAACAGATAAAGGAACAATTGCCTGAGCCTGTTGACCTGAATTCTGCCATGGGTGTAGGTCTTGTGTGTGTGAAGTGATCCCGGGTAGTGTTCTGTTGTCCATTTGCTAAAAAATAACCAGAAATAGTAGGAGAGAAACCTTCCTTCCAGAAGCTTCCTGTGTTGTGTCATCCCATAAGCACCCTCTTTTCTAGTTACGAGCCACTCCTGAGTTTAACTTACAATTCCATTTTATCTCCTTAAATCTATCGTTATAAGTTTTTTAAAAGGGATACCAAAATTACATTAGTTCCAACTTTCAACGTGCAGAGAAAACTCAGCATCACTTTATATTTGTCACATTTTCATCACAGATGGACAAGTTGAAAAACTAGTGGTTAAAACATAGAAATCTGTTCATGTAGCTTTTTATTAAAAATAGTTTCTATATTGCATACATGTTTACAGATATAATTTTAAGAGAACCTCAGGCATACAAATGTAGGCTCCGGCTTGCTTCACTGAGTGAAGATAAAGATAAAAATCTTGATCTGCCTGAGGGTAGACATTTAAGACAGCAGCTAATGTGTAATCTTAAGTTAGTTATTCTTTCAAGGGTTATTTTTAAGTCTTGTTTTCGTATCATTGTGGGTGAGCATCTGTACCATGAAAAGTGTTTTCCTGTCAACAAAACATTCACATTTCTGCTATAAGAAAAGTTTCCTATGATGATTTAAAAGACTTGTGGCAGTTCTTCAGAAAGGAAAATTAAAGAAACTTCGTAAGATATAGAAAGATAATACTTCCTACTGGAACTTAAAATTACTTAATCAGGAAGAGTCAAGAGTAAATAGGGAAACGCTTTAGGGTTGGGCTTATTAGAGTCCAAGAAGAAATTTAATAAGACCTAAGAAGAGTGAAGGGGCTTGATAAAATTTGCTTGAAAGAAAATGTATTCATATGGTAACTTTACTGCTCTTGGTTTAAATCCTGATTCACTTGCCTTTATGAGGTGGAAGGTCTTTTTCAATATACATACCTTTAATCAAAGAGGTGGTAACAGCCCAATGCTGTGATGCTTTGGTGCTGGGACTTTATGTGTCCAAGGCATACCTTCTATGTGCAATTGACCCTTGTTTAGAATTCTTTCATTCAGATTGGTGTATGACACAGTGGTCTATAATAAATATCTATGGATAACTTACTGGCTTTAAAAAGATATTGTAAAATGGACACATCTCAAAATGGAGTTTACTTATATTTACAACAAACCAAACAAAAGCAACAAACATAGAATTACAGGGTCACATTTTAATTCCTGAATTTTACAGGTCAGCATTAATATCACCACATGTATACAAATGGTGTAAAACAAGTACAGTGGTATTTTTAATACAAAATAAACATCTGTTTTATGGAAAAACTATACTTCGTATCTACACAGACAGCCCATCTTCCAAACAATAGCCAAAATTAAAATTAACTACAAAATCTCCAAAACAGGGGAAACTGCTTCAGTTTAAGCTATTCCAGGAAAAATGGACCCGTAACACATTACAAGGGTGATCTGAAGGCTGTAGCTGGAATTACTATTTTTAGTTTTTTGGTTTTTTTCTTCCCAATGCATTAAATTGTAGTTTGGGGGATGTTTTTCTCACTTCAGCATCTCAGATCATAGATGAGCAAACTAACATTAAAATATTTACAGTTAACTTGCTGTTCTAAAAATAAAACCTCTTAACTGTTTGCCTCAGTTTATTATTTTAAATTTATTTACGTACATGGAATGTGCTTTTATTCTTAAAAAAAAGCAGCTTTCATATTACACCCTTGTTAGTTCTTGGAAAAGCTTCATGTGCTGCATACTCTGACACTGAAGTAACTTCTTGGATCAAAATGGCCTGTAGATATTAAATGCCACTTAATTCAGCACTATTCTTTGTATGTTAGTCTTTACAAATTACACTTTAAAACTTGCCTGCAGCTCTGGAGAGAGACAACTTTATTAACAAAGCAGAAAGTGACTTCAAAGTATCTTCCACAAAAGATTGTACTGGTAGGCAGTTGAAAACATTCTGTTCAGTCCACTCCCATTTCTAGAGAAAATCATTTTGGAATACTACCATACTGATTCTTGGCATCTGTTATCTCTAAAAGTGCTGATTTTAAAGTTATATTAACAAAACTGCCCATTTTGAATCTAGCTTGTTTGTTTTCATCAAAATATACACTGAAAGTTCCTGGTGTAGAAAACTCAACATGTGCTGTAATACAGGGTGTATTTCCCTCTACCTACCAGTAAGGCTGAATTTCTGTTATATCTTCAAAGAAATGGTCCCAACAGCTTAACTTCATTTTTTATGATAGTTGAACTTGTTTTCCATAAAAATTTCTTTTAAAAAGAGGCAACTGATTAAAAGAACAACATGGCCAGCACCATTATACAAGTAATGTTATTGGGTTTGCAACTGAAGTTTTATAACTGTTTCTAAATCAGAAACCCTCCTGGAGCAACCCTGCATTAATATTATTTTATCAACTTTGTCCCTCCCCTAAACCGTCCCAAAACCTGAGAGTTCCCTTGCTGAGAAGCTATCTCCCAGGTTCTGGTTACTAACTTTTTTTTTTGACAGCCTGAAAGGCAAACCCATTAATTACTAGCAAGTGATCAAGTTCCTGGGAAGCCTGTTTTTCTTTTTTTTTTACAGAGCTAAACTCTCCTAGCTGATATACTGAGTGTCTTTTGCTATTCCTTGTATATTTATAAGTTCAAGTGAGAAAGCTTTCTGATTCAGATTTTCAGCTCACTGAACAGTTGCAGCATTTTTGTACAACCACATGTTGAGGGTCCCCAGTAAATATTTTATGAGCCAAGACGAGGTCTCTTCCTGGGAGATGTTTCTTCTTCTTCATCTTCCTCTTCATCATCTGGATAATCCACTAAACCAACCAAACTTCCCTATTGAAGAATAAAAAAAAAAAATTAACATATGTAACCCAAAAAAAGCTAATTAGTACAAACGTAGTCACTTTTAAAAGGTATTAGAAATCATTTTTCTAAACTAACCACATATATCTGAAACAGATATATTTGAATTTGGTAAAGGAACTGCTTGAAATTATGAACAGTTAGTAATAAGTACAACTGGTGGTATTCTTAGTTACCCTCAACTTTTTTATGGGATTTTTAATGATACCTCATAATTCAACTCAGCAAAATTTCACTGTGGAAAAATATCTCCAAACAGTAGGACTCACAAAGAATCATGACATTTGGAGCTAGAAGGACCCTGGAGATGAACTAGTTCATTTCTCTAACCTTACACGAGATGATAGCCAGCCAGTGACAAAAAGGTGCCTTTTAGTCTGTGTGTGTGTGTGTGTGTATATGTATATATATATATATATTCCTCATGTATATATTTCATCACTAATTACACATCCTTGTTTTTTGTTCTGCTTTTTGAAGAATAATTTTAAATGGCTGATGATAATAAACACATGAAATGGTTCCTAAAAACTAATGACAAAAATTTAGGACTATCTCTCTCTACCCAGAAGAAAAGGATCAGATATTTCAGGTGTTTGGCCTTTTATAAGTAATGGACTCCTTTGCAAATCCTATTAAAGCTCTGGACACTTTACCCAGACAATTAGTATGTCCTCAGGTCTGCATTAATTTGAACCAATTCCATGAAATCTGTACACATACCTTACAGGTTAAGAGAGCTACTGTAAACACTGCATCTAGTTCAAACCCTTAAGACCTCTAGGGGATAAGCAAGTACAATTGAAATGAGTCATATTTCAAACCTAAGTAGCTTCATACCTAAAGAATCCAGGCATCTGGCATTAACACTTTACCAGAATATAACTGAAACACTAATATTAGTCAGCAAAGGGCTCTGAGCAGCTAGAAACAGTTATCAGAAAGTCTGTGAATCAAATAAAACTTATAGTTAAGTGAGAATCTTTCTGCTGCTTTCTCAGCTTAACACACAAATTGTAAGCTGGATAAGCAAGTAGTGTGGCTGAATTTAAAACAAAACGTAAAGCACTTGGCACAGTGCTTGGTATGTAGTTACCAAGTACTATTCAGTAATTGCTTTTAGCTACTATTACTGTTATCATTATTATTTGTTATTTGGTTTCTAAGCCAAACAAGTTGGATGAAAGGAAGAAGAAGACATAATTACAGCATAAAAAGGCACCAGTCTGATATTCACACAGCAAATTAAGGAAAGTTTTACTTTTAATCCTATATATCACAATGTACAAACATTTCAGTTCCAAATGGTTACCATTTAAAATAATTTTTGGCATAAGATCAATAAATATTCTATCTGACACTCGGCTACACAATTTAGTTTTCAATTTTACCTCTATTATCTATACATATATATACCATAAACAAACTCACATTATACATTTAAAAAATCATGTTTACCATACAAAGAATAAAAATACAAAATATGAAATATTGGAAGTAAAAGGAACTATAAATCCACAGGTGCACACTGTGAGGAATTTGATAGGTTCCAGACTTTTAATATATAACTATAAATGTATTGCTTTTAAACAAATAGCAGCTTTCAGTGTTAGTACACAAAGTTCTATTTCATTCTTTTAAACTCTAGTATTCCATGGTACGGATACACCGCCAAAGTTAAATTCCTTGTTGGACATTTAGATTGCTTTCCCAGGCATTATATTCTCTTCAAAAATTTTTGTTTCTGACAATATATCAACAAAGACAAAAAAGGAAAGGAGAAAACAGCAGATGAAAGCTGTTAAGACATTTTTGGAAAAAGAAATCAGAGGCAAAATAACTCAGTTTTAATGGAGAACGAAGTCAAGAAAGAAGGGTTTGCAGGGGGATATAGAGATAAGAAGCAAACTTACATGTCTTAACTGCAGAAAAGACTAGGAAGTAAGGGCACCAAAATACTGGGGAAAGCAGGGAAGATGATTAACAGTTGAGTCAGTGAAACAGACAACTGAGTCCTCAATTCTACAATTCATTCCCCTACCACACGCCTACCCCCACGGAGAGATTCCGGCTCCTCTACCACCACCAACCATAAAGGAAAAGCGACAGAAAGGCTCTGCACGTCAGGACTTCAGGCACAGTAAAGGGCAGGGGAAAGGTGCCAGGGTGAAACAGTAAATTCTGCATGCCAAGCAGAGACACGCCCACCTCCATTCTAAGCTTTCGTTCCCATCCAGGCTCTCAGAACACCAACAGGTGAGCTTATACTCACCAGGTGTAGCAGACTAGCTATGCCTGTAAGAGCTAAGTGGCTCCACAGGGAAAAAACCCCAAACCACTAACACTCCCTAAAAAGAGCAGGGCATTTGCTCTAGTCTTTTATATGAAGTCCATATCAGTGGGCCCTTCTCATTGTTTTTAACTGCCTTATTTTAAAAATTGAGTCATAATTCACATACTGTAAAGTTCACCCCTGTACAGTGTACAGTTCAGTGGTTTTAGTATATTCCCAAAGTTGTGTGACCGCTACCACTAATTCCAGAGTGTTTTCGTAAACAACCACCCCCCAACACCTCTACCCATTAGTCACTTCCCATTCCTCCCTCCTTCCCAGCTCCAGGAAATCACAAATCTACTTTGTTTCTAAAGATTTGCTTATTTTGGACCAGTTCTTATAAACAGAAGCATACAATATGTGGCCTTTTGTGTTGGGCTTATTTCACTTAGCATAATGTTTTCGGGTTCATCTATGTTGTAGCATGTGTCAGTACTTCATTCCTCTTCCTTTTTATGGCAAAATAATATTCATCGTTATGGATATATCACATTTTGTTTATCCGCTCATCAGATGATAGACATTTGGGTTGTTCCCACTTTTTGGCTATTATGAATAATGCTGCTATTAATATTCATGTACAAGTTTTAGGGTGGACATATTATTTTCAGTTCTCTTGAGTATATACCTAGGAGTGGAATTTAACTTTTTGGGGAACTGCCAGACTGTATTCTAATGCATTTGCACCATTTTATTGATACATTCCCATCAATAACGTATGAGTTGCAGCTTCTCACTAACACACGTTTTTGTCCATGTGTTTTATTATAGCTATTTTAGTGGGTGTGAAGTGGCTCTGATTTGCATTTTCCTGACTAATTTGCATTTTCCTGACTAATGATGCTGACCGTTTTGTCATGTGCTTATATGCCCCATTTGTGTATCTTCTTTGGAGAAATCTTTTTAAATGCCCATTTTAAAACCAGGCTGCTGTGTTGTGCTGGAGAGTTCTTTATATATTCTGGATACCATCCCTTATCAGATATATTTTCTCCCATTCTGTGGACTGCCTTTTCACCGTATGATAGTGTCCTTTGAAGCAAAGAAGTTTTTAATTTTGATGAAGTCTGATTTATCTATTTTTTTCTTTTGTAACACTTGTGCTGTGTTATACCTAAGAAATCACTGCCTAGGGGAATTCCCTGGTGGTCCAGTGGTTAGGGGTCTGTGCTTCCACTGCAGGGGGTGCAGGCTCAATTCCTGGGGAACTAAGATCCCGCAAGCCTTGCGGTGAATAAAAACAAACAAACAAAAAATCACTGCTTAATTTGAGGACATGAATATTTACGCCTGTAGTTTTTTCTAAGTGTTTTATCCTTTTAATTCTTATATTTAAACCTTTTGTCTACTTTAAGTTCTGTAACATGGTGAGGGGCAGGGTCCACTTCATTCTTTTGAATGCAGATATCCAAGTTGTCCTAACACCATGTTGAAAAGATGATTCTTTACCTCAGTGAATTGTCTTGGCAGTCTTGTTGAAAAGTCTACCTTTTTTTTTTTTTTTAGTTTGGTGCTGTGAGCCTAGCAGATGAATTTATTTTATATTTTTGCTGCATAAATAGATTAGCACCGCACTGAGGCACTTCTCAAGGCTTTCTTTTTTTTCTTAGTTTTTATTTTTATTTTGTATTGGAGTATAGTTGACTAACAATGTTGATTAACAGGTGTATAGCAAAGTGATTCAGTTATACATATACATAACTGAGCAGAGTTCCCTGTGCTATATACCGTAGGTCCTTGTTATCCATTTTAAATATAGCAGTGTGCACATGTCAATCCCAAACTACCTTACTTTTTAATATGAAAGAAAATCCAAGCATCACCAGACACTTGAGAAACATTTCTACTATGAAAGAAGGGATCAAAACAAATGATGTAACAATAACAAAAACCTATGAAGAAACAATGACTCTTTCTGAACTAAAACTGACAAATTAACAAATTTTAAGTTAGGAAACTTAACATAATTCATCATATTAACAAATCTAAGGGGACAGAATTCAAGAATTATCCTTGACTCCAGTGGGCCCCAAACTTTTTGGCACTAGGGACCGGTTTTGTGGAAGACAACTTTTCCATGGTTTGGATTGGGGGGGAGGGATGGTTCAGGCGGTAATGTGAGCGATGGGGAGCGGCAGATGAAGCTTTGCTTGCTCGCCTGCCACTCACCTTCTGCTATGCGGCCTGGTTCCTAACAGGCCTGGGGGTTGGGAACCCCTGCTCTACTCAATGAAATAAAGAATTCATAGATGGGACTTCCCAGGTGGTCTAGCAGTTAAGACTCCATGCTCTCAATGCACGCGGCTTGGATTTGATCCTTGGTCAGGGAACCAGATCCTGCATGCTGCAGGATGCAGGTTGCTGCAGCCTACATGCTGCAACTAAAAGATCCTGCATGCCGCAACAAAGATCCTGAGTGCCACAGCCAAAAAAAAAAAAAAAAATACATAGATCTTCCTTCAACATGATTAAAAATTTTTAATCATCAGTAAAGGTGATAGTCGCAACTACTGAGCCTACGTGCTGCAACTACTGAAGCCCATGTGCTGCAACTACTGAAGCCCATGCTCCGCAACAAGAGAAGCCACTGCAATGAGAAGCCTGTGCACTGCAATGAAGACTAGCCCCTACTCGCCACAACTAGAGAAAGACCATGTGCAGCAACAAAGACCCAATGCAGCCAAAAATAACAAATAAATTTCATTAGTAGCTACTGTTTCGCTGACCTTGAAAACTATAAAATTTTCAAAGAATGTGATTTTTAAAAAATATATTAGAGCTTTAGGATGCCTCCCAAAGGAAAACAGACAAATTATCACCTGATCTATTTAATTTTAAGAACCAATCAATTCGATTGTAGCAATCAACGATGGTGACGAAAATTATAAGATGCTGATGAAAGAAACTGAAGACGACACAAACCGATGGAAAGATACACCGTGTTCTTTCCATGAAAGAATCAATGTTAAAATGACCATACCACCCAAGGCAAACTATAAATTCAATGCATTCCCTATCAAATTACCAACAGGACTAGAATAAAAAATTTAAAAATTTGTATGGAAACACAAAAGACCCCAAATAGTCAAAGCAATCCTGAGAAAGAAGAATGGGGCTGGAGGAATCAGGCTCCTTGACTTCAGACTGTACTACAAAGCTAAGTCATCAAAACAGTATGGTACTGGCACAAAAAACACACATATAGATCAATGGAACAAGATACAAAGCCCAGAAATAAACCCATGCACTTATTGTCAATTAATCTACGACAAAGGAGGCAAGAATATGCAATTGAAAGACAGTCTCTTCAACAAGTGGTGCTGGGAAAACTGGACAGCTATATGTAAAAGAATGAGATTAGAACATTCTCTAACACCATATACAAAAATAAACTTGAAATGGATTAAAGATCTGAATGTAAACCAGATACTATAAAACTCCTAGAGGAAAACATAGGCAGAACAATCTTTGACATAAATTGTAGCAATATTTTTTTGGATCAGTCTCCTAAAGCAAAGGAAATAAAGGCAAAAATAAAAAAAATGGGACCTAATTAAACTTAAAAGCTTTTGCAAAGCAAAAACGAAAAGACAACTTACTGAATGGGAAAAAGATTTGCAAATGATAGGATCAATAAGGGGTTAATATCCAAAATATATAAACAGTTCAAACAACTCAACATCAAAGAAACAAACCCAATTAAAAAATGGGCAGAGGATCTAAACAGACATTTTTCCAAAGAAGACATACAGAAGGCCAACAGGCACATGAAAAGATGCTCAACATCACTAATTATTATAGAAATGCAAATCAAAACTACAATAAGGTAACATCTGACACTGGTCAGAATGGTCATCATCAGAAAGTCTACATTATAATAAATGCTGGAGAGGATGTGGAGAAAAAGGAACTGTCCTACAGTATTGGTGGGAATGTAAATTGGTGCAGCCACTATGGAGAACAGTATGGATGTTCCTTAAAAAACTAAAAATAGAACTTCCATATGACCCAGCAATTCCACTACTGGGCATATACCCTGAGAAAAACAGAATTCAAAAAGAGTCATGTACCACAATGTTCACTGCAGCACTATTTACAATAGCCAGGACACGGAAGCAACCTGTCCGTCGACAGATGACTGGATAAAGAACACGTGATAAATGTACACAATGGAGTAATACTCAGCCATAAAAACGAATGAAATAATGCCATTTGAGGCAACATGGATGGACCTAGAGATTATCATACTAAGTGAAGTCAGTCAGAAAGAGAAAAACATCATGATATTGCTTGTAAGTGGAATCTAAAAAAAAAAAGGATACAAATGAACTTATTTACAAAACAGAAATAGACTAACAGAAAAGAAACTTATGGTTACCAAAGGGGAAAAGGGTGGCGGGGGAACAGATAAATTAGGAGTTTGGGATTAACATGTACACAATACTATATATAAAATAGATAACCAACAAGGACCTACTGTATAGCACAGGGAACTATATTCAACATCTTGTAATAATCTATAATGGAAAAGGATCTAAAAAAAGAATCTATCTATCTAATCTATCTACCTCTGAATCACTTTGCTGGACACCTGAAAAGCAATGATGGTGAAAATGGCTAAAGGGCCATTGGTGATAAAGAACTTGCCTTCACTTAGAAATGTGGTCAGTTTGTTGAAAAAGGTTGAGAGCCAATATAACTAGTGCTTTACTCTGTGAGCTCCTATCTTGCTTAGTATCAAATTTTTGTGATAGTCTTGAGTGACTGAGCAATTAATTAGTTTTCCAAGAACAACTGCTATTTTTCTATCTGTTCCCCCCAAAAGATGTAGAACAAATGTATTCGGCAATCTGCTGTTAGTGTAAAAAAAGGTGAAATATGTGTTTGTGTTCGCACTTGATTTTGCTTGTTCATAAATAAAAAATTATCTGTAAGGACAGTAAATTAAAAACTCAGGGAAATAACCCAGAAAATAGAACAAAAAAATGAGTAATAGGAGAGAAAAATTATGAAAATTATAAGGCCCAATATCCAAACAATAAGCTATAGTGAAAGAGCATAAAATGTCCTCAAACTAAAGGTCATGACTGTTTAGCTGAGAATGCCCAAAGTATATCATCCTGAAATTTCAGAATACAGAGATAAAACCCCAAATGCTTCCAAGAAGAATCAAATAAAATCACACACACACAATCAGGAATAAGAATGTCTCTGGATTTCTTGGCAGCAATAACTTCAAATTTTTGAAGGAAAATTATTTCTAATTTGGCTCTACATTCAGTTAAATTGTCAATCAAGTATGAGGATACAATAAAGACATCTTCATACATGCAAGGTCTCAAACTTTATCTCTCATGGAATTCTTTTTCCAGGAAACAGAGAGGGTATGCTCCAACAAAATGAGATGGAAAATCAAGACAGAGAACAGAGACCTGAGATCCAGGAAACAGTCAACATAAGAAAAGAAGCAAGGCAAAAGGAAGTATTAGTGTGATGGCAGAGGCAGCCTTAAGACAACAGATGAGCAGCAAGTCTGGAGGGGAACCAATCTAGGCTGGGACAAGATGGGAGACTTTAAGAGAGATGTCTCCAAGGGGGAGACTATGTGGAAAATAACCTAAGAGGTTATTTACTCTATAAAAAGAGAAAAGTTATAAAGAAAAACACAGTATAGAAAAAAAGCAGGGAAAAAAAGAGAAGCAGGAAAAAAATTAATGAATAAATATTTATGTTATTATAGCTATAAAATTATCAAATATTGTTTTAACCAAAAATTGTGATACAGAGAGTAATAAGGGTGAGGATCTGGTACAAAGTGGTAAAACAATATGGCAGTATTAGCATATTAATTAGAAATAGAAGAAAGAGCTAGAAGAGTTCCAAGCCTTCGCTGCGTAGAAGAAAAGAGGACTGTTTTTTTTTCAATACTTTTAATGTTATTTGTCTTTTAAAAGTAAGTGCATATATTACTTTGATTAAAAAAAAAAAAGAAAAGCTAGTATATATTGAGAATGTGCCAAATAGTGTTCTAAACTCTTTACATTTATTAAATGATTAAACCTTTACAACAAACCTATAAAGGAGGTGCTGTTTTATCCCTGTTTAAAATGAGAAAACTAATAAGGCCCAGAGAGATTAAATAATTTACTTAAGGTCAAACACAGAGAAAGAGGCACAGCCAAGATCTGAACCCAAGCAATATAACTCAACAGCAAATATTCTTAATATAGTGTCATAATATTATACTAAATTGTCCTATCAAAAAATGAAAATTTAAAAATTCTTGTTCAATAACTTAAACTGTGTTTCACAAACAGGAGAATCCTATTGAAAATGCTACTTCTGTGATCTTTAGTCAAGAGCCCACCTTGCTACAATACTGAAGAAAGATTCTACATTTTTGTAAAATAAATAAACTCAGACTTATAGTCTGTGTTCAAAACAAGAAGCATCACTTCACTTAGGTTTTCTACTATGGCCTTCTCTTGTCCTTCTAACCTTATACTAACAGTTGTCCTTTATTTATGCCTTTTTATTTTAAGCCACTCCTTTTTGGGGAAAAGGACATATTACATATAATAATAATGTAAATGAAAGAAAAAAGTTTTATATAAAATTTAAACTTGTTTACATGAAAAAAGTAACCAATGGGAAATACATTTGCTATGTGAATGACAAAAAGGTTAATATTCTTAACCAAAGACTCACTCATACTAAAAAGACATAAGCCAATTTTTAAAAAGGCAAGACTATGAACAATTAACAGAAGACCAAATTCAAAAGGCTAACGTTCAACCTTACTAGTAACAAATGACACAATTAGGAACAAAATATATACTGTCTCCTCTACCTAACTGGTAAAGATTAAAAATCATTATAATAACAGTGCCAAAGCTGCAGTGAACCAAGCATACTCATACAATGCTTACGGTAACATTAACTGGTATAGCCTTTCTGGAGAGGAATTTGACAATATGGGTGAGAACATTGTTCTACTCATCTATCCAAGAAAATAACTTAAAATGCAACAATGCCAGTAGTCAGTGAAATATCAGAATCAACTTATGCGCTCCAAAATATTGGTGGGGGGAGGGGATGCTTACAAATACTATGATACAGCTAAATCAAATGAAATTCTACAGTCCTCAATAATGTTTTAATAACAGAGAAAAATTCTCATAATTAATGAAAGCAGGATACAAAACTGTGCTTATACAGAGACTGTAATTGTGTCAGATAAACCCATATACCTAAAGAAAAATCAATCAAATGTTAGCAGTCATGTTCTCTGATGACAATGTGTGCAACTTTTTTTCTTCTTTGAGATTATTTTTATTATCCAAATTTTCTTCAGGAAACATGAAATAATTCTACAGACGAAAAAAACGAAGTTTGTGTGTAGAGCAGTTTCACATACCTTGGTGGCTGTTACTGATGTAGCCAAGTTTGTAGTTTTGGAAGAGGATCCATTAGAACTTGCTGGTGGTGTCTGAGCCACTACAGATTTACTGTTTGTACTGTTTGTTCCATTAGCAGCACTAGTGGAGTGGGAGAAAGTAAATTTGAAGCCACCAGAAGATGTCCTTTTGGGAAGGTTTTCCTTGTCTTCACTTTCCTTTGCTAAAGCAAATGTAAAAATTTGAATATCAGTAAATATTGCTAAGTCAAAGCATCTGAAAAGAACAATAATTTAAAAACTTATAAAACAGTGCCTTTGCTTTTCTGTAAGAGCTAAGAGGGTAGAGCATGATGTGTACAGTGACAAGTCTTTATTAGCTGGAGTCTTAGAAATCTCAGGATTAGAAAGAAACTTCAGAGTCATATAACAGATCAGCCACTGTATGCTAGAATTCCACACTGCTATATCTAGGACTCTTCCAAGGACTCACTAGCTGTCTGACTCTTCCTTTCATTGTCTCTCTGCAGCTTCCACTCACTGACTCTACACTTCCATACGCATTGTGAAAACCTAATAATCTCTCCCACAAGTCAACAATATTCCAAATGCCTAAAGAAAATGATTAGGACCATGTTTATCAGTCATTTATTTCCTGAATATTCCAGGTTCCTTTATCTGTTTCCTTTATGACAAAGGTATCTACTATCCTTTAACATCTGGCTGCCACTATTTTTTTTCACGAACCTGTGTCCCCTGCATCGGCAGGCGGACTCGCAACCACTGCGCCACCAGGGAAGCCCTGGCTGCCACTATTTTTGATTATGTTTCTTAACTGGATGCAGTACTTCAAGTACGGCCTCACTGCCTCTTCTGACAGTACTCAGGGCAGGGCCTGTAATGAGTAAAGGTAGAAGAATTTGGCTACCGAAAGGTACCTATTCCTTAGGACATTTTAATAGGCTCTTGTGATCCCCCAAGCTGAAATAAATAGAACTTATGGCAGTGATGAGTGGAAAATGACCGAGGCTGGTAGCAACAGTTTCAAGGAAAATGTAATAAGAAATTAATGAAACACTAACTAATGAGAAATGCCTTTAGAAAATCACACGTTGAAAATCACAAACTAGGAACCTCCCTGGTGGCACAGTGGTTAAGAATCCACTTGCCAATGCAGGGGACACGGATTCGAGCCCTGGTCCGGGAAGATCCCACATGCCGCGGAGCAACTAAGCCCATGTGCCACAACTACTGAGCCTGCGCTCCAGAGCCTGTGAGCCACAACTACTGAGCTCGCATGCCACAACTACTGAAGCCCATGCACCCAGAGCCCTTGCTCCGCAACAAGAGAAGCCATCACAGTGAGAAGCCCACACACCACAACAAAGAGTAGCCCCCGCTCGCCACATCTAGAGAAAGCCCACGTGCAGCAACGAAGACCCAACACAACCAAAAGTAAATAAATAAATAAATTTAAAAAAGGGAAAGAAAATCATAAACTTATACAAAAGTCTAGGAAATGCTTTTGCCTTTCAAGATATAAATTTTTTGAAACATTTAAATTATAGAATTAAAGTGACTGGTTCTTCTGAAAAACACTAGTAAGATCTTAGTTTTATAAACAAGTTAAACATATTTGAAAGACAGGAAATTTTACTGTTACTTTTCCGCTCTTGACATTTTAACTGTTTTTTTTTTTTTTTTTGAACATTTATTTGTTTTGGCTGCTCCGGGTTGGGATCTTCAGGTGCGGCATCATGCAGGATCTTTTTTTTAGTTGCAGCATGCAGACTTCTTAGTTGCGGCCTGCAGGCGAGATCTAGTTCCCGACCAGGGATCGAATCTGGGCCCCCTTCACTGGGAGCACGGAGTCTTACCCACTGGACCACCAGGGAAGTCCCTTGCCATTTTATCTTTATGAAACTTTTATAACAATTTAAAAATTTCAAAGAGTAAAGTACTTCTTTCTTTAAGCTTAGTTTCTCCAGCTGTAAATGACAGAGTGCTCTGGAAAGTTTCTACGGATCTATATGATCTCTATTATTATTGAAGATTTCAGTATAGAAATAAAAGCACAACTGTTCACAGAAGGCAAAGTATAGACAATGCAATTTATAAACAGCAAATGAAGAGAGTCACAAAATGGCAAGTTTCAAGAAAAACATTTTAAATATAATTTTTTTTTTTTTTTTTTTTTTTTTTTTGCGGTATGTGGGCCTCTCTCACTGTTATGGCCTCTCCCGCTGCGGAGCACAGGCTCTGGACGCGCAGGCTCAGTGGCCATGGCTCATGGGCCCAGCCGCTCCACGGCATGTGGGATCCTCCCCGACCAGGGCACGAACCCGTGTCCCCTGCATTGGCAGGCGGACTTCTCAACCACTGCGCCACCAGGGAAGCCCCGTAAAACGTTTTGAAAAATCAGATTTGAAAAAGGTGATAATTTTAAAAGGTTTTGATTTAGCATCAAATTCATGTCTTTCATGCTTTATAAACTATTATCACAACTTCACAAACAACTGAGTAATTTCTATACTAAATAAGAGAATGAACTAATCAAAAATTCAAAATTTTAATACCCTTTTTAGTCTCCATGAATTTTTCATAACTATCTGGAAAATCATCTTCTGCCTTAGATTTTTCCACTGGTGCCACAACTGTTTTCCCTTCCTCCTCTTCATCTTCATTAAACCACATTTCTTCATCCTCTTCCAATGCCTTTGCATCTCTGCGAAATCTGTTACTACGCAATATAGATGGTACACTGTAAGAAATATATCACAAATATTAAGTAATGATTTAAAATTCCTGACCAGATTATATGAGAATATGTATAACCAAGAGGAGCTGAAATAATTTTAACTGAGTATAACTTATATCATAATCACCTCAGTTGCGATATAAGATGTAACCAGAAACCAGAGAACACTCCAAGGATGTTTGTACACCAACCTAAAAATTTATCTTGAGTTATGATATGGAGCAGTAATCTTTCATATAAAAGATTCAGTGTAGGGAGAATATACTACCCTCCTACACAACCCTGTACTATCTAATGATGGAAAGAAAATTCCTGGGTAAATTTCATATGTAAGATCAAACTACACATGATTTTGAACATAATTTTATAGGCTATAAATGCAATATACTTAAACAATACCTGTTCAGTTTCTGATTTTGTCTGTCTTTTTCTTGCTCATATTTAGTCTTCAATCCTTTGAATGTCTGAACATATTCAATCGATTCAAGTGCTTTATAAAAGTTTTCAACTATATGTGTAGTAAGAGACTTGATATCTTCCTGTATAAGCACAAAATTTATATTTCAAATATAATACAATGCTTGTTAGAAGAAAAACTTAAAGAAGATTTTTTATAGTTCCAAAGCTGATCAAAAAAAAGGGTTTTCAAAATCATCTTCCAAAAATAAACGTCCTAGTTTCTTTATAAATGAGCCAGGACTCCACAGAACACTTTGAAAAAAGGAGAAGTAATTCACTGAAGCCCTTTTGGGGGGACTATAAAGAACATTTGAAAGGTAAATGTATTTAGTTTATGTTGTCTGTTTATTTTTCGCATTTGCATAATAGCACTTTACAATTTAAAAAGCGCTTATCACATACAATTTCACTTGATCCTCATAACAATTCTATACAATAGGTTTTATTAACCCTATTTTACAGAAAGGGAAAATTGAGGCTATGAGAGAGACTGGATGGCCTGATCAAGAGTGCACACCTAGTTAGAAAGCAGATGTTGAAATTATATTTTCAACAAACATTGAAAGATATTATTGATGACACCTTGTTTAACTATCAAAACAAGATAAATCTTACTTAAAAAATAAACAGATTCCTCTGACTATATCACATATACATATTTGGTAAAACAACTTGAATTCCTCTTGTATATTTCCACAGCTCTCTAGTGGTGTAATTTTTGTGAAATAAACCGATAGTAATAAATTTTAAATTCTAAATGAACCATTTTAAGTGATCACTGCAAATGAATGGGTGCAAAGCAGGCTCATCATTAAAAATAAATAAGTTGTGATTCAGGACTAATACTGGTAGGATATATACATGCCACTTCCTTAAAAGATATACCATAACCTGGTTGTATTAAGGACTGTTATGTCTTTAAACTAGTTCCCCCGAACATCTGAACCAAAAAAATATGCAAAGGAGAAAAATTAGAAACCTAGGTAAAATAGTTGTGTTACACACTGAAACAAAAAAAGGTAAGTTTTGGGATTCAATGTACATTTATCAACCACTCAAAATTATTTTCAGAAAAACAAATTCAATCATAGGAATAGGGATGGGACTGTGAACCTTACAATTCATTTTATCCATATCTCAACAAAAATTTTAAAGGAAAAAATATATAAAAGTTAATCTCTAATTCATAGAACAGTACACTGTGAACCTGGGTTCAGATTCTTGGTGAGCTAGTCAACCATGTTCCCTTTTTTCCAAGGCTAAAGACAGTACTTCTATCTTCTTCATCCTTTTTGCAAACCATACTCTTGGCAAGCGACTACTCTAAGAAAAACAATCTAGTCAGTCAAATAATCTTTACGTGGGAATACTGTGTCATCAGTACAAATCTGATTTGTAAGAAGAAAAACCAGAGAATGAACTTCTAGCTTTGACTTTCTTTTTTCAAGTTTTTTCTAACCATGTGGCCATTTACTCCAGTGGAATCATTTCAGTGTGTGGGATGGTAAATTTATCTTACCGGTTCTTCAGTTATTCATCTTATCTCTGGTATTCACACAGAGCTCTCTCCAGATCTTTTTATGACAAATCTTTTGTTGCCTGACTGAGACTCAAGAATGAGCTGCACCATATCTTCAAGCCCTGCCTGTGCTCCTACCCAAATGAATGCACCTGAATAGGTCAGCTAATCACTTTGGGTGTCTCAAGCCCTCGTCTATAAAATAAGGCAGCTGGAGTAGTTCACCTAACTTCTCAGATTCTTCAACTTAAAATTCCATGATAACATCCTACGTTTTATGCATTTTGTATCAATGTCTACCAAGGGAATTATTTTTCAATCTTTCTATTCATTTTTATCACTACCCTTGTAAGAGATCACAGAGATCATGTTGAATGGCATGCTTGAGTGAAATGTCCAATATGCTAAATATCCTGAAACATTTGGCAAAAAAATGGAACTGAGAAGAATAGAGCATAAACGCAGTTTTAAATACTATGCTGAATTTCACAATTTAAAATATTAACATCACTAAACACAGTTATTTTAATTTACTAAGAATCTTTTAATATAAACTTACCACTCTTATAAATTCAAATAACTCAATAACAGCTGAATTCAATAGATTGTACCGAGTTCCATTATCCAGAAGAGCATTTATAACTGGCTCAAAAAGATTTCCCTTGGTGATGTAACGATTGTAAAATTCATCTTTAAGGCCAATTATCCGCCTCATAAAACGAAGAGCACCTAATTAAAAATAATACAGGGAATAAGTTGCTAATCTTACTAGTATTAATTATTATACAGGTATTTTTACATAAAGCAATGTATATGTTCTCCTAAAGTAAAAAGCAAAACTGCAATAAGAACAATTGGATTTTGTGAAAAACAGAATTAGGGAAAAACCAACTCAAAATTTGTACAACTTGGGGCGAAAGCTAACAAAAGCCCCAATAATTGGTAGGCAGACAGCTACAAGGCAGAGAGATTAAAAAATACACAAAAACCATACAACACAAATGCCGGCACTACTTAGAGCAGTGTTGGTGGATGTGGAGACAATGCAGTGAAGGCAGCTCAGAGTCAGTAGGGGCTGTCACTGAGAAGGGGACAGGAATGGTGCAACCTGCCTAGAGCCGAGACTGCCTTACCTCTCTGGGGGACAGGGCAAAGAGGGGAGTGGGGGGAGCTTTGGAGGTAGGTGCTTCTTTTAAGTTTTCTGAAAATACAGCCAAAGGGGCTCCTGCTACCAGTATACAGGAGAGCCAAAGGTTTTTCTACTTTTCTGATGAAAGCTATTCCAGTTCTCTTTGCCTTGGGAATATCATCTGTGAACCAACACTACCTCCGGATTATAATATCACTCCCTTGTTTACCAATTGCTTGTGAGCTGTTTAACCTTTGGTAAACATGTACTGTGGCAGATCAGACTGTATCTGTAAAAGAATGTTAGAGTAACAAATAAGCAGTATAATTTGGCTTTTTACATTTTAGAATATTGAAAAGAAAATTTCCCTTTAGTCTTTTCCCTAGCTAAACATATTTAGCAATATTATTGCTAAAACCTTTATGGAACACAAAATACTGTAATTTCAATCCCTTATATTTATGCTTTATCTTTTAACTTGTAACCTCTCTCCTGAGTAGTTTAATTTATTCTACAGATAACACTAGCCACATCTTTTAAAACACAAGGTTTCTGATTTTGTAAGTCACTCTCTCATTTTAACCCTCTGTTCACAGATCTAAGTTATTAAAAGAAGTTGTGTCTGTCCAAAGAGGTTCTAAATATTATCTGAAAATAAAACAGAAATAGGCCACATAAAGTATAAATGTATGATATCTGTAAGATTAAACAGGTGCGGACAGAACTGCTAGACTTAAAACATCACCTCTTTTTACGGCAGGATAAGAAATAGTTTTCCTAAGATTAAAAAGACTGAAGTATTGCCAAAGACCTGAGCAAACAGGCACTTTCATACACTGCCTGTGAATGAAGTAACATGCACACAAAGCTATAGTTAAAACAGCATTGTTTATAATAATGGAAATCTTGAAGCAATATAAACATTTGAATACTGGAGATTTGTTCAGTTATATCCATTTAAATGTGACCATTCTGCAGTCATTTCAGAAAGGACTACTTATAGAAAGCCATATAGGAAAACCTAGCATGAGAACATCAACTGTTCCAAAATTAATATAAAAATTTAGTGTAAATCCAGTCAGGATGAACTGGATAAAGTTGTATTTAAGTTACTGTGGAAGAACAAATGTCCAAGAACCAAGAAAATTATGAAAAGAAAACTGAGGAGGTACTTAGCAGATATTAAACTTTACAACAGAGATACTATAATGGCATAAGAATAAACTTTCCCATTCATTTTATCTAGTGAAATAGAAGGATAAATGGTTCAGAAATAAGACATAAGTATATATGGTAACTTACTGAATACCAAAAGTGATATTTTAATTCAGTAAGGAAAATATAGTTCATTTAATAAGGTGTTAGCACAATTGGCTATACATCCAGTAGAAAAGAAAGCTAGACTCTCACTTCAAATCATATGCAAAAACAAATTTCAGATGCATTACAAATATAAACGTACAAAATAATAAAAAATATTAGAAGAAAATTGAGGAAAATATTTGTATAAATTTAGGACATAGGAGACTTTCCTAATAAGCAAGGCAAAAAAAACCGAAAGCCATAAAAGAAAAATAAGACATATCTGTCATCATAAAGAATCTTATAGCAATTATATGCAAAACAATGCCATAAATAAACGTAAAGACAAAAGACAAATGAAACTGGGACATTTTTTTCCCCAAAACGTGATAACTGCTAATATCTCTAACATACAAGAGCTCTAAGAAAAAGATAAAAGGCAATTCACAACAGACAAAATGCAAAAGCACTAAAATGTGAAGAGATGTTATCAAGGAAAATGTAAATTAAAACACAAACAGAATACATTTTCCATCATCAGCTGGATAACATTTTAAAAAGCAGTAAGAATGAGTGCTATTCATTGAGTGCATTCTTCATGTCAAGTGCTTCAATCTTTTGGGAAAGTAATCTGGAAAGTAAATTAAAATTGAAAAAGGATATATTAAAATAAATAAATATTTTGCTCTGGCAATCCCAATATAGGGAATCTATCCTATGGAAATAAACAAGTAAAGCAAGATTTATGTATGGGTTGGCCAAAAAGTTCGTTCGGGTTTTATGGGAAAACCTGAACGAACTTTTTGGCCAACCCAATACCAGGCTATTTATTACAGTGCTATTTGGAATGGCAAAATACCAAAACAATCTTGTAATCCATGCAGTGGAGAATGGTAGAATAAGTTGTGAAAGAGCCACTCTATGAAATGTTGCTCAGCTATGTTTAGGAAAAATATTAGTTCACGCCATATCCAATGACCTAGCGTATTATTAAGGGGCTGAGATGTGTGTCAGCATGATCCTGTTTCTATAAAAATAAAACATGAAAACCTATACATGTGTGAATGTTTATGTAAATTTGCACAGGTATGGAAAAAGGAATGGAAAAGAAGTAGTGCAGGCAGTTAACAGTGGCTATTTTAAGGCCTTAAAAATAAAGGAAGTAGTAGGGAGATTAACCTTTTCTCTATACATTAAATTAAATGTTACATTTTAACTATGATTTTCATGCTCAGAAAAAACCCACAGGGCTCTTTTTATTTCTAGGGAGAAGGTTTCTTTACCTCTATCAGCAGGTGAAACTATGAGAGGAAAGTAAAGTTAGGGTTCACCAAAAATCAACATTTAAGCAAACATCAGCATTTAAGTTTGACTTTTATTGGTCCAAGTGGTCTACTGAAGAGACCGTAAGTTATTTTACATGTTCAAATAAATAACCTGAGTTATACAAATACATTTCAAGGCCCATATCTCAAAAATATAAAAAGAGTCACTACTAAATGACAGTTTGATGAAGCAGATGTAAAAGACAGCAGGAGTGGTTCTATTAGTGAAGTGCCATTGCACATGGTATTATATCACAACTGAATCTAAATGTTAGCAATATGTGGGTGGGGGAAGCACTATGACCTACTCCTCTTGTCCTTTAAATAAAAGAAAACAAAAGATTAGTATTTCTCACAATCATCTCTTTAATAGCATATGCACTTGCTAGAAAAAAATAATTCCACATGGGTAACTCAGGCTTTTCTATTAAAAATGCTGTTCCATAAAACATTTTGTAAGAATGTTCATTGAAACTGTTACTTACACAAGGCCAGGAAAGTGTGCTTTGAGTTCATCAAGACCAAGACTCTTCTTAGCAAGTCCTTGTTCATAATATAGTTTTTTATGTGATATGTGTGATGTTCCACACAAAATGTGAGTAGCTCTAAAATTAAGGCAAGCAGCTGTGCTGTTTGATAATTATCTACAAAGAAAGTCATCACATGAAAATAAACGTTGCAATACATCTAAGCAAAGAGAATAAAGTGTACATCCTGTATTTTAGAGCAAAAGTAAAACTGTATTTTCTTCTCCTTTTTGTATCAATTAAAGAAGCTACAGATTTTTATTTTTTCATTAGGTAGACTCTCCAGAAGTATTAGCAGTTTTACCTACTAAATAGATATTCTAAGGCTCTTATATAAAATATTTAATAATGTTAAATAAAAACATACAAATACGATAATAAAGCCCTCACTGCATTGAGATTTTCTTGGTAATGTTTCCTTAAATATGTGCTGTCATTAATATTAATGGATCTATAAAAGGGTCCACTGCACAGTAAAAGAGGAAATACCTTAAACTTTTTGACTGAAGTGGTGTAACACAAATTTCCCAAGAAAAATTAATATGCTTTCTTTAAAGACTTCTTTAAGGAAAGGACTTTTTTGGCTGTTTGAATATTAAGTGAAAAATATTATATCATGATTTTAAAACAGTAATCTTTTTAACATCAAATCATATCCATGAGAGGCCTACTGAAATATACCAACTCTTTCTTCCTCAAGAGGCTTTGGTTTACACATTCATGGAGTGATTTAAAATTGCTTCTTGAACATCAAAATTGAATGTATAGGTAATTACCCATACCTACTGTAAATATTTTAGGCAAGAAAATATTAAGCTGTGAAGAAATTATGGAATCACAGCCTTAGAGAATAGAAAAAATAACTGACGTCATCAAATCCAACTATTTTATTTTTCAAGAAGACTACACAAATATTTTGTGGAACATCACATGATACTATCAGGAACAAATCAGCAATCTTTTTAATAACAGAATGACCACCAAGTATACAAAATACAATTCTGGCATTTCAAAGACCTTTTCTACTTTAAATCTAAGTAAAGAGTTCTACTTGTTTCAGACCAATTTGTACAACAGCCATCACCACAGCCAGTATCTGAACTAGTTCCTTACCATTAAAATAAATTCTCTAAACTTCTCAATTCCCAAATCTTATTTACAAAAGATCTTGTAACAGTGATCTGTAGTGTTAATTAAATGTCTTGTTTTCACTTTTCCAAATTAGGACATGAAATTACTCATCATATCTCTAATAATCCAATCCCTGAACTGCTTCTTAATTTGAAACTGGCTTTCCTAGAGCTTTGATGAGCCTGGTAGAAAAGACAGGAGGCCAGGTAAACACGGCATTATTTTCCATACTAACAGGCCAATACCTGATACATATGTTCCAAGGAGAAGCAACCACGTTTATACTCAGATTCATGAACGATACCTACGCATGAGACTATTGATGAAGACTAGTTCCTAACTGATTGGCCTTAGTTTACTAGATTTACAAAGTAAGAATGAACTAATCCTCAACTTTCAGACACCTCCTTAAAAAAAATGTCAGAAAATAAGCTCTAAATTCACAGAGAAAAACAAAAACAAAATTTCAACTGGGCTTTTCATCTTTTATATTGGAGAAAGTGGAATTTTTTTTTTTTTTTTT